>NW_015554147.1:1031722-1090959 GCF_001515605.1 Sinocyclocheilus anshuiensis
ACACACACACACACACACACACACACACACACACACACACACACACACTCTCTAAGGTAGGCTTCACGTCTAAGCTTTAAATGCAACAAATGTAACTGGCTTCAAAACCTTAAAAATGTATAAACATCACAATGCACTGCATTTATTTGCGTATATGCAAATACATTTATGCATCTTGGCATATGTGAATCACCTTAAACTGTTTTCCACAGGTGGAGCACAGGAAGTCCTTGCGGTCAGAGTGGCGAAGCATGTGGAGTCGTAGTTTATCAGGCCTGCAGAAGGCTTTATCACACTCCATACACTGGAAGAGCTTCTCTGAGTGGAAACTCCTCATGTGTTTCTTTACCTGCACAACACAGACACATGATTGATTAATCACACATCATTAAACACAAGAATACTGCCATGTAATCAGATATTAAAAAGGTCAGATCACTTTTTTCTCCTTGAAAATTCACTTGTTATCAAAGGTTTCTTCCACTAAAAACAGTCACATTTAGTTTTTATGTATTTAGCACTACATCACTTGCTCAGCCAATGGATCCAGTGAATGGGTGCCGTCAGAATGAGAGTCCAAACAGCTGCTAAAAACATCACAATAATCCACATGACTCCAGTCCATCAATTAACGTCTTATGAAGTGAAAAGCTGCGCGTTTGTTATAAATTTATCATTACGATGTTTGACATTTCGTCTGAATCAGGAGAGAAATATGCACAGATCAATCACTGTTTACAAGCGAAAAGAGTCTAAAACAGCTCTACAAACAGGGAATGGACTTTTTTGCTGGAGGAAGCATTATTATGGATTATGGACTCTTTCCTCTTCAAATGACGTTAATTGGTGGACTGGAGTGGTGTGGATTATTGTGATGTTTTTATCAGCTGTTTGGACTCTCATTCTGACGGCACCCATTCACTGCAGAGCATCCATTGGTGAGCAAGTGATGGAATGCTACATTTCTCTAAATCTTTTCCAATGAAGAAACAAACTCATCTGCATCTTAGACAGCCTGAGAGCGAGTCAGTTTTCTGCATATTTTCAGTTTTGGGTGAACTGTTTCTTTAATAATTACAGATTTTTGGAATGGAAAGGAAGAGTTTAAAAGAAAAAAAAAAAAGTCATAGTGAGGTGGTTTAGAAACGGTTTTGTGATTATGTGTCATTCTGTTTGTTAGCACATCACACCTGTATGAAGTCTGTGAAGGTTTTCTTGCAGGAAGGACAGGAAAAGCAGCCGTTGACCAGGTGAACCTCCACATGTACTTTGAGCAGGTCCAATCTGTCATAGGACTCGGCACAGAAGAGGCAGGAGTAGATGCGCTGATCACAGTGCAACTGCAGGTGATCCTCAAGCGCAGCGTTCGTCAGGAAGCCCTTACCACACTGATGGCACATGTGACGGCAGCCGTCCCGCCCGTGGTACCGCATGTGCTGGTCCAGCTTGTCCCTATCTCGAAAGGCTTTCCCGCACTGAGAACATTTAAAGGGTCGAAAGGACTTACGGATGAAAAGATGCTGGAGAGCGGCATTCTGGGTAAAGGAAGAGAGAAAGCATGGAGGAATGGACACTCTTGAAATGAGAAGACGACTAGGTGAACAATCCAAGCAGGGTGATGAGGAATCACTTAGTTTACACTGAATTCATATGATTTGTGAGCAATGATACAATGCACTTGCGTGGGTCTGTATGTCACAGAGATGATGGCTGAAACAAGTCGTTGTGTTTGCATGCTAAAATGATTTAATCTTTCAGTAGTAACTTTAAGTTATAGTTCAGACACAAAAAAAAAAAAAAAATGCACAATCTGTCATCATTTACTCCCTCATGTTGTTCCAAACCCAAAAGACTTTCCTCCATTGTACACAAAAGGAGATGTTTAACAGAATGACTTACAATGCTAGTATTAAAATTCATGGCTGTCATAATTTCCATGCTTTTATTTTATAGCTAACCATATGGCTTTTATTTTGGCCAAACTATAGTATCAGTAGTGTGAACCATTTTTACAGTAACTTGTGTTATTTTTGGAGCACAATTCAGATTTCACAATTCAGTTTTATTTCAATTCACAAGATCTTGATTTGATTAGATTCTGATTTTGATATTGATTCATCTGGGTATATATCAGGTACATGTACTTGTCAGTTGGTACATTACTATAATATCAAAGGTTAAAATAACCAGTCCAATATTAATAGTTAAAATAACCAGTCCAAACTATTAAATGCAATTTCTATTAAGTTTCAGATATAATAATCAATACTCAAAAACTTACCAAACATTTAAAATCGCACATAAGCCTGTTTTTCGACATAATTATGCTTCTACTCTAATTTTGTTGAAAAATAAGCATTTAAATTTAAGAGGAAGAGATGACTGGTTCATATGCACTCAGTGCCACAACGGTATTTATTGTTTGAATTTCATGATAAAAAAATGATGATTAAAAGCTTAGACTTCGTTTCATATTAAAAGTAACAAAGCCCAAAAATGTTTTGATTATTGCATGGAAGGCACACTAAAAATAATATTAAGCGACGTTTTGTTCATGCATCAACAGAAAGGAGTATTGACTAAAAGATTGATTCTTGGGATTTAAGAATTGATATCGGTTCATCAAAATGAATACTGTCAACCCAGCCCTAGTGTCCTTTCCCATTCATTTTCATTATAAAAGCAAAGATCACCCATGACATGCTAAACATCTCCTTTTGGTCAAACAGGGTGACATGGCTACTCTTAAATTATATGAATGTTCATTTTTGGAGCAGCTGTCCTTTAACTCTGCTGGCTGATGAAGCTTGAGGACTGAACTGATACAGACAGATGTAATGGGGATGTAGGGAGTCATAGACTGTCAACACTGTATTGACTGAAGGAGGACGTTTCCTCTGACTCCACTCTGGCCCATATTAGACCTACCTGCAAGTCCACCTTAACGTGCAGCACGCAACAAAAAAGAAAGACACACCCACATACATGCTACTGTTAAACAACTCTAACCTACTTAACACACTACAATGCAGCGATCTGAGGTTGTGGGTCACTCATGACGGGCGTATCTTACCCTAATCCTCCTCGCCCTCCTCATGTCCTGCGGTGTGAGGTGAGGGTCTTCGGGACTTGTCTGAGACAGGTCCTCTTTGGCAGACCCCGGGACTTCTGTGGCTGGAGATGGGGTGACAGAATCCCCCTCCTCTTGCAGCTCCTCGGTGTGGGTTGCTGGGGTATCAAGCCCTTCTTCTGTCTCAGTCTCCATCGATTCGGCTGCCATCTCCACCACCTTCAGCCCGTTGAGAGCTCCGTCTGTCCTCTCCTCAAACGGTAGTTTATCTACAGATGCTAACAGCTCCTATAGCAGGTGCAGAGACACAAATTTAGCACAAAATCTAATCAAAGCCAATCCCAACAAAAACTTTAAAACGTTCATATTGAGATGGTAAATATAATCCAATCTGCATCAAGTAAACAAGTTTGAGCTGCCGTTACAATATTTGATGATCTCCATGTGTGTGTTAATCAGTGTTTAAATGTGAATAAAAGCCTAAATTAAACCTGTTCATCTTATAATGCAATTTTGCCTCCTTTAGAAAACTTTTTGAACTGTTCCATTCATATAGCTCACTTTTATGATGTCTTTATGAACTTTTTGAAGCATCAGAGTTTTGGGGTTTTAGGTGAATGGACTTTTAGTAGAGGGACAGAAATTCCTCAGGTTTCATTAAAAATTCATTTGTGTTTCGAAGATGGACGGAAATATTATGGGTTTGAAATGACGTGACGGTGAGTAAATGATGAAAGAATTTTTATTTTTGGGTGAACTAATTCTTTAAAAGACTGTACCTGTGTCTTGTCAGCACTCTCAACAGGAGTCTGTGGGCAGATGAATTTCATACGTCGTCCTGGTCGCCTTGCGGCGCCGAATCGCTTCCTGCCCCGTCCTCGGCCACGGCCCTTTGGCCTAGAAGAAAAGAGTCTTTGTCAGACACTAGAATGGACTCACTGTCAGGAATACAATCATGAACATCGGAGAAATCAAGTCATTGATGTGCATTCAAACCTTTGGATGAGGTTCAGCTTGTCATCGTGCATGTTTAAGTGCTGCTGAAGCTGCTCTGAGCTCATGAACCGTCTGTTACACTCATAACACGGCCAGTTCTTCTCCTGCTCGCGTAAAACTGACCCAGGAACCACAACAGAAACATATTTTTTTAAATATTACCAGCATAATATCGTTGTTCAGATGTAAATACTATATATACAGTTCTTGGTAAGATAAATAAACAAAAAATAAAAAATAATTTAAATCAGAAGTTAAATAGTTAAAGGAGGAGTTTATAAGCATTTAGTGTGATTCCTTTTTAAATGAATGACTGCTATTTTTGTTATATGAATAAATAAATATATTATGGAAGTTTTTTGATCGCTTCGACCTGTGTGTAATCAGCCTCACTGATGTCATCGGAAGCTTTAAGCATTTAGGCTCTATTACATTCATTCCCAATGGACGCGATATTACGTAAATATTATTATCTGAAACTAATGCACATATTTAAAATTAATGTGCATTTTGTAAAACGTCTGTCTTAACAAGCAAGTGATTTTACCTGTCGTGCTGCTTTCAAACAGTTTCTATTTTATTTTGATAAAAGTTAATTTTATAACATTTATATTATAAGCCTTTTTAGGACACAATATAGACCACACCATATATTTTATTGTACTGGAACCCCAAAATTGCAATACGAATTGAGCTGTGAGAAATTAAGTTACATCCTTAGACAACCCTCTACGCACAACTTGGCAATAGAATTGCCATTGGTGATTGGTCATCAGTGACCCTAATAGGTGAGAGCAAGCCAATGAGATTGCCGTTTGCGGATTAGTTCTGCCTACTAGAAAAGAAACTGAAAGTGGCTTCTACTTGTTCTTAAAGGCTGAATAATTCCAAATGAACTCCACTATTTTGACAGGAAAATTCAACAAAGAATATAATTTCAGGGATGTAAACTCATCATGGGTGAAAAAGGTGACAAAGACTAGCACCCCACCCCCCAAAAAAAAACCTACATTTTTTAAAACAATTATAATAATTTAAAGCCTTTATTATTATTTTCTAACTCCGCCAAAATTCACTTTCATTCATGAAGAAGACAGGAAAAAAATAGTCTACTGGTGGAAAACAAAGACTTAAAGGGTTACTTCACCCAAAAATGAAAATTAACCCACAAATTACTCACCCTCAAGTCATCCTAGGTGTATATGACTTTCTTCTTTTAGACGAATCCAGTCGGAGTTATATTAAAAATTGTCTTTGATCTTTCAAGCTGTTTAATGCCACTCAGCGGGTGTTGCATTGCTTCAGTCCAAAAGAAGTTAAATAAAAAGCATCCAACCATAAAAAAAAAAAAGTGTCTCACACAGCTCCGGGGGGTGAACAAAGGCCTCCTCTAGCGAATCGATGCGTTTTTGTAAGAAAAATATCCATATTCAGAACGTAATAATCACTTTAATGTGGCTTGTGCCAACAATCCTACACGGAAGCAGCTCTGGGCGGATGACGTATGAGTTCAGCACTGCGCATGCGCCGGTGAGTCTCGTGAAAACCAACGTTTGTTAACAGGAGCAAAGGAAGCAAAGTTTCTTGGACTGTTCAACAGCAACACCCGCTGAGTGGCATTAAACAGCTTGAAAGATCAAAGACAATTTTTAATATAACACCGACTGGATTCGTCTGAAAGAAGAAAGTCATATACACCTAGGATGACTTGAGGGTGAGTAATTTGTGGGCTAATTTTCATTTTTGGGTGAACTGATGAGATGAAAGATGAAAATGACATGAAATTACCATTATATCCAGTAGATGGCAGCAGAGGATCACCCAATAGCTCAGTTGCCATTTCAACTCCCTAGTTTTTCTCACGTCTTGCTTTTGGATTTATTATAAAATGACTATGAAGTATAGCAAGTGCAGGAAGTCACAAAGTCTCATGTCATTTAGAAATAAATAAATAAGCCCAGACACCAACAGCCTAGTAGGGTTAATTATTTAAATACTTAACTAGTTAACTACAAATTAAGTTAATTATTAATGGTATAATAATTAAATAATGCATTAAATATTTTGGCATTTTTTTAGATTTAATTTAAAAACGACATTTTTCCATTCAAAGGTGGAGTGGGGTATGAGTGGTTATGAACGAATGAATGAAACGCATTTGTCCATGTTTCACTCTGTCTCGATTCGTGCTCGCGGAAAGTGCTTGAGAAACAGTGTCTCTTCTGTGGCTCGGTACGCTTTCAACTCGTTTTTTTAGTCTCGAGCAAGACTGTACAACATTCACATTACATGATTTGACTGATTTTTACGTAGAAAGGGCGACAGCGCACCGCATGAAAAGAAATGATCATTCATGTTTTCATAACCGCTGGCCAAATTAAAAAACTAAACTAAAATTAAATCTCATTGTCTTTGAGAGCAAGGGGGCCCCCGGGTGTTTCGGGGCCCTACGCAGCTTGCGTATTTTGCGTATAGGGAGGATCGGCCCTGACAATAACAATTTACCTTTTCTCTCTTCATCTGTGACATCATGAACCTTCTGGTTGACAAACTCGGCATATGATGCAGCGTACCACACCTGGAATAGAAGACTAATGTGAATTTCATTACTTAAAATATAAAACTAAAAAAAAAAAACATAATAATTATTAAAACTTATTTTATTTCAGCTAGTTGCAAAGGAAACATTACTCATTTTCATTTACTTTAAGTTGAAGTATTAAACTGAACAAAAACTATATACACTTAAAAATAATAATAATAAAAATGACAAAAACTACAATTAAAAATATAAAAATAAAATCTAATTCAAAATATTTAAAAAAATACAATAGTATCTTCAGTGTTAATTAACACTGGTAGCAATCCATTGCACCATAAATAAATAAATAAATAGATAAATAAATAAAAAATACTACTAATAAAAATGTAGCAATTTTTTCCCAGCCTTTTGTTTGATATAGATGACAAGTTTTCCTTTCAGCCCACCTTAAGCTCCTGTTTGGGCTGAATGTTCTTAATGGTGGTGTAAAAAATGTCCGATCCATATTGATAAGCCACCAGGTTCTGCTCCATGTGATTCTGGGCCGGACGGACAAACATCATCCAGTTACATCGCTCCTCATTAGACAGGTCAAACCAGAGGTCCTCTGCCCTCTCGCCTTCTTTCTCAGGGTCTAGCATGTATAACTACACAGGAGCAATGCAGCAGGATGTGAGACTTTTAAATGCATTTTTTATTTAGAATAAATGATTAGGGTTTACTGGTTTGTCATACTTTCAGGTGAATGTGTGTGTCCTGCAGTTCACTCTGTCGCACCAGCGGCCCCTCTATAGGACCGAACTGTGTGCGTTTGGGGATACGTCTCTTGGTAAACACTCCGTCCAGGAAGCGGTCGATATACAGGACGAGAGGAAGACTGGCCCGAGCCTTGGACATCACGGGGCGGTTCAGGATGGGGTGCAGCGGACCGTGTTTCATGCATGCTCCAAGATTAGCATTATTACAGTCTTCACACCCTACACATAGAAATAACAACACACGATCACATTCAAAAGTGACTCATGCATGTATGTATGTACCTTGAATTTTGCAAGAGAATTAAAAATGTTTTCCTTTCACCACACAGTCTTAAGAGTTCAGTGTTCATTGTCTACTCACAGAGGTTCTGAGGGGTGAACGGCTGGGGTGTCCTGGGTTCCCAGTCGTCCATTTCAGAATCGTCGCTATCGTTGTCTTCTTCCTCATCCTCTGAATCCACAGTGGAATCTGTGGCCCCCAGGGGACTCAATGAGGCCTCCGGCATGTTAGGGAGAGCTGCATTAGTCACTGCAAGTTGGCTCTGTTAGGAAAATAATCAGTGTCTAGTCAATCGGAGGTTAATCTTGCTTCACTAATGCAAATGATGTTTTATTTCATATTCTGTAGTCTCATGCCAGTGAACAATGTTAAGAAGACTTTCAGGTGAACAGTTCAGTATTTCCTATTAATTAGCTAGACTGTGGCAGCCATAATGGATAATTTTATATATATATATATATATATATATATATATATTGCATTAGGAAAATAAAGCATCTTTTTAAGAACCATTTTTGCATCATGACATTTTCATGACAATTACTGCATGATTTTTACTGTATTACTGCAGGAGAACATGCTTAATTGTAACACAATTGTTTTAAAGCTGGAGTAGACTTAACAGCTTTTGTGCAGATTTTTGCCCCGATTTGCGATCTTTTAGTCGTTTAGTGTATAATGGCCTGTAGTTCTCTGTAACCATTTACAACGTAGTCAAGTATACTATATGCCCTGTGTTTGTTCAGAATTTAAAAAGTCAAAATAAAATAAAAAGCATTAATTAATGGTTGTTTACTGGTTTTTGAAATCAAGATACTTCATAGAGAAGCTTAAAAACATTTGTTGTATAAGAGACAGGGGTAGTGCATTCAATAAAATTGAAATAGAAATACATGCTTTATTGATTCTCTGTTGAAAAATGTGAAATTAAGGTAACTAAATAGTTCCATATAACTAATAAATCTAAAGAGCAAGGTTTGGCTGTACCTGAGGTGTATTTCCAGTGTCATTGTTGGGTGCTGAACTCCACACAGGTGTTGTCTCCTGCTTGGCCTCCATAGCAACAGTATGAGGTGAGACCGAACACCTCCTCCACCTATCCACCGCTCATCAACCACCTGTACATGCATTATAGAAATTGCCATGATTTTATTATTAATTTCCACGACTTCTCTAAATAGCATAAGCCATTATGAAAAACCCATATGAATTGAACTACTCTGAATACTGGGGGGAAAGTTACTTTCAAAGTCTATGGTGGCCATGGCCCTGATTAGCATATCATCACAAAATATACACTGTATAATGTAGGATGCAACATTGTCGCCACATCACCTCAGATAGTTTCACTGTTAGGTCTTTTCTTTCTTAATGTGACATACATCCATGCAAACGGATTATCAAAAAAAATGTAGCTATTTAAAATTTGGTTCTATGCATTAGTTGTTGATTGGATGTTGAAATGTGGACATGAACTTGAAGGGGCGAGTTTAAAGGAGACATATTATGCCCCTTTTTACAATATGTAATATAAGTCTCTGGTGTCCCCAGAATGTGTCTGTGAAGTTTCAGCTCAAAATACTCCACAGATCATTTATTATATCATTTTGAAAATGCCTGTTTTTCGGGCCTGTCTCTTTAAATGCAAATGAGCTGCTGCTCCCCGCCCCCTTTTCCAGAATAGAGCTGTGCCATTACAGCTCCTACATGCTAAAAACATCTGTTATGGTTCTGATTATCATGTTTATCGTGCTGAAATCATGCGTTTTAAACCATATGAGTTTAAACTTCTGATACATAGTTTCTGAGAGCACACATCCGAAGCACACGGACAGAAAGCGGCTGTCACAGCATGTGAGTACTAAACTAAGTTCTCATTCACACACAAGTTTACGTTAAAAACACACGTTACAAAAAACAGTCGGTTATGTCTGTGAAGGTAATCAGCTGGGAAATAAATCGCATGTTTATTTTAGATCTGTGTGGCAGCAGCAATATACAGTAAATAAATCAACAAATGCACTGCTCTCGTCTCCTCTGAGGCTGGGACTCTAAATAGTGTTCTGTGCTCGTCTGTGCAGCCAAAGACAGAACAATTTGCATGTTTTGCTCAAACTTTCGCCATGGCATTAGAACCGGTACACTGTTGTCACTTGCGAAATTAAATGACTGCACCATGGGTGTAAACTTACAGATTAAGGGGCGGTAATATTATAATGAGATCCGTTTGCCAGGTCACCAAGGGAGCGAAATCAGACGCACTCTTTTTCTCAGACGCTTACAGAAAAAGGCTTACCAAAACAAAGTTACTGGGTTAATCTCTTTCACGTTTCCTTGGTTGGTAGATGCACCGGGGACCTGATTATAGCACTTAAAACCTGGAAAAGTCAGCTTTTCATGATATGTCACCTTTAAGGGTGCTTCTCAAATGGAAGAACGCATCCTAGTGAGGCTTCGGGGCTGCAGTCCTTCTCAGCATTAAACGCTTGAATGAGATGGTCTAGTTAGTAAGTGATTACAATTTTATACGAACTGACTTTCTGTTAATGCAGTACAGGTAACGACATCTGTCTGTGGTCTCCCAGTGGTTTACATTATGCACCATTTATGCCTCGATAAAATATAATACCTCAAAAATCGTGTTTTTGTCTTGCATAGCTATGAAACTGAACAAGCTCAGTGTTGATTCATTTTCAGCTAATTAATTTGTCGTGAATTGGTATGTGTGAAAAGGATTGTGGGTGATTGAAGGACACCTGATGCATCCTCCAAAACAGGCCGAACGACAGAGATATTAGATCTATGATATGCATTTAGGAAACAGACAGGGTGAATTTGCATTTCATGCCAAATTTAATGTCTGAGTGGCTTCTTTATAAAAATTTGGATACTTGAGTACGTCCAATTTTATCCACATACACACAGTATACTTACGTAGGGCGATACATAATATATAGCAAATCTCAACTGTCTGATTGCTTCTATTGTTCTAAAATGTAAACTATATTATTGCCCAGCTCTAATCTGCTAAAGGCATGAATATATTATATTATAAACAATAATATCATGATTTTCTATCTGCAACAATGTGTAAAAAAATAAATAATTTACAAATAGAGACTCCAATTATAGTCTCAGAGAAAGGTCTGGAAACTTCAGTTTTCAAATTCCCACATTTTTCCAGGTTTTCCATGACTGTGATCATCCTGTATAAGTAGTAATGGAATAACTCGCTTACAAAAAGTAACGTACTGTAGTGGTACAATGACGGTATCATACCCTAATGATAAAATACGCCATGAAATTTACATGGCACCCCATACTTCTTGTAATAGAGTGGCTGGTGGGAAGGGAACCGATCAAAGCTCAGGCTCGACACATTTAATCTGTTCATCGTGTTATTTGCGATTTATTGTAAACTCGCTGTTCAACCCAAACACAGGCGCGTAACGTTACTGGAGGAGCGGTCAGTCTAATCACTGCACGGGGGTAGAGGAGACACACGGCCGGCCAGAGAATCCCCGACAGCCGCGCTGAGAGAAAAAACACACACAAACGCCAATCACCCCAGCCTTCTTCAAACCCTGAGATAAATTAAGAGATTATAAAGGCTGTAATGGCGAATGAAGCAATCTGGCTGTTCGTCAGGCTCTCTCCCCCCCTGTCTCAAGCCCGCAGGTTGGGAGTTCCAGTCGGACTATACCACACAACCAGCAACGGCACAAAAACATTTCCACTGCAGCTTTATCAGACATAAACCCGCGCTGGTGGCTGGTAAAGACAGTGGGATGAGAGCAGAAGCCCTGTTTGAATTGTAACGGCCCTACGGTGTCGTTTTAATCGAGTACATTAGTTTCATGGAGGTTCCAGATGCAGGACAGGGGCGCTTGGGTCCCCGCGCACAGATGAGCCCGGCCGGCGGGCGCGCTCCGTGAGTGTCTGCAGCAGAATGAGGAAGACACGACTCCATTTTGGGTGGGACTAAGACAACAACAAAGCACGGCGAAGACACTCGACAAAATATATCTACACTCTAATCGACCGTCCAACGGAAAACAGGCTGCGAATTTTACGTGACACTTACTGAGAGACGATCCTGAATCCGCGCTTAAGTTTTGGGCGTGGATTTCCCGAGAGTTTTCAGCATTTTTAGGAAAAGGTTGAAGTGGGTCTTCCCTCTGAATGGTAGCTGCAGAGATGGCTGCCTTGCATATATTAACATAATCTACCTAGCAACAGACGCGCGGCCCCGGGCGACGCTTTCCACATTGCAGTATATATCGATGGGGATTTTCAGGAACGATAGGGATAAAATGGCATATATGCTGTGCTGGATTAAGTCCTCGTCGTTTATTTTGAACTCCGATATGTGTAGATTGTTTTTCATTTCGAGATAATCGTTATTTGATGCTCGTATGGCATTTTTCCTTTCAGTGCCAATGGGAATTTTCCGCCATTTCTCCCAACCAATTAAAAAAAATAAAACGTCTTCAAGGCCGTCCAATGAAAAAGCGAGAACGTGCCAGACGTGCCAATGACATTTCAAGCGCGTCTTTACGAGCAGTTGTGTACCTGTAATATATATTTCATTTAAAGGTATATATACATAAAAAGTTATATATATTTATTTATTATATATATGTGACCCTGGACCACAAAACTAGTCATAAGGGTCAATTTGTTTAAACTGAGATTTATACATCACCTGGAAGCTGAATAAATAAGCTTTCCATTGATGTATGGTTTGTTAGGACAATATTTGGCCGAGATACAACTATTTGAATATCTGGAATCTGAGGGTGCAAAAAAAATCTAAATACTGAGAAAATCGCCTTTAAAGTTGTCCAAATGAAGTTCTTAGCAATGCATATTACTAATCATAAATTAAGTTTTGATATATTTACGGTAGGAAATTTACAAAATATCTTCATGGAGCATGATCTTTACTTGATGTACTAATGATTTTTGTCATAAAAGAAAAATCGATAATTTTGACCCATACAATGTATTTTTGGCTATTGCTACAAATATACCCCAGCGACTTAAGACTGGTTTTGTGCTCCAGGGCCACAAATATGAAAGAAACATCCCCTTTTCAGGGTTTCAGCTGGACTTAAAAAGTCTTAATTCATATTTTCATAAATTAAGGCCTAAAAAGGTCTTCAATCGGACACATTGTGCCCAGTGTGGGAAATGAATTGCAATGTGCCTCATGGAGACAGGAAGGACAGCTGATCGTCCTTGCAGTGGTTGACCATGTGTAACAACACCTGCACAGGTCAGTACATCTGCATATTACACCTGCGTGATGGGTACAGGATGGCAACAACTTACCAGACATCGCCGGTAACAACGTCACCTATGGGTACAAACCCATCTGCGCTGAACCAGACTAGACTGGTGAAAAGTGCTGGTCACTGACGAGTCGTGGCTTTGTCTCACCAGGGGTGATGATGTTTATCATTGAAGGAGTGCACATTACACTGAGGCCTGTAGAACCAGAGGTTGAGGGTTAGGGCCATTCCTCCCAAAAATGTCTGGGAACTTGCAAGTGCCTTGGTGGATGAGTGGGGTCACATCTAATAGCAAGAACTGGGATAATCTGCAGTTCTAATTTCTCATAGTTGTTAAATGTTTCTTCGTTCATACAAATATTTACACCTTCATGGAATAGTTCACCCAGAAATGAAAATGTATTCACCCTCAGGCCTATTTAGAGAATTTTAGCGTTAGAGTTCAAAACATCACAATATAATCCACACGACTCCATCAGTTAGTCTTGTGGAGTCAGCTGCGTTTGTCAGAAACAAATCCATCATAAAGACGTTTTTAACGTCAAACCATTGCTTTCAGCTACAACACAAATCCTCTCTCCATAATATTGCTTCCTCCATGCTGTGAAAAAGTCATGTCTGAGTCAGGAGAGAAATACGCACAGATTAAGTACAGTGTAGAAGCAAAAACAGTTGGTGGATTTTGATGCGAGAGGACAACGGGATGGACTTTTTCACTGGATTATGAACTGGTATTTTGGCCAGAAACAATGGTTAAGGTTAAAACATCTTAATGATCTGTTTATTACAAACACGCAGGTTTTTATTTCACAAGACCGTAACTGATGGACTGGAGTTGTGTGGATTATTGTTGTTTTTATCAGCTGTTTGGTCTCTCATTCTGACGGCACCCATTCACTGCAGAGGATCCACTGGTGAGCAAGTGGTTTAATGCTAGATTTCTCCAAATCTGTTCCGATGAAACAAGCTCATCAGAATCAGAATCAGAATGAGCTTTATTGCCAGGTATGTTTACACATACGAGGAATTTGTTTTCGTGACAGAAGCTTCCACAGTGTAACAGAATGACAGTGACAGAACAAAACAAAAAAAACAGATAATAAAAATAAATAAAAAATTTAAAATAGAACAAGTAAATAAGGAATAAAAATATACAAATCGACAATTGTATGTACAGGTATATAACAATAGACAGTTGTATGTACAGGTATATTACATCTTATCTATATCTTATATGGCGGCCTGAAGGGGAGGACATTTTCAGCAAATTTCATTTTTGGATGTACTGGGCTTTTCCACATACTGACAGTCACTTGATTTTCAAGTAAATAAAAGCAATTAAAAGTGTATTAAAATGTATGTATACATAAAAAATAAACCATTATGAAATATGTCAAAGTAATTCATGCATGCATGCATATATATATATATATATATATATACACTCACTGAACAAAATTATAAACGCAACACTTGTCAGATATCAGAACATTCACACATTTCTTATACTGGTATAAAAACAAGTAGAATAAAGACAAAATGACACCAACATGGAAGTAGTGAATTTATTGATGTTTCCCACCTGTAACCAAGAAGCCATTTCCACTGGATTCAATCATATTTTACTTCTAATATATGGACGTTGTATTATTTTCCCCTCACCCCTTCGACCATTTCCACAATCAAGCAGGCAATGACAAGGTCCAAGATTGGAGCCATTTAGGTGCATAGTGAAAGTCACATACAGAAATAGTCACAGGAAGAGGGAAAAAAATAGAAAATAAAAGAAGAGAACAAACTTAAAAATATATATCATAACATCTCATATAAGAACAATGCACACCACAGGTTGTCCTTGATAAAAGCCATGATTGCAACATCAAATATACAGGCATACAAAGACATCGCTAAGAAGGGGGGAAGACTAAGAGAGAGAGAAAAAATTGATTACATTTTTTTCCTTGCCTTCCATCGTAGTGGACATGCAAAATATTTCTTGCACTTGCCTTGGCCTCCAGCTGGGTAACTTTAGTGCGTTTTTGCGTTGGTTTTCAAGGGTGTGTCCTTGTGGGACTTATGTAGTAATATATAATAGTATTATAATTACAGATGACTCCAGTAACGTATTTATGCTCTCTTTGATTTAAGCAATGTGTGCCACATGATCAAATTCTCCATGACAGTTCTCATTAGGCAGCTATTAAATGAAAATGCAGTACAATTGTGATAAGCTTAAGCTGAATGCAACATTTTATCAGGCCAGATTTACTATAAAAAGGGAGTAACGTAACGGCATGAAAAATAACATTCATTGAGTAAAATCCGAGTAAAGAGATTTTAGTGTGATATGGGAGTCTGGAGGCCCCTAACCTTGTGGCCCTTCAAACCAATCCACACTGACCATCTGCAGGGGCCACACCGTTTATTGGTTCAAGTATATGACACCATAACCAAAAGATAAAAACAAATGACGTGGTAATGTTACAGAAATCGTGCACCTCTACATTCACAATCAGCCAAAATATCTGGCAGGCCGTCACGCCATTCAGTTCGAACCTTACACAGGCGATGGTATCAGATGTTTGGACCGGGAATATCAATCTCAAAGTTCAAACCTGTAACCCAGCAAAGATTTAAGCTCTGGAAAAAAAATAAAAATATGACTATGAATAAACTGACCATCTACTTTTTCTATTTATGTATATTGTGTGTTTTTAATAATTACAAAGTAAATGAATTAATGATTTTCTTTTCATATTTTCTGATTCACTATACATTTAAGTCGTTACAAATAACCTTCATATACAAGCAATCTATTTAAAAGAAGTATATCCGGCGGCCAGCGATGGTGTAGATAAACTGCTGTCTCATATTGATTGATTTGGCTTTGCTGTACCTCTATAGACTAGATTTGAACACAACTTTATAAAATCAACATTTAAAATAACATTACAATACGTTCCCATTTCAATTACGGAAAATCAATTCCAGGCTAATTTGCCGAATCAAGTTCTCCTGATTTAACCATTGACTTTCAAATAAAAAATAAAAAAAAGTTACAAGAGCATAAAATTGCGCTCCATGGTACAACAGTAGCAGTATTATAGAAGTAGTAGTATTAATAAAGCATTGTTTTTTGTTTTCTTGAAATGAACCAGAATATGCATTTCAAATGCATGAAATGATTTGAGAGCAGTTTTAGAATTGGTCAGTAGTATGTTCACCCCTCTCTAGCTCCACAGCGCCGCTAAACCTGCATCTGCTCCAGGTATTTGTAGGTGGGGTTTTCGTAGCCGTGGTTCTGCATCTTGCTCAGATGACGTTCTTCTGGAGTTAGCATAGGATCAACCTGAAACACAAGAGGAAGATTTAAGATCTCAGCACCTCCAAAAAAGGAGAACAATTGACTATCAAAAAGTTTGGGGTCGGTAAGATTTTTTGTAATGTTTTTGAAAGAAGTCTCTTCCCAAGACTGCATTTATTTGATAAAAAAAAAATAGTAAAATCAGTAATATTGTGAAATATTATTACATTTGAAAAGAAAAATTGTATTTATTCCTCTGATGGCAAAGCTGAATTTTTAACAGCCTTTACTCCAGTCTTCAGTGTCATATAATCCTTCAAGGAATAGTTCACGAAAAAAATTAACATTTACTCATCCTCAAACCATTCAAGATGTAGATGAGTTTGTTTATACATCAGACCAGATTTGGAGAAATTGAGCATGACATCACTTGCTCACCAATGGATCCTCTGCAGTGAATGGGTGCCGTCAGAATGAGAGTCCAAACAGCTGATTAAAACATTACAATAATCCACACAACTCCAGTCCATCAATTAAAGTCTTGTGAAGAGAAAAGCTGCCAAAATACCAGTCCATAATCCATAATAACACTCTCTCCAGTGAAAACGTCCATCGCTAAAATCCACCGACATATTTGTTTAGAACTGGTTTTGCTTGTAAACGGTGCTTGATCTGTGCACATTTCTCTCCTGATTCAGACGAGATTACTTTTTCACTGCTCTTTGTCTTTTGTTCATGGCCCCAAAAATTGCAAGCGCTGTAGTGATATGCATATTGCGATATGTACATTTGCGATATTTCGATTTATTGCACAGCCCTACTATGAAGAAACAAACTCATCTACACTTAGATGGCCTGAGGGTGAGTACATTTTCAATCAATTTTAATTTTGGGGTGAACAATTGCTTTCAGAAATAAGTTGTGCTGCTTAACATTTTTTGATGAATAGAAAGTTCAAAAGAACGGCTTTTTTTATCTATATCTTTTGTTACATTATAAATGTTTTACTGCATCCTTGCTGAATGTAAGCATTAATTTCTTAATGTTACTGACATCAAACCTTTCAATGGTAGTGTATATTTATTAAATATTGTATAGAATTAAATGAAATGTATATAAACTTTTCTTTGTCCTTGCGTGCTCTGAGTGAGAGCATTATCCTTCACAGCGATTGAGAGAGTCTGTCTAGCCTTTTTGTTATCCTCCTCAAGGTTGCACTGAAAACACTAAGAGTGAATGATGGAGCGTCACATGTGACCGTTAACTCACCTCCACAATGCCGTGACTGATGGTGCCATACTGCCTCTTCCTCAGCAGCACCAGACTGATCACAATCACGGTTGCTATGGCCACTGCAATCACCAGCAGGCCAATCAGAGCGCTGCTTCCGAAGCTGAAATCATCCACCAGGGGGCGGAACGTCTCCTGCTCTGATCCACGGCTGAACTGTGAGGGAAAAATAAACACCAGCGTTGCAGTATTTACACTGCAAAAGCACAAAGAGCCAAGACAAACATGGTTAACAGACATCTTAAAGAGCTGTCAACGCCGCTGAAGCAAGGAACTCATTCTGTAACTTAAGTACAGGGAGGCAACAACAGAGTTGCCAAGGCTACATATAATGTGCCATAACTGGTACCAAATGAGAATCGAAAGAATTTGCTACAGAAATAGATATTCTCCAAACACTGTGACGTTCCATCACACTTCACCTGAATACGGTTTTAAATCATGTGACTACACAAACATGTATGGTCTTCTTGAGACAGCGTAAATAATGTCTGACATGTAAATCAAGCCTGCATCATTTTTTTCAGTGCTTCTTAAAGGGACAGTTCATCCAAAAATAAATATATTTCAACATTTATTATTTTGTGGAACACACAAAAAAAGATACTTTGAAACATGTTCATGCTGCTCTTTTCCAACATTCACTCTTTGTGTTCCACCCAAGAAAGAAAGTCATACAGGTTTAGAATGATAAAACTATAATGATAATTATTACTATAAAGTTTTAATAATTAATCAAATCCATTTAAATAGAGATGTCCATAACGTACTATAATGATAATGGCACAAAGGAAAAACATTTTTGGAATCACTTCCGGAATGGATTTTTCCAGCCTATGAATGTTAAAAACACTGACAGCTAATCGAAAACTACAAGGAAACTTCAAAGAAATCAAGCACTTAAAAGGGATAGATCACGGAAAAATAAAAATTTGGACAGGCCATCCAACATGTAGGTGTCTTTCTTTTTCTTCAGTAGAACAGTAAAGATGAATTTTTGCTGAAACCATGTTTCTTGGTGATTCATAAAATGCAAGTCAATGGCTAAAGTCACTTTGAGAGTCAAAAAAAAAAAGAAATTCAGTATCATGCAACATAAAATACCCGTGACTCTTGACGATATATTGAGGTCTTTTGAAGTGAAACGATCAGTCTGTGCAAGAATCTGAACATTATTTACAACATTGTTACCCAGGCAAACAGGGAAGTCCAGTTCTTGCCTGATATGTTTTTTTTTTTACTCCCAAGAGCCGATAGCTGCTGACTTGTATTTTACGAATCACCAAGGAACATGGTTTTAGATAGAAATCTTCTTTACTGTTCCACTGAAGAACAAACAAACAAAAAAGAGTCACCTACAATACATCTTGGATGGCCTGAGGGTGAGTAAATTAACAGCAAATTTTAATTTTCGAGTGAACTATCCCTTTAAACTAGGAGATGGCATAAAAGCAGAGCACACTTATAATAAACAGAACTTTATCATCCACTGAAATATAGTTTCATTATAGTAATCGTTCTTAGTATGAACTTGCCAAGTATGATGACAATTTCCATTTTTGGGGAGGACTATCCCTTTAAGAATGCTTTAACATGAATGAATGTGTTTGATGGTATTGATCTGCTTCACAAAGTGCTAAATGGACTGAATGTGCACTGACAGCCGTGACTGGCAATTTTCACACACAAATGTTTAGTGCTCAATTCACTTTAGTGTGAAAATCGAGATGACGAATGATGACCCGTATCAACCGGACATGCTCATGCGATCGCATTAAAAACATGCACATGTGCTGTGGAAGCTTGTGGATAAACAATACAAGGTCATAAATGATGTAAAACTGTCATTTGCTCACAGATAGAACAGAAGCAGCCTACTGCAATCTCCCTCCTGCTCATAATCCGAGACTGCAGTTTGACAGTACCATGTATTAGGCTCAGGAGGGCGCTGTACTTACCAGAGGATCAACAACATTCAAAATCACTTCTTTAACATCCAGAGTCTCATCAATCACCTGTCAACACAGACAGGGCAGTCTCAGTTACTTCCTTGGGAACTGAAGAGTGAGTCAGGGTGTGTGCGATGTACAGTACAGTGTGTTAGTTTACTGAAAGGGCATACACAAATATTCAAGATCAAGGGGACCAAATGTAAACTGAAAAAAGCTTGTTGATTGACAAGTATTCTGAATATTAGGCTGACGTGTCCCCCTCAATGTCTGTGGTGGTTATTGTGCAGTTTACAGCAATAGATGGGTATTAAATACTGTGAGCAAATCCAAAATAATTCATGATCTTTGATACAGTGACTATGTCCTTGTTCGAAAACATGGCTGGTTGCATTTAATGCAGGGAAAGATGATAATTTTCATCTTGGTATTTTGCTATTAAACAAAACACCTCAACGTGTATCAAAAAACATTCGATGAAGGGGCCATCAGAGCATGTTTAAAGGGATAGTTCGCCCAAAAAATGAAAATTGTCATTATTTACTCATTTCATTCCATACCTGTAAACTTTTTTCTTCTGTGGAACACAAAAGATTACATTTTGAAGAATGTTGGCAACCAAACAGTTTCAGTTCCCATTGACTTCCATTGTATTTTGGTCCATACAATAGCAGGCAATACGAACCAAAACTGTCTGGTTACCAACATTCTTCAGAATATCTTCTTCCACAGAAGAAAAAATCATACAGGTTTGGAAAAACACAAGGGTTTTCATTTTTTGGGTAGACTATCCCTTTAATGTAGCTTAGATTCTCACAAACCCCTGATAGCTCCTCGATGTGATTTCAGAAAGACAAACATGCAAAAAAATTCAAAACAAGCCCAGCTCAGCCCTTCACAACCACACGGGATCTTGTGTGAGCTGCGATTAGAGGAGACTGGAATGTGACTGGGAAATATGTGAACGTGGCATGCAATGAATGCTGGGATATGAATGAGATAAGACCAGATTTGTCTATCTGGAAGGAGATAGCAGTGATCGCAAGGCAGCAGAACAGTGCTAAAGTTTTAGGTAAGGTTAGATTTTAAGCCTTGGTTCAGCTATAGATGTTTAAACAGACCAAGTTTGCAAATAAATGCAAGAAAGAAATCCAATCATAACTCAACATGCAAATAATATGACAATGCAGGTTAGATTTTGAACAGCTAACATTCTAACAATCTAAGTCAATGAGAAATGTTAAAACTATTACATTTAAATATAAAGTTTATAAGAAAAAATAACACTGAAATTATTGGAGTTTACAGAATTTGACATTCTTAGTCTACAGTACTTTCTAAAGGCAGATCAGAAATCATGAGACTAATGGTGATTATTTTATTTGTTTGACAGCCGTTGTTTTTAATATTTTACGAAACTCAATTTTAGCCGATCACTGCAGGTTGTACTGTCTGTAAAGCTGCTTTGGAACTATATTGTAAAAATTAGGTTATAAATACATTTAAATTGATAAAAAATTGAAACATTTATTTCATTAGTTCAATGAGAATATAAGATTCCCATTATTTCATTCTGCCAACAACATATTGTCTTAATAATATAATCCTTTTAACAAAGTATAAATGGTTTTTATTTATTATATAGCTGTCTTTATATTTTAAAAGTAGGGTGACCATCATATTTAGGTGTCAAAATGTTTGCAAACCCCAGAAAACAGCAATGTCAAGCTAGTGCTGCCTTGCAAATGCAGTAAAGTCAAAGAAATTCATATGGCACAGTTATAACTATGAGGCCATAGTTATACAAACCATAACGTTTACAGAGCAGGTGGTCTTTAATTTGGTAACTGTTCATCTAGGTGTATCATGAAGCCAATTCTTTATTTTATTATTAGCACTTAAACTGAATGTGTATAAAAATCATTTTATGTCATTTCAATCATGAGAGTTGGCGTCAGCAGTTGGCCCAGTGTTCTCAACGGATCAGTAAAGTGTGTGTGGTGTTGGAGGCAGGCTGGTGGGCTCACCACATTTTCATTGATCTTGCTCTTGCTGTTGATGACTTTTTCCTCTGCTCCAATCAGACCATCCAGACTGTTCATGCCAGAGCCTGCAGAGGGAATAGCCAATCAGAGACAGGAAGACAAGCTGGAATCTTGCATTTCGGCATTAATAAAACTGAAACGCTTACAAATATGTCTGTGATCAACAGTAGCTGCCATTAGCGAAATAACCTGAGCTTTTAGCACAATCCGAATTGGGCCAGAAACCTGCTGCCTTGCCAATTGATTTTTTTGTCACGCAGTCATTCAGGGGTCGACACGCCAACACAGACTCGTTCAATAGTCATGCATTTATTTAAGTGCATGATGTAGAAGCTCACACTGAACCCAGAATCCTCCTGGATCAGTCTAGACAAGCTCAGTGTAAACATTCAGCTAAGAGTAAGATGTGTGATCTATTATGGTCTAAAGGTCTCCTCCTAGTTGAATTAGCGTCTTGGGACGTCCTGTGAGCACTTGTTTCCAGTAACAGCTCTATAAATATATATAATCGCCCTACATATTAAACAATTAAAGTCAACATGACTGGATGGTCAAACGTGGTCATTCCATACAAGAACCAGGAATCAAGCCAATTTAAAACTATTTGTTTAAAACTGTGACATTTTACTACATTAACATTAAAAGGCCTTAACAAAAAAAAAAAAACACATTTTTGATACTTGAAATAGAATATAAAAATATTATTTCAGGTATTTGCCAAGGAAACATTTCTCATTTTCATTTGGTTTACCTTGATGTACTAACCTGATAAAACTACAACTGTAAAACTGTAATAAAAAAAATGGATAAAAACAAACTATAAGCATTAAAAAATATATAATAAATAAATAAAAATAAAACAAAAATGGAAAATCTAAAAATAAAACCTAATTCAAAATATTTATAAAAACTATAATAGTACCTCAATGATTAATTGTGATTAAAATAATACTGTTTATAGACGCATAACAAAAAAAACGGAATAAAATGTTTCTGTTGTACTACAACAGTGGTAAACATTATGTAAATGCTAGAAATGTCCTAGCTAAAATGAGTCCTGGTTGCATAATACCACATTGGAAATCTCATTGGTGAAGAGAAGAACAATACTCTCCACCCACACTCATTGTTTGACTGTCAAAGCAGCAGGTCACCGATGTTAAAAGATTAACTATGTTCAGCGGCTGTCACAAGCTCTGGCTTACAGCTTAACCATGCACGACTGAACCACTAACCACCAGAACACACACGCGCACACACACCCCACAGTCAAGCTCCTTCAGAACATGGAGGTGAAGAGTGCCAAAGACAATTAGACTTTACACATGAGATGAGACAACGAAAACGAGACCAATCAGATATTGACAATTGCAGAAGAAAATGTGACTGGTGTCACCAGGATGCTAAGGTGCTGTGGGTGGTTGTAGGGTGCTGCTATATGGTTTCTAATGCATTCTGAGTGCTTTTAATGGTAGTTCCTGGAGCTTTGCTAAGATGCTAACTAGCTCGAGTCAAAAAGAGCCCAACCTCAAGTCTCTTTGCTACATAAGAGACGGGTCAGAAATTAACAGGGGCTTGGAGCAAAAATACAACTAAAATTAACAAAAATAAACCACAAATTTAAGATAAGCGTGCAAAAATGCCCCTGCGCAATTAAACTAATTCTATTACAGCAGTTACAATTAAAACAACAAAAGTGTCGATTGTGGCATTAAATTTAGATCTGCTCACATTGCATCAGATTTAATGTTTTTGCAGCATTGAGCATTACAACCAATCGCCCACATTTCTGTTGAGAATATGAATGCAAAGCCAATCAGAGGCATTTAGATTTGTTTGGACGATTTACATTATGCAACTGTTGTGTAAATATATGTATGCCACCTTTGAGCAGCATTAAATAGTCTGTGTTAAGTGTAAAGATGGCTTTCGTTGATGTTGATAAAATTTGATTGGTAACAGCCTACAGTATTCGGACTGATTGAAGTAACTGGTTAAAATTCAAGTATTCTACATAAAAGACAATGCAGATACATTTAATAAGGTAATTATAAAAATAACTCTTACAAAAGGTAAAAAAAAAAAATGCCCATGAAAAATCAATTCTAGGGGGCAAGTATTCAAAGCATGTTCACCCAGGCAGAAATCACCATCAATCATACTTTCTGTTCACAAAAGTAACAGCAAGCCTCTTTTCAACAAGCCGTATGATTTGCGGCATCCTTCTTGCCTGTAGTACAAACGATACTGTAGAATTGATTATGCTATGAAGTTTAATACTCATGGTTATTTAAACAACCTCCAAACCCTGAGTATAAACAATAGTAATAGTGAATTGCAAGCTTCTATCACTAATAATCTAAGAGTAGGTTTATAGGTGCATTCATAAGGGGCAGGACCACAAGGTTAAACAGTAAACAGGCTCATGTTCCAATTGCACAATCTGGGAGCAAAACTGGCCGTGGGTCAGCTAAACAGCTGTCCTGCAACATAACTACTAATTAATGAGATCGTATCATGAAAAGCGCAAGATAACAGGAGAGCGACGAGAGGAAGCCCAATAAGTAGCAAATGAGTCCTAAGGATCTGTCGACATCATGAATCAGGTTATTTGTCTTCCTGACCCAGGCAGGTAGTGAGGCAGCCATAATTGTTTTAGCAGCACACAGCACATTTACATTGGACTCACTCTCCCATTCAAATGACTAATTAGCTTAACAAGCTGCTTGGACTTTTCAATAGGCAAAGCTCTTGCAGCCAGACATAGAGGGATGGGATGTTTGGTCTCTCCATTTGAGGGAGTGTCTGAGAGAGGAAATTAAGAATAAGATGGCTAATAGGGCTGAAGGGACAGACAGAGCAAAAGCATGGGGTGGAAATACAGTAAAAATATTAGGATAGATGGGGAGATGATTCAAGATATGCAAGGAGGGCTGGGTAAAAAAAAAAAAAAAAAAAAATCGACAGAATAATCTACATTTAAACAATCCGACACAGATTCTTAAAATCCCAAAATGACAGAATTAATCCTTAAATAATAATGATGATGATGATGATGATGATGATGATAATCATCAACATCATCATCTTTAAAAATATGTATTACTTTTATGTAATAAAAATGTTAATTTTTTAAAATTAAATTTACTTAAATTAAAAATTTACATTTACTTCAAAACAATAATATTAATCCAGGACATGGCCACGAAAACCTCCACTTTAGGTGTGTGAATCCAAAACCAATAAACTTGCTTTCTTTTTTCCCCATTTAGAATGGAGTTTTTAATAATAGTTTATGATCAGCATAATAGTTTTTAATATGCTCTTAATATACTCGCAATGCATGTAATGCACTTTAGCGGTCACAAAAAATACAGTTTATATAAAAAAAAAGGCATCCTGACATTACTGAAATATTCCAAAATTGAATCAATATCGGACAGAATCAAAATGAAATATAAAAAAAATGCAATACCCAGCCCTATATGCAACAATAAAAAATAAAAAAACAACGAAGGAAAAAAAATTGCAAACACAACATTTAAGCGGCTGAAGAAGAAAGAGAAACAGAGAAAAGCAGCAGAGACCCACCTTTCTTGAAGGCACGAGGGGGTTCAGAGAGATCGCCTAGGAATTGCGTTCAAGCAAAAGACAAAACAAGAAAAGATTGGAATAGAAAAAGAGAAAAAAAACTCAGGTGAGTAAAAGAGAAGTAGTCAGGCTTATCAAGCTGTGTCTGCGGACGGAGAGGAGAATCCCGCAGGGACACAATGATAAAGAAAAACAAATCAAAGAACAGGGGAACGAAAGACCCAGGATGTGTTTCTGGACAGGCCTGTCATAATGAAAGCCCTCCTGGGCTCTAATGTGTTTATTACATGGCTCTTTTTGTATATCGTGTTTTAATTTTACAGTTTTGCAGTTTCCTTAAAGGCTTGGTAGGCCCAGGCAGGACAGTGAATGAGCAGGACTAGGCTCAGAAAGAGAGAGATTTTCAAAGCACTTGGCTGCAGTGTGACGCCAGAGCCTCAGGCTTTATGATTTCAGCTGAACTTCAAATGGCGTGGTGTTTAAGGCGATGCCAATGGGGATTCAGGAAAGCTTAGATAAGCAGAAACCTATGGCCCGAGTGCAATATCTGGACTTCGGTGCTTCATTCAGCATTTAGAAAACGTTAACGCGAACAGGCCTCATGCTGCCAGAGAGCTTCACCTGACCGGCTTTGAGTGAAAAGCTATAAGCAGACCTTTAGTACTGGCTCAGATCAGACACTTTAAACAAGAGCCAGCCAGAGAAAAACGTGTGAACAAGGTACTGATGGCTGAACCTTTCCTGGAAAACTTCCAGTTCACCCTCCTGGGCTCTAATGTGTTTATTACATGGCTCTTTTTGTATATCGTGTTTTAATTTTACAGTTTTGCAGTTTCCTTAAAGGCTTGGTAGGCCCAGGCAGGACAGTGAATGAGCAGGACTAGGCTCAGAAAGAGAGAGATTTTCAAAGCACTTGGCTGCAGTGTGACGCCAGAGCCTCAGGCTTTATGATTTCAGCTGAACTTCAAATGGCGTGGTGTTTAAGGCGATGCCAATGGGGATTCAGGAAAGCTTAGATAAGCAGAAACCTATGGCCCGAGTGCAATATCTGGACTTCGGTGCTTCATTCAGCATTTAGAAAACGTTAACGCGAACAGGCCTCATGCTGCCAGAGAGCTTCACCTGACCGGCTTTGAGTGAAAAGCTATAAGCAGACCTTTAGTACTGGCTCAGATCAGACACTTTAAACAAGAGCCAGCCAGAGAAAAACGTGTGAACAAGGTACTGATGGCTGAACCTTTCCTGGAAAACTTCCAGTTCACATTTCACCCCGAAATAAAAAAGAAAAATCTTATTTTGCATGAAGAAAATTATTTTTTTAGGACCAGTATTTGTTTATTTATAATATTTTTATTATTAATATATTTTATTTAATATACATTTTAATTAATATATTTGAATATTTATATAATAAAATAATATTTTTGTACTTTCATAAAGTAATATATATTTGCTTCATTTTGTATATTGAATTAAATTTTTTTTTTTTATATGACCCTAGCAGGTTTTATAAGATTCACTCTAGTAGGCTGTGGGTAATAATGAGTTAACTAAGTTTTATAACTGGTGCCATGCCAAATACTGGCTGAATATAGTTTGCTGATAAATGTAGATTCATAAACAATTTAATATTTTACAGCATATATCTCTTATCACATGAAATTACTATATCATATGTACATATTATATAATAATAATAATGTCAGATGAAACATTTGCCTTCCTTTGCATTTTAAGTTAGTTTATAGCTACTTTAGTTAACCATTTAGCCTACTAAACAAGCATATTCTCTTGGAGTTACTACAGGAAATCATATCAAACCGTCACAGAATGCTCTCAGTGTTAGAAACGGTAATAACAGTATAGTACTAGAAACACAATATTCAATAGGAAGTGGAAATATGATATTCAATTTTCCAAAGGGTATTATCTTATTTTCTTTTTAAGTGCTACGGGGTCCAACCCTGATGAAAAACAACTTAAACCAGTCTAAGCTGGTTTGCTGGTCTTAGTTGGTCTCCCAGACTGATCCGTTTTCTGGTTTTAGAAGGAGTTTGGACACTTTTCAGGTGTGCAGGCTTAACTCAGGCTGGGAGACCAGCTTAAACCAGCTAAGAGGGTTAAGCTGTTTTTCCCAATAGTGACCCCTTCAGTAGTGGAACGACACTGATACAAAACCTGCCTCGGCAACAGTGCCATATTAAGAGACCGAGGAGAGCAACCGAGAGCCTTAAAGGTTTGCCTGTGTAAATTTAGACAAGAAACGTACCCTCGGGTTCAGCAGGGGAGCCCAGAGAGTTGACCTGGAAGGGGAGGAAAGGCTTTCCTTCAAAGGCAGGAACCTCCACGCTCTCCTCAGAGGACACAGTAACATCAGGCTGAGATTCAGAGATGGAGGACAGGAACTGGCCCATATCTGCCTTTTGATCCTGCAGAAGTTCATCTGAATTGGGAGATACAGAGAAGAACATGGTTAAAAACAGAAAATCACAGGAGGGAAGAGATGCTGGAAGGGATCTATTCCTAAAACCATTAAACGAGGCACGAAGCAGTCATAAACGTGATCAATTATCCATTACGAGGTTCCGTACTGCGGCATTTCCAGGCATCGGTGAAGCTAAAATTACCCTTTCTACTTCTCTAAACTTGCAAAAACATTCTGCACAGAGTCTGGCTTAAAAACTACACATCTTCACACACTAGTGGGAATCTGGAGGAGTCTTGACCCAGTTCTGTCAAACCCCACACACTAGTCTCATCTATACTACACAATGCCACGGCTCCTCTCATAAAATGAACGAAGGAAGAGAAAAAAAAACATGCAAGTGCAGAGGGGCATCTCTGGGAACAGCTTGACTGTTTCCACCTGAAACAAAGAGGATGGCACAACAAACGCTTCAGAACACTCTAATTTACTTTGATTGCGGTGAGATGTTTTCAAACTGAGTGATAAAAGGAGAAGCCAAATTACACTTTTGTGTGTGTGTGTGTGTGTGTATGCGAGAGAGAGAGCGAGAGAGCACTAATTACTGAAGGCAAGCTTTTCATACAGGTGTAATTATCTTGGCATCTGAGATGCAGAGAGATTGTGCAGTTGTTTAGGGGACTAAAAGCTCAAAGCAGGACAAAAGAATGCATAAAACAGGCCGAAAATCTTTGTACAGCTTTATCCATGATAAATCAAGGGAGCTTTAGGGTTTGACATCAGAGTCTAGTTTGTCGAGCTCATATGCACACTCAAGCGAGACACATTGAAAAAAGGGATGTTTGGGGTTCAGTTCACGATATGTTTAAATGTAATCAGACCTAACTTGCAAGAATGGATCAGTATTGATTACATACAATCTGCCTATTTAAGTAACATGAACTGCTCGTTGTTTGGTTGTACGGAAACAGAGAATCTTAAACATTTTCTCCATAAGGAAAGTGATTTTTAACAATAATGTTAAAAATCTGAATGTGAGTTTGCAGTCGATAGTAGGAAATGGGCAGGGTTGAGTTATAACATTTTTATTTAAACTATGAGGCAAAAAAATAAATAAAAAAATGAAATGCATCCATGGAGGAATTGTTGATAAGATCAATAACATGCATTTAATAAAAGAGCATTTTATGCCAGCTTTAATATGCCAAATACCATTGAAGAACTACACTACCCATAATCCTGCACAGTGATCCACCAGAGTTGTCGTCATTACAGAAAGAAGGATTTAGCAATGACCAGATATTCCATAAAGTATCACAAATGATACAAGAGTCTTCCTACAATTAGAGAATTTCATACTCACTAATGATTATGAGCGAATAATTGTACTTCGTACTATAGTTTCTGATTTGATTACATCATTTGCGGTATTTCCTGGGATTGTAGTTAATTCCCTCATAGAAGAATTTACATACACAATTTATTTTTTTTCCCTGTTTAAACATACTCTTTTCGCTTCAAATCAAAGTTTGCAATTTTGTGATTCATTTCAGAATATGTTGATTTGATTCATCTCAGAATATGTTGATTTGATTCATGGCTTTTTTCAATTCCCTGTGGAGAAAATGAATGAGAAAAATACTTCCAGAACCAAAGCCACTAAAAAAAACTGGATGGCTGCACTTGAGTTTTGCAAGCAAACATCTCACAAACTTGATCTCTTGCGGTAGATCTGTGGAAGACAGAAGCAGTGTATTCTCAGCAGCAGACACTGTTGTGCATTTACAGTCAGTAGTAAAACCAAACAGACAAAAACATGAGTAAAACATTGAAGCTGAGTTGTTACCTAGCAACAGAGGAAAATACCTGGCACTAGTACTCACCGTGTTATTCAATTTCATGATACAAATAATATAATGTGACAAAAGGAAGTAATGTGCCAAAAAAAAATAAAATAAAAATCAAGCAATAAAAAAGCAAAAGATTTAAACAATAAAACAAAAAACAAACTCTTGGATCAGCCCAACCTACAAATCACAACAAATCACACTTTAATAAGAGCACCTCTCACTCGTTTCTTGCTTGTTGTGTGTTCAAAAACACCCATTTCCACCGTTTTCCAAACCTGATCCAGATCTCCACACTTACCGACCTCATCCTGGATCTCCTCTGCGACGTAGGGCACCTTATAGAGCAGAGACAGGCTCTGGTTCATCCTCTCCTCAATCACCCGCAGGTGGGTCATCACCTAGGAAACCCAGACACACTTTTAAAACAGAGGACGATATTTATAAAAAGCCTCCATTCTGCAGGATGGAACATGTCTGTGGTTGTGTAATGTTGGATGGATTAATGTAACACAAAAAAACACAAAAGCTCTGTGGCAATCTTAATGTGTAAACAGTGAGGAGAAGAAACAGTGTGAGTGTGTACGAGCAACCACGCCTGTTCCTTTGTTGTCACCACATTTGTGTGCAATGCTCTAAAACCAGCAACAGATGGCAATGAAGGGCCTATATATCTGAAGAAAAAGAAGGGGGAAACTGAAATGTCCTTGTAGACCCTCTAGGCGCCCGTCTGGACTAGGGATGTTCATTTTAACCATTAACCGATTATATAGAAATTTGACCGATTAATACAATCAGTTAAATGGTTTAATAAGTTATTTATTTAGTTTTTTTTTCAGTAATTTATCAAAATATTTAAAAAGATATGCTGCATGGTTAAAATACGCTACGCGTATAAAAAAATTTTTGTTTTTTAGAGAGAAAAAACATAAGTCGCATATAAGTCACATTTTATTCATTCAGAAATAGGCCTAATGCCGACGCAAAATGTTTACAGAATGAGCTTTAGAATCAGAATGAGCTTTATTGCCAGGTATGTTTACACATACGAGGAATTTGTTTTCGTGACATTCGTGACAACAGTGTAACAGAATGACAGTGACAGAACAAAAAACACAGATAATAAAAAATAGAACAAGTAAATAAGGAATAAAAATATATAAATTGACAGTTGTATGTGCAGGTATATTACAATAGACAGTTTTTGTATGTACAGGTACTGTATATTATGTGCAAATTTGAGGTGTAGACTGAGTATGAGTGTTAGATAAATAAGTGTATGAGTGTATAAATAGTGTGTGTTCCACAGTTATTGTTAAGTGTTCATGAGATGGATGGCCTGAGGGAAGAAACTGTTCCTGTGTCTGGTCGTTCTGGTGCTCAGAGCTCTGTAGCGTCGACCAGATGGCAACAGTTCAAAGAGGGAGTGTGCTGGATGTGAGGGGTCCAGAGTGATTCTGCCAGCCCTTTTGCTCACTCTGGATAAGTATGGCGTCTTTCAGCCAGGTTTCCGTGAAACACAGAGCAGCAGAGTTTGAAAAATCCTTATTTGTCCGGGAGAGCAGAAGGAGTTCGTCCGTTTTGTTGGGTAGAGAGCGGAGATTTGCCAGATGGATGCTCGGCAACGGCGTCCAGAATCCGCGCTGTCTGAGCTTGACGAGCGCGCCGGCTCGCTTCTCCCGTCTGCGCGTCCTGAAGCGTTTGATCAGCGCCGCAGCTCTCCCGACAACAATGTCCAGCAAAACATCAGAATAATCAAAAACCGGTGCTGTGTACTTCCAAATGTCCAGCAATTCGTCTCTGGTGAAACTGATTGCAGGGATATAACTAAAGACAGGACAAACTAACAAAAACATAAAAACAACTGCGGAGCACGCCACGGGGCAGCCAACGCCACGGAGGCAGCCATCAGCGTCGGCGCCATCTTATCATGAATAACTCATGATATGAATAACTCAATTACAAACATTATAATAAACACTGTAAACATAGCTAGGTTATTTTAGTTCCCCTCACTCCACAACAAATCCTTTCAATTAACAGTAGCCTATTTAGAAAAGAACAAGAATTAAAAATATAAGAAGCTATAGCAATATAAACGATAAGCCAAAACGAAATCATTTAGATTCAAACGAAACTGAAACCAACGTTGGGTCTCTCATTCCACACAAAATCAAATGTTTCCGTATTCACGATGTATTTGAATGGCAAAATATTATTTATAATGTAGCCTACTTCACTAGTGTTCCAATATCCACGTAAAACAAAATGTTTTGCATAGCATCACGGCGGTACTGTGATAACGCTTAACGGCACAGATCTGACTACATATTTAAACTGAGCAGTGTGTTTTTTCCCCCCCATATGTTTGACTGACTGTATTTAATTATGATAATGAACAGGCTGCATTGTCAAGGTATCAATGCTTAACTGTGAGTGCGCATGCAGCGCCGGCGCAATCACTTGAATTTTTTCCTTCTAACAGTGGAAACAACTACTCCTTTTAGTCATAAAGATAATCAGAATTGTAAAAGGTTTGCCTTTATTTGTGTACATTCACAATAAAAACAAATCTTTGTGCTTTTGTAAAATAAGCTTAAAGAAAAATAGGATGCCGTTTTCTGCCATCTGTTTCCTTTCGCGCAGCACAAAAATGAACCGAAACTCTGCGTACTAGGCTACTTGTTACAGTTTTTCTTTCATTTTCTTAATTTATTATTTAAGTAAAGATATATTTCTCGTATAGGCCTATTTATTCGTTATCTATCTATCTATCTAGCCTAGCTTTATTATGTCTTTCTCCGCTCGCAGAAGCGCTGCAGGTGCGTGATGTGATATGATGACGACCATGTGAATCGTCATGTTCTGTTGTTTGCTGCTTTTTGCACATGTAAAATTAATCCCCGGGAAACAAATGTTAGTATTTTTAACAGGTCACAGACACTTATCCTTTCTAATTGACGGTTAGGAAAAATAACCGAAATTAACATCCCTAGTCTGGACCTCAGAAAGTTCTTGCACACAGCTGACGCACTGTTGCTTTAGCAAGTAAATAAGTTTATGTTGGTCTGCCAGTCATACCTGAACTTCAACTCAATTGAGAGGAGTTGCCAAAATAGACTGGAATGCCATTTCTCAAACACATGGTTATAAAGCGCAGCCCCACAAGTCAGCAGTGTAACTGCTATTTTTTGCTCTAACACCAAGTACTTTTATAAAACCTACATGAGACATAACAGTTGATGTCAATCATGTCAATCCAAAATTGTATGATTTACTTTCATCAGTGGAGCACAAAAAGAGGGGATATAAAATTCAAACTGCAATTTTCCATGCAATAAGAGCACAGAGGCTGTCAAGTTCCAAAAGAGAACAAAAAAAAGCACAAGAGCATTGTAAACGCTCAGATTGAAATTTAAAATATTATTCACAGAAAACTTTACATCCCCTTTCTGCACAAATCCCATTAGGGTTTTTGCCATTTCTTTGGTTAAGACATATTTAGGACACATTTCTCCACAGATGTCAGTCAAATGGGATAAATGATGACAGAATCTTCATTTGAGTAAACTAGCTGTTAAAACCTCATCCCATTTGAAAAAAACTCTTGAAAAAGTTGAACAGATTCAGGGGCAGGATTCAAGAACATCTTAAGAAAAAAGTTAAGAAATTTCATGAGATAAACTCATGAAAGAGGTTTGTAAGAATGTGCAATTCTTGAAAAGTTCTTAAACATTTTCTCAAGAACATCTAATTTTTTAAGAACAAAATTATGAGCTTGAGTGCTGTTATCTGATTGTAAGGCAGTTCTTGTTGAAAACGTACTGATTGGCTCAATGAAAAACACCTCAAAGACAGTCTTTTTACACTACATGCATATTACTGTAATAATCATAATTATGCACACTATTTACATCACAACAGGCGTTCCATTTCATTCATTTGTGCTCGTCTTCTTGCGCTCTGTCTAGAGTGAAATCCTAAAAGTCCTAAACTTAACTATAAAACAAACAAAACAAAACAAATAAATAAAATAAAAAAACAAAAATTAACTATAAAAATAAAATACATTTTCCGATTTGACTAATTTTTAGTAATGTCGTTACTGAATTTCGAATTCGGCAAAAAAACACATGATCAATCATTGTTTTTACATAAACGATCAATAGTGTCACTTCATACATATGAATTATGTATGTAGCAAGTGTCATGTTACTCTTACATTTGGGGATTTAAGATTTAAGCTGAAGGTTATTCTAACTTAATAGACATTATTTATGACGACTTTTAAGAACATTCGTTTAAAACAAACAAACAAAAAAGATAAGAATATTAAGAAATGTTTTTAGGACTACAAAATATTCTTAACTTTATTCTTAAATTAGAAAATAAGAAGAAAATAGAAGTTAAGAATTTTATTCTTCATGTTTTGCAAATCCAGGCCCAGAACTAGACACTAGGAAGTTTGCCCCTAATTAAACCTGAAATAAACAGGAACTGCCATCAGCCAGTAAACAAACACACAAGACATAAACTGTTGTGAATGTGGGTTTCGTTTCCCATGATACTCAGATCTGTGCACACCTCTGGGTCTGTGCCACATCCAGTCTCCCATAACAAACAGCGATGCTGACTGCGGCCAGTCTGGAATGCAAATTATAATGCCACGCCATTGGCTCAGACTTGAAAGTTACATTCAATCAAATGTGTGATGTTACACAGGAGCAGTGCGGTGCTAATCTCTCATATAATGTTCGAACAAGAGAATCCTGTCACGATAACTTGCCCATGGCTCTCCTGGATAATCCTATCAACTTGTACATACGTACAGAAAACATGTCCATTTGCAATGATTAAAGGAGAAGTGTGTAATTTCTGTGCCACTTGTTGAACCAATTAGAAAGCAACAATGATCATTTTCAAACACCAGTTTAGCCAAACAGCCACAGTTTTTAAAACTTTTCGTGAAATCATTCTGCAAATGAGTCATTTATGGCCTTTAAAGGGGTCATATAAACTTCTATAAAGAATATCTCTTTAGGTTTGAGACTAGTCTTTGCAACTTTAGGGATCTTATCTATTCACGAACAGCTTGTAACACTCCAAAGAGAAAGGAAAACTTGAAATCGCATCATATGACCCCTTTAAATATGAAGCAGGGACCAAAAGGCAAGTAAAACGGTTACAAAAAATTGCCCAAACTCTATGCAAGGTCAGAAAAGACCATAGAAAACATGGGATTTAGCAGGAAAGGGAGGCAGATTGGGCAACACTGACTTGGGACTTCATCTGGGCGGCCTTCTCGGGGTCCACGGCCAGGACATGCTGGTAGTGGCGGATGGTGTGCTGACGATCCTTATTCTCGGCACGCACATACCTCTTCAGAGCCTGCAGGATACGGTGGGGCTGCGGAGACAGACAGAGAAGATAAATTGACCACAAAGGAAAGAAAATAAAAGGCAGGGTGAGTCAGGAGGACGTCTCCTTATGAGCTGGCTGATCCGTGAATCAGCGCTAGGATCAAAGAGCCGCAAGATCCGCAGGACAGAGAAATAACAAGAGGATTAGCACGCGCCTGCTTGTGTGAGTCCAGCTCTGGCTCTCTTTGTGCAAGTCATTTCAGAGGATTAAACATTACATAGGTGCACAATTCAAATTAATATCTGAAGTAACTGAAGCCACCCTCCCCGTTATGAGCTTTCAGCAGGGTAATAGAGGACGGGTAATCCGCCACCATTAAATCACACAGCAGAGAGAAAAGACAACCATCGCCCATCAGAGACTCAAGTATGAGAAGTGTAATCTGGTCATTATGAGATGAGAACAATCCCTCAAGGAAGCATTTATCTCTCAGACTTCCTTTATTCACTCACAGATCATGCATTTCTCACATGACCGCACATGATCCATGCTCATTTATAAACTGGAAGGGATCTGTCAATGCTGGAAGTCACTCCAAGTAAACAATGGGCTGGTATTTACATGCATCTCAAGGGATCTGATCACATGTGGTCAACAGAGACACAGTACCATCCACACCTGGTATTGACATGACTCTTAAATGCATCTCAATTGGTGGGTCAATGACATGATAAATCTATTAAATAATATGCAATTTATACATTCAATGACTCAAATACACCTCTACTACGATGAGCATATTTTTAATTTCATTTTGATAAACAAAGTCAGTCAAAAATGTCAGAATGATGCAACTGTCTTGACATTATGGTGAAAAAAAGCCTCTTAAAAAAATCTTGGAAAAGAAAAACATTGAAGTGGTTTGGTAGAATCTATTTATTATAGAATAAGAATAATTCATCATTTCTTAATAAAAAGCTTAACAAAACTTAAAAATAAGTTACAAAATCTGCTTAATATTTGGAAAACATCTGTCAGCCAAACCAAAGTCATGTGGTGCAACCAACATGCAGGACAAAACAGGACACCAGCAGAACTTCATGACTGTGTCAAGATCAACAAGTCTCTTAAAATAGCAGACCTCTTTATGACAAGGTAAAGTTAGTTCAGGTTGTAAAATGTCATTTGGTACAACTCTCCAAAAATGTTATGATATTTAAACCTTGAAATAGACATTTAAACACTTTAAAAAAACAAAGATGAGTAAAGTCACAAGTAGGGATGGGTACCGAAACCCGGTATTTAATCGGTCCCGGGGCTAAATTATGAAAGACCGGAGTATCGATAAGCTCTGACGTTAACGGTTCTGCTATCGGTACTGGAGAAATCAATAAAACGCACATTTATTATTGCTATATATACATTATCTTGCAAATTCTATCTCACCAGAGTCGCCAGCTGTTTTTCAAACATTTGTCTATGATGCATTTTTGCTATTCGCAATTCAGAAGCAAGATCGCGCCCACACCGAATCGATAAGCAGTATCGGTAAGAGTAGTAATACCGTTAAAACCTTAACGATACCCATCCCTAGTCACAAGTATTCAGGGTATAACAAAAATATATTGCTTTCTGATGGTTACACCACAAGACATTTTTTAAGTAATTAAAATAAATATTTTCTTTAAAATTATACAAAAGTTATTATATTTATTTATATTTGTAAAGTTTTTTATTTATTTATTTTATTATATTAAAAACATTAAACTAACATAAGTATATTTCTAACACTTGTTTTAAAGTAGATTTTAAGTATTTTTTTGACTGTGGACACTCTTATTTGTCATGCTTTTTTTATACTACCTCAGAAAGCAGTAGAAGTTATCAGACTACAAAGCATTTAACACCTGCATTTACCACCAAAAAGGATGTTAATTTCAGTTGTAAACGGGTGTATTAGCTTTTTAGATATTGTGCATCATCTCACCCTTGGTGGATCAGCCTGCAGAGCAGCTAGGTAGTTCTCCAGGGCAAGACGGCGGCGATCGTTCAGCATGGCCTCCACCCGGGCAAGATGGGTCTCCACCAGCTGCTGTTTCTCACTGGCTGCCTCCTCCTCCAAGGACTCCACCATAGCCTGGAAATGCTGCAGAGAGAATAATAAAAACCCCATAACTAAACAGTCACATCTTAAACGAGATGTCCTCTGGCATGGAAGCTGAGGTTTACCTGGATCAGTGTCTGTCTCTCAGCTTTGGGCAGGTTCCTGGCCTGGCTCTCAGCCTCCTCCCACTCCTTCCTCACCTGGTGAGAGCAACATATTCAAATCACTTGGGGCTCAAACAATGGCTGGGATCTCACTAGCCACATGGGAACAACTCCATAATGTCACATGACAACAACTGTTCATTTACAAAATGTAAATGAGTGACATCTCCACTCACCCTCTCCATGCGGTTGCGGTGTCTGATCTCAAGTTGCTCCTTGGCCTTCTGGAAACGGCTGTGCTCTTTATCATCTGCTGGGGTCTCGAAGTACACATCCACGTCATCTGTGGGTTGAGGGGTTGGCGGCACAGCTGAGGGAGAAAAGAGAGATTATAAACAGGTGGCACATCCAAGCTCTCTCTCAAACACTAGACAGGAAGCGTTTTTAGGAATCACAGCATTGCAAAAGCATAGGCTGTTGCTGACACTAGGTAAGCAGCAAATTATGCTGTCTTATAAGATTCATTTTTGGCCAAAATGTAAGGGAGGACTTAGTTCACTTAGCTTAGTTAAATGTCCATTAAAATGCATTTATTCAGCACTGAAGAGTATCCATAAAAACTATTTAAAATCAACATTTCTTTATATCCAATTATTGTTTGCAATGTATTTTGAGTTTATTGCAGTATGAAGTTGTTTGCTAATCAATATGCTAACACCAAACTCTATAGAGTGCAACAATCCCAATCATTTACAGAGGAACTGATTTTGAACGGTAACTTATAAAACTTTGAAGACAGACCTACGAGGAAAGTTAATTGATAGCACAAGCTTTTGACAACCATCAGCCCGCATTACTACTTATTTATTTTTTAAGTCATGTTCAAATGTGCAAATCACAAATGTCTTCATGAGCTGTTAAGTACATAGTCTTGTACCTTTGTCTTTGTTTATCAAAGTTTGTAATGTGATTCACCTCGCTGGTTTGTGCATTGGCTCAAATCCCTATGGGAAAATTAATGGGGAAAATACTTTCTCAAACACGGCTGCTGAAATGTGGGCAGCACTGTTGCACTCTATTGCAACTGTGAGGATCAGTCAGGCCTTTTGTATGGTTAAAGTGAGGAGTACTATTCGAGTGGTGCACATGAGTGACTATTAGTAAAGTGTTTCAAAACAGTCACTTATGAGGCTGTGATGACGGTTAGGAGGCTTTTTTAGAGGGCAGCCGTCTAGGTAGCCAGTAGACAGTTAGGGAGCTCACTATCTTTTGGAACAGAGCTAGAGAGACACTTTTTTAAAACACATTTACACACACAAACAAATTGATAGACAGACCTAAAGACAAGTCAGAAGGAGCAAAGGAGGAGCAGCTGACAAAAAGGAGACAACTAAGATCAGACCAAAGCGAAGAATAAGCTTCCCACAGAGAGCTACGACTCAAGAGATGACTTTGTAATTCCCCTGATTCTGAGAGAACCAGACAGTCCTTCATTTCCCATTCCTTTCATCCTGTCCTCTGAATAGCTCTCTTCTGACAGAACCGCTCGCCTTAGCATTTATCTTAAGAGTTACTGCACAGTTCTGCACGCTATGATCAAGATATGAGCTAAAATCAGATTTCCTTAGTATACAGATGACAAGCCTGACATGATTACCCATAAGGCGGTGCACAAAAGGCAACATCAGACATGCATACTGATGAGAACAGTCTTCAGCATCTAGACTGATAAGAGCACAAGAGAAACCTTGATTTATGAAGGTTAACGTGATAAAAAAAAAAAACACACCATATTAAACCCATCATTTCATATTGCCACAGAAACACATGATGATGGTTTCTACTACTACGTGAATTCAAAACATTGGCAGGTTAGAACTGACACAAAGCAAAAGCAAAGAATGGGACACTGCACAAACAGAAATAACAGGATAAGAACATATTAGACTGAATTAAATAAGATCAAAGCAATAAAACATTAACTGTGGTAAAAACACATGGCCTTGCATGATTTATTTCTTTAGTAAAAATAACAATTTGATAATATTCCAATGCCAAATTATTATTAGTGATACTAATAATAATAATAATAAAAACTATCATTATTATTATACTTAATAATTGTTATTAATAACAATAGGTAATTACATTAATATAATTACATAAATGTTATCAATCATTCGTATTCCAAGGTTGCAACACACTGTGTTTTAAAGCAAGGCTGTTTTGAAATTCACATCTAGGTAAGCTAGTATAGCATTAGCATTGTGAGAGAAAGCAAGCAGAAGGAGCAGGGCGGAGCAGAAGGGGGCGGAGTCCTTGGTGACGAGTGTGACTTACTCAAACGTTTACACACGGCCATGCAGTACTCCTCGGAGTCGAAATTGTTGCGGTTGCCGGCACAGCCTCCGTAGATGAAGCGCGCACACTTCCTCTGCTGCATGTCGAAGTGCCAGCGAGGCTTAGAGGCGCGGCAGGGGCCGGTCTCCGCCTCCAGAGAACACACAGCTAACACAGGAGGGGAGGCGCAGTTAGAGCCTCCAGCCACCGGGGGCAGCTATCAGTAATGCCCTTCAACTATAGAGCGCAACGATGACCGCACACTTTTTTTAGCGGCCTTGGGCCCAGAATATCTTTCCCATTTACTTTCTCCATAGACTTTGCACCTAGAACGTTCATTGAGGAATGACTAAAGGCGACAACTATAACTATATTAACATCCACGCGAGTTTGTTATAGTCAGGTGGATTCTGATTAGCTATTTGCACTTATCATTTATCAGCTGGAAACAATTGTTCTGTAAGTGATTCCAACAATATTTTTCCTCTGGTATCATTATATTTGTGGTGTGGACTTCCCTATTCTCAATTTAGAACAATTATTAACTTTTTAGTTATAGTTGTCATTACAGTTATCAATGTTGGTATGAACGAGCCTTTAGTATAAAAACATGAACTTAACTGCAAAATATTTAGATACCTACAAACACCTAAGTTTGAGAGTGTAGGGAAATTATTTAATTACATGCTTCACGGCTAGCGAGAACTGCTGAGCTCTACCATAATTTTGTTTCCATGGCAACAGCGACTTCTCTGATTGGTACATTCATCTTTATCAGGATTCTGCGTAATGCAATTTCTTTCATCCTGTCCTCTGAATAGCTCTCTTCTGACAGAAGCGCTCTCCTTAGAATTTATCTTAAGAGTTACTGCGCAGTTCTGCACGCTATGATCAAGATATGAGTTCAAATCAGATTTCCTTAGTATACAGATGACAAGACCGACACGATTACCCATAAGGCTGTGCACAAAAGGCAACATGAGACATGCATATTGATGAGAACAAACAGTCTTCAGCATCTAGACTGATAAGAGCACAAGAGAAACCTAGAATTATAAAGGTTAACATGATAAAAAAAAAAACCCATCATAATTGAACCCATCATTTCATGTTGCCACAGGAACACAGGATGATGGTTTCTACTCCTACATGAATTCAAAACACTGGCAGATTAGAGATGAAAGAAAGCAAAAGCAAAGACCGAGTAACAAAGGATGGGACACTGTGCAAGCAGAAATAACAGGATAAGAAAATATTAACCTGAATTAGATAAGATTAAAGCAATAACATCACATTAACGGTGTTAAAAACACATGGCCTTGCGTGACTTTTTCTTTAGAAAAATGTAAGAACAATTTAATAAATATTCCCATGCTAAATTATTATTACTGCTACTAATAATTACTACTACTACTACTACTACTACTATTCTAATAGTAATAATAATACTACTACTATTATTATTATTATTATTATTACAATTATTAAATATAATAAGTCATTAAATTAAATAATAATTCAACTATTATTATTATTATTACTAAATGACAATTAAATAAAAAATAATATAGTTAATGTAATTATTTTATTAGTAAATAATAAGTAATTAAATTTTTTGTAATTATTATTAATAATAATAATAATAATAATAAATGTTGCTGTTAATCCACATATTAGAGTGAATTAGATCAGATTAAAGCAATAACAACATATCAACAGTGGTAAAAACACATGACCTTGCAAGACTTCTTTCTTTAGTAAAATGTGAGAATTTATAAATATCTCCATGCTAAATTACTGCTACTGATAACAACAACAACTATTACGACTATTAGTATAATTAATAACAATTATTAAATATAATAAGTTATTACATTTAAATTAAAATTGTTATTATAAAAAATATATATAATGGAATTATTATATTAGTAAACATGTAATTCAAAATAATTTATTAATAATATTTTATTATTATGATTAAATGAGTAAATTAAATAATTAAATTCAACAACAATAACAGTAACAACCACAACAATAATAATAATAAATGTTGCTGTTAATCCAATAACAATAAGCCATTTTAAAAGGTGAAATAAAATTTGTCTGCCAATAGTAAAACTAATAGTTAATTAGCCCACAAAGTGTTTACAGTTGTAAGGCAACACAGGAAATTACATTAATATAGAATGTACCATGTCCATTTGTAACTGCTTTGACTGCATCTCACCCAATCAAAATCAATCATTCGTATTCCGAGGTTGCAACACACTGTGTTTTAAAGCAAAGCGGTTTTAAAATTGACATCTAGGTAAGCTAACATAGCATTAGCATTGTGAGAGAAAGCAAGGAGAAGGTGCAGGGCGGAGCAGAAGGGGGCGGAGTCCTTGGTGACGAGTGTGACTTACTCAAACGTTTACAAACGGCCATGCAGTACTCCTCGGAGTCGAAATTGTTGCGGTTGCCGGCACAGCCTCCGTAGATGAAGCGCACACACTTCCTCTGCTGCATGTCGAAGTGCCAGCGAGGCATAGAGGCACGGCAGGGGCCGGTCTCCGCCTCCAGAGAACACGCAGCTAACACAGGAGGGGAGGCGCAGTTAGAGCCTCCGGCCACCGGGGGCAGCAATCAGTAATGCCCTTCAACTATAGAGCGCAACAGTGACCGCACACTTCAGCGGCCTTGGGACTAGAATATTTTTCCCATTTACTTTCTCTATAGACCTTGCACCTAGAATGTTCATTGAGGAATCAATAAAGGCGTCAACTATAACGATAACTATATTAGCGTCCATACTCCAGTTTCATTTGCTTTATTAAGTGCTCAAGTTGGTTTAAGTCGGATGGATTCTGGTTGGCTATATGCATTTTTATTATTGATCAGCTGGAAAAAATTGTTCTGAAAGTGATTCCAACAATATCGTTCCTCTGTTATCGTTATAGTTGCGGTGTGGACCTCCCTATTCTCTTACAGTTGTCATTATAGTTATCATTCTTGGTGTGAATGAGCCTTTAGTATAAAACAAATTAACTTCACTGCAAAATATTCAGATACCTAGAAAGACATAAGTTTGAGAGTGTAGAGGAAATTATTTGATTACATGCTTCATAGCTAGTGAGCACTGCTGAGCTCTACCATAATTTTGTTTCCATGGCAACAGCGACTTCTCTGATTGGTACATTCATCTTTATCAGGATTCTGCGTAATGCAATTTTGGCTATAGCATGCAGATTTTAAAAAAATTAAGTTTAAAATCACACTGACATGTGGCTTTAACAGAGTCACAATCTTTTCTTTCAAGGTATACATTACTAATAAAAGAAACTATATTTCTCTATGGAAAAAATTAATGAGATTTTTATTTCTGGACCCCGGCTGTTGCACTATATAGGATGTATAGACAGTGCCAAACAATAAAATGTATACTTATTTTCAGAACTAATGTAAAAAATCAATAATTGTAAACCTCTATAGTGAAAAGGACCAGAAATATGCATCAATGAATCACTGCAGTAAGGAAACAAATGAAGGAAACGGTGTGATACCGACCTTCCAGTTCCTGCAGAGTTTTGTCACCATCCTGGCTTTCAGGGATGTCAGCTTTCTCTTTCTTCACATCCTTTTCCTCACTGTCTTGGTTGTCCTCTTCATCTTCGTACATGTAGTGGTAGTCCTCCTCATCTCCGTCGTCCTCCTGCTCCTCCTCTTCAGCTGTGTCCTCTGGAGTGGGCGGCTCGTTGGCAACAGAATCACTAAAAACAGGATAAAAAGGCAGAATAAACATGATTTAGAAGTAGTTACATTTTTCTGACCTTTTTGCCTTTTTTATTCAAACAGAGTCCCAATCTACACCCTACTCAACATTTAAAATTGTATTACTGCCAAAGTGCCCTTTTAAAAAAGTAACAATATCAAAGCTCTTTAAAATGACAATTTGCATTTATGAGCAGCTTTTTTTGCAATTTAGCCTTTTTTTGATCCATAGGAGAAAGTGAGTCATTCTTGGAATAAAATAAGAGAAAATGACATGGTTATTATTGTTAACAAACAAAACCCATAAAAAAGGTAACATTTCTCATTTTGGCTTAGTTTAAGATGAAGTACTAAAATAACTCAAATTAAATAAACTAAAACTAATTCAAAACTATATATAGACATTAAAGAAATAATAACAAAAAAATGACAAAAGCACACAACAAAAATAATAAAAACTTTAAAATGAATAAAAACTAATAACAATTAAAAATAAAATAAAATCTAATTCAAAACATCAAAAACTATTATACTTTGGAGCCAATTAAAACTGATCGGCGATACAAAAAACGCCTAAAAAAATCAAATGACAAAACACACAACCTTGGCCTTGTGTGGCAAAGTTTCAATGCAATTTATCTGTGAACATAAAAATTATAAGAATGTTTTCTTGTTGATAGTGTACGGTAAATTGTGTTAAATTAATTTAATTCTCGTACCTTCGGAACTTTACAGACTGATGTCACACGGACTACTTTGTCGATCATCTTAGTACTTTTCTGGACCTTGAACGTGGTAGTTACCTTGCTGTCTATGGGAGGGTCAGAGAGCCCTCAGATTTCATCAAAAATATCTTAAATTGTGTTCCGAAGATGAACGAAGGTCTTACGGGTTTCAAACAACACGAGGGTGAGTAATTAATGACAGAAGTTTAATTTTTGTGTGAACGAACTCTTTAAATCGTCTGCCATGTTAAACTCTAATTCTAATTGACTGTCAATATTTCTATTGTTGATCAGCTGGATAAAATCGTTCTGAAAGTGATTCCAATGATATTGATCCGGTGTCGTTATCCCTGTAGTTGTGGTGTAGACTCTGCTACTCTTTTATATTTAGAATGATTTTTAAAACTATCTTTATCCTCATCATTATAGTCATCGTCCTTGGTGTAAACAGGCCCTAAGACTCCTTTCAGAAGATCATATGTATGCACTACATTACCTCTCCTCTACTGTTTCATCATCCTCATCCTCAACGACAGGCTCCTCCACCTCCTCGTCCTCGTCTTCATCCTCATCATCTAGCTCTATAGAAGGTGAAGCAGGAGGTGCGGGCTCTTTAGAACGAGTAGACGGGCAGCAGACGTAGTCAGTGCCGTGGAACTTATCGATGCCACAGGGCAGCAGCATGCCGTAGCTGTGCAGGACCATGTTCCCCTTAGAGCAGGCCTAGAGAGAGATAGAGACAGAGAGAGTCAAGAAATCCCATTCAATTAGAGCAAATGTGCTCTGAAAGGCCAGTCTGCTGTGTAAGAACAGCCCGAAGAAATTCAGCAGAGCTCTTAAATGTCTGTCCCGGGATCAGTAGAGTCAGCGCACGGAGATGCTATCATGGAGTATGCACACACTGAGAACGAATGACGGCAGCTCAGAGTGATTTACAGAACCAACACATATTGTGACCATGTACACACTCGGTTGTGTCCTCTTCAACATGTTCAACCCTATTCTGTACACAGAGTTCACAGCATTCTGCATATTCATTCATGAGGAAGGCAGTGACGAGAATACGTGTCTGGGACGCAAGAGTAGGTTCAAAAACTCAAAGCTAAACTGTTTATATCATATTTCATGCTGACATGTAAGGTGCCAAAACATTGCTACAGTTTTCACAATGACTTCACAGACATGATGGAGATTTTGCTGTCCTTTTTTTTTTTTTATAAAGACCGCCTTATTTTTTTACATGTGAAACAACAAGCAATCATAAAGTATTGCAAAAATACAGAAATAAAAATTCGACTGATTTGCAGTATACAGTTAAATAATTCAATTGATGTTTGGTCAATGGTGTGCATATATCAGCTATTTGATCTTTGAATCAGGCACATTGAATCAGAATTCAGCGTTGAAAAAGATTTATATTTGTTAGTTTTGAAACTCAAGATTAATATTAGCTAGTTTATTAGTTTTTATTCACATTTATTTAGTTGTTATAAAGATTATCTTTTGGTTTCACCCATCAAAATAAATGTGAGAATGAAATGAAATGCAGTGAAAAATGTAAAAAAAATAAAAAAAATAATAAAAAAATCAATCAAGTGTATTTCATTTGTGAAGTATTTAATTTCACAAGATTAGCATCACCACATGACCATTAAATATATCTTTTTTTTAAATAATGAATTTTAAGAAAGAATGACACACTACCATTCAAAGGTTTGGTGTCAGTAAGATTATTATTTTTTATTAATTCCTTTATTCAGCAAGGATGCATTAAATTGGTCATGGAGCAAAAGTGACAGCAAAGACTTTTAACTGTTACAAAATACATTTTATTACATATTACATATAAATTATTTTGTGACCTTTCTATTCATCAAATAATCCTTAAAAAAGTAGCACCATTAAATATTAAGCAGCAAAAACACTGTTTTTAACAACTATAATAAGCACCAATAATAACTGAGCAACAAAACAGCATATCAGAATTTCTGAAGCATATCTGAAGCATATCAGAATTTCTGATTTCTGAAGGATCAATGTGACACTGAAGACTGGAGTAATGGCTGCTAAAAAATTAATCACAGGATGAATAAATACATTTTTTAATCTATTAAAATAGAAAAGGTATTTTCTATTGTAATAATAATTCATACTATTACTGTATTTTTTTTATCAAATAAATGCACCCTTAAAATAAAGGTGAGCATAATGGTGTGTTCACACCAGACGCGAAGCGAATATGCGCATCGCGTCACTCGCTCTAGATTACTCGCGAGATGTTTTCTGTGTCACTCGCGCGAATAAAAAACATAGCGCGATCAACCATGGTGGAGATAACTACAATCGCTGTTTTGTACCTGTTGTCAAAAAGTCCCAAATACAATGGAAAGCCAAACGCCGACGTGTCTGGGTTCACAGCACCATCCAGAGGAGGATGAATAACTTTAGGATCCTGTATGAATGTGTGTGTTACATTTTACTACTGTATATATTCACTGGTATTACTATTATTTTTATTATTGATAGCAGCATCTCTGTAGCCATGCTAATAAAATACAACTACTACAACTGATTTTCTGCATTAATGTGTGTGTTACATTTTACTACTGTATATATACACTGATATTACTATTATTTTTATTATTGATTGCAGCATCTCTGTAGCAATGCTAATAAAATACAACTACCACTACAACTGATTTTAATTGTTTTCTATGCTCCAGACCTATATAATAACAGACGGCTACAATAATGCTCTCTTCCATTGTCTGATTCAACTGGACGTGTCAAGAAGCTCTTCGCTGATTGGCTTGCGCGAGAACGCGTCACGCGAATTTTCTGCTCCAGTTTAAATTTTTGAACTTGCGCGAAAGACGCGATTGAGGCGAATATCGTGCGTTCGCGGCAAACGCATTGCGCATTTCGCATCATTTGCGTCGCCCGGCGCGAATTCGCCTCTATTCGCGTCTTTGCGTTGACTTTGTATGTAATCTATTCGCGCGAATAATTACATTCGCGTCTGGTGTGAACACACCACAAGAGACTTAAAAAAAAAACAACAAAAAAAAACACCTTACTGACCCCAAACTTTAATGGTAGTGTATAAGTGTCTTAAAATGTAGTTCTCAAAGTAATTATCTTAAAAAATGCCTTATTATGCTGAGATTTTCCATTGATGTGCTTTGCCTGATATAATCAAAACGTGATTTAAGCAATTTATGCAAAGGAATGCAGCTGGCACGGCCAAAACTGTGAAAATGCTCTACAGAAACTCAAACTGTGGAAGATTCAAGCTGAACCGGGTTTGAGGGGGTGGACACGTCAGCAATTAGAAAAGACAGCACAGACGGCAGGGAAAAGAGTAAGAGGGTTAATAAAAAAAGAGGCAGAAGCAGAGCAGCATTCATGAGTTGTGAGCGAGTGTAAAACGAAGAGTTTAACAGCAGATTTGGAGAGCAGTGCAGGTGTGTGTGAGGTGGCAGAAGTCTAGTGATTAGCAGTATTACAGCTCAGCTTATCCAATTATCAGAGTGAAATGTGAGGACTCAAGCATACAGCAGGAAAGACTGTGAGAGAGAATAAGCGCGAGACGCACTTGAGTTTACACTGGAAAGCCATCGATTTCAACAAGGATGGAGGATGGCCCAGATGTTCTATCATGGTGACTTAATCGTGGAATCCACATTTTTAAAATAAGTAAAATTATTAAAACTTTAAGGAATCACAGTTTTTCCCCTCATGTTTTAATTTTAACAGTCAACCTCTGTTGTGTATCAGTTTGCCAAAAACAAAAGGAACTGTTTGAATTTCATTTAATTACATTGTAAAAGACTGATTAAATTCAGTTTTGTTTTTTTTGTTTTTTTAAAGTTTTATCAAATTGTGAAAAATCAGAACAGACAACAGAGAATTTCTGAAAAATTCATAGGGCACTATTTTAGTTAAAAAAAAATTTGAATAATGTAATAAATTATTAAATTGCTAAAGTTTTATGAATATTTTATGAATCAATTGATAAGACATGCTTTTTGATTATTAAAATTTAACTAAACCATTAAAATGTAATTCAGATTTATAAATATGATAAATATAAATTATAAATGTATGATAAATATAAAAATTTAAACCAAAACCATGGAATTTGGAAAATATAAAAAGAAATGAATTTAATTTAAATCTAATGATTTAAATTAATTAGAGACACTTTATGATTACTGAAATATAATTTAACCATTAAAACGCAATACAGAAAAATAAAAATGGAAATCGAAAATAAAATCGAATTTGGGAGAAAATAAAATAGTCCTAATTCTGTCACGGTGACCAAAAGTTGAGAGTTGTTGCAAAGACATCCACTGACCAATGAGAATTTCAGAGAAGCAGGTCTAATTGTGTTTTTAGAAATTTTATTTACTGAATACCCATTTCAAACTGACTTGGCTCCTTCCTTCCTTTTGTAATCCCTATCTGTCGAATCTCATTAGTCCAAAAGCTGGCTTTACAAAGCTGTGTATTAGATTTCAAATAATATAATTCCATTGTTTGCATAGCATTTTCACATTACTTGTTGCGCTGTTTCTGATTAGGCATTATTGTGCATTATGTAATCAGTGTCTGTATGTGGCGCTGGATGTTGACATCTTACCTCTTTGGCCACACCGTGCCACTGCTGATGACTCACGCACATATCCATATGCTCCTTATGGAAGAATTTACACTTCTCTGGCACCAGGAGGATGTCACTCACGAATTCCCCAACTGAAAACATAAAAACACACAGCATGCAGATTATTGGCAAAGCTGAGGCTTTAATATCATGCAGCTGGTGCAATGCAAACAGCAAAACATCTAACACCCACTTCAACAAAACAGAATTGCACATTTAGGACAGCAAAAGACAACACAGCTCAATAATTCATCAACACATGGTCTTTTGCATTTTATAATGAGCATATTACAAATAGGGCAAGTGGCATCTGAATAGACATCTGGTCAGTACCAGGAGACAAAACAAAGATCTGGTGCACACAGACTGTCCTGTCCACAGCAGAAAGAGAGAGAGCGCGAGAGAGAGAGCGAGAGAGAGAGAATAGAGTAGGAGGTCTCATTGCACTTTTGAATGAGAACTACGTAATTCTTGCTCATATCAAATTTAACTTCTGAGTTTGAACATGGTGGTGCTAACAAACATTGCTCTGATCTGGCTCAACCAATGGAGTTTAGGGCAGTTTGTCTAATCAATGGAAGATTAGGGGTGTAGAAAAACTGACACAATATTTAATTTAGGACTGCATTTGGGAAGATTTTTGTTTTTTTCTGATAAAAATTGCTACTGTGATTTTAAATGTGATTAAAAAAACTAGTTTGCTGTGCTTGTTTGTTGGGCTGCAAAATTGTGTGATTATATCAATATGGCTATAAAATTATTTTAATAATAATAATTATTATTATTATTATTAAATAATTATAAAATTGAATATTTAAGAAAAATAACACTAATAATTAAAGAAAAAGTGCACTAAGCACTAGTAGGAATGCACTCAAATTTTGGCCAGCAAAAGAGAAAACGGACAAAAATCGTACAATTGCTCATCCTAATTAGACTTGGGTTTGAGCTTAAGTCCATATTACAATTATCATCACTAACACGTGAATAACACCACTTATTTTGTACTATTTTCAATTTTTTATTTATTTACATTTTTTAAAGGTTATTTTATAGTCGCATCAAATGAAGTTTTGAAAGTCTTGAATTTTTCTTGATGCAATATATTTTTCCATCTTATTTTGATTCATTTTTATCCATTTTCACTAAACAAGAATTGATGTATAAACAAAACAAAAAAGGGAGCATGTAAACGAGTGAGTGACAGCTGAGGAGCTCAGATGCCATCAGACAGGACAGTATGGAATAGTGCACCATATGCAGGAGAGTTATTACAGAGCTGATTTCAGGACAACTGGGAGGCCAATCCGACCTTTGAGCCTGAACGACAGAGAAAGAGATTGAATCCTTTAATGACCAGAAGTCTATTCACAATAGAAGAAGATTGTGACCGTCCACAAACTGCTTATTTAGCCATTACCACAAAACAGGGTTAAGGCCAAATCAGCCTGAATCCAGAGAGCCGAGGAAAGGTGGACAGGAAAGAAAGAAAAGGCCAGTGTTTTGGAAAATGAGAGGGTTTGGAGGAAAGAACTGGAAATAGTAGAGAACATAGCAATTGTTCGAACCAAAGCCTCTCCATGCCGTACAAACTCACACATGCACATCATGCATTTTTGCCAAAACTCATCCTCATCGGCCCTTAGGGGCCAAACTAACTAAAGTCCTTACATAATTGAAAACAGCATCTAACCTGAATGACTCAACACATACAGTTTTACTCACACAACTCATTCAACAACTAACGCCAAACACTAACTAGGGTCCTATGATTTCCTTGAGGCGGAAAACGTGGAAGGAATCACAGAATCCAGTTTGTTTAAAAAAAAAAGGAATTGACTGTATAAATGCAGACCGTCTTGGAATTAGCCAAATTTTGGGTGAATAAATCAAAACGTAGGGCTGTACTCTTGATCAAATGGCGATATAGACTAGTGTTTGTGAATATTAAATGTTATACAGGCCAGGGACATGTACACAAACTTCATCTCAAGAGCTGCTCTAGGAGTCAATTCACGAGTATTTCACCAATTCATTAGATAAAAACTATTGTCATATCATATACACACACAGAAACTGAAAGGTTTTCATGGTAACCCAACAAAATAAAAATTTGGTTTAACTTAAAGAAATTGTGTTATTCTACAGTAGAATGTAGTTCTCAAAGTAATAATAATATAAATTTTTTAATACATTGTTAAAGTCATATGATTCAATGATTTCATTAGACATGCTGTTTGATTATTTTAACTAAACGTAATAGGGATGCACGATATTGGATTTTTGCCGTTATCCGATATGCCGATAATTTTCAACTCATTTTGGCCGATAGCCGATACAATATATAATTATTTTTAATTTTGGTTAGTTTTATTTGTTAAACTTAAGTACTGGTATCGGGCCCGATACTGAGCTCCTGTACTCGTACTCGTTAAAATGTCCCGATACCAAACGCCAATACCACACAAAACAATGCACAAGTTACTTAACGGTAGGGAGAGGGAGAGAGAGAGAGCGCGTGCACTTCTGTTGTGTGATCTTTGATGTTCACTCACTCAGCACACGTATCATTTGGATTAAAATGAAATCGTAAAAATAAAACCATTCATAGGGGCATTCACTATAAACATCATTTATTTTCAACCTTAGTCATACACGACTTTCTGGTGAAAGTGAAACTAACAGCCAGTGTAAATGTGCTAGTCTGTACTTGTCCCTCTCATTCTGTACCAATACAAATACGTGCACTCGTTACCCGTGTTTTGCTTGCTTCATGAGTGTTTCTGCATTATATGAGTGGCTTTGGAATATAAATCGCAGCACGTTTCAGAAAAACTTGTAAAATACATTTTAATGGGCATGATTAAGTGTGAAAATAACCAAAGGATATACGGTCAAACCAAAAATTATTCAGAGACCAGATATAATTTTTTATATATTTTTTTATATATCAAAATAGTAGGACACTAAGTAGGACACTATAGTTCATTTATGTAAGTGAGGATAGCAAAATAAAGTAAACTGACAAATCATACCCAAAAATTCTTCATACAGTGGCCTACCAGTAAAATGTATACAAATGTGGGACCAAAAATTATTCAGACAGAGTCTGGGAAAAAAACTGAAGTTGAGGTTTGCATGAAGCTGGGTGACAGCATGCCCAGGAGACTACAGGCTGTCATTAAGGCTAAGGGTTGCCCGACTAAGTATTGATAGTTGATAGTTGATATTGACAGCTGTCTGAATAATTTTTGGTTGATTGTATGGTTGATTTGGTCCATTACATACCTTTCTATCAAAGTTATCTAGCATTATCAAGCTGAATTTGTTCTGACACAGTTTAACTCTGAGTTCTTGTTATATTTTATTACCATTTTCTAAACTATAGCGAATAAACTGTGATAATGTGAGAAATGTTGAAGGTGTCTGAATAAATTTTGGTTTGACTATCTATTTGATAAATGAAGTTAACCAACTAACATTGTACATACTCTTTTGGTTTCTGTACCCAATATTTAAAAAATTTACAAATGCAATAAAAATATTGGTATCGGTACTCGGTATCGGCAAGTACCAAAAATAAAAGTATCGGTATCGGACGAGTACTGGAAAAAGTGGTATCGGTGCATCCCTACTATATAATAATCACTGCATTTTTTTTCAGAAAGATGCAGTATTAACCTTAACATTTTATTTTATGATTTAACATTTGTAAATGGTCTAAAGCAAAAGAGTGTAAAATTTCTGAAAATCTTTTAGAGCTCATAATTTGTTTAAAAAAATATAACATATTACACATTAATGAATAAATCAGTATATAAAAAATTATTTAATTTAAGTGTCATGTTTGTGATTTTTTTTTGTTCATATAAGCTTCTTTCCTTTAAATCAAAACATACTCATGATTTTATGGCATCAATTACTGCTTTATTTAATCAGAAACACAGTCTAAATATTATTTGTGTATTTTGCTTTCATTTTATTAGAAGTAGGCCAACAGCGCCCCCTACGGAATTAAAACTCCTTACGGAGCGGGCATTAGGACCTGGGGGAGGCTGCCGCTGCACGTGCTGTTACTGTTTACTCTATCACCGAACGCGTCATTCTGTAGGTGCATTCTCAATTTAAATGCAGCGATCCAAAACAGTGAATCTAATCATCATTCAGGCAAAACTTTGCTTCAAGAATGAGCCACAATGCTGACGTGATCTAATCGCACTCTTGACGTGATCTAATCGCTAGCACACCCTGAGCACATGTGAGTTCATGTATTCCTCTTATCGGCAAGACATATCAGCATAATTTTTCATATCGGGCCTATGCCGATATTTACATTTAAAGCCATTATCGGCCGATTCCGATTTGGTCAGATAATATCGTGCATCCCTTAAATGTAATTTTAGCATTAAAGTCAAATCCAGAAAAATTTAAAACAGAAAACATGTAATTTTGGGAAAAATAAAATGGATTTCATGGGGCCCTTAATTTTCTTTTAACTTTACTTAAATTTTTACTAAATTGTCTAAAGTTTTATGATTTCAATTAAATTAGACATGCATTTTGATTTGCTAAAATTTTATTTAACCATTAAAACAGAATCCAGAAAAATTTAAATGGAAAAACAGAAGCCAGAAAAAAAAAAAAGGAATTTGTGAAAAACCAAACAGATTTCATAGGACCCTATCTAACTCCCAATATGAATTGCTGCATTGCTTCTAAATACCTGCTCTTGCTATTGAGATGTGTAGAGGAATGTTATGGATTCAAAACAACACGCTGTTGATCATCACAGAAAAAAAAAACTACTTCCTTTCCAGCATCTTTCCTTGTAGGGTTAAAGGGATTACTGGCTTTAAAAGTTTGTGACAGGAATCAGACAAGATTATATAGCACATCTACAGTAGTGGTTATATAATAAAAATTTAATTTTATGCCTTGTCCCATAGGTTTCCATTATAAAAGTGCATTAAATGTAGATGATTTTTGCTTGTTTTCACAAGCTGAGAGGCGAGTCAAAATTATTTTCAGTGGCTATCGACAGCATGTCACAGATGCTGTCGAAAAAGCTTAACTTGTATTGAACCCGGAATGTTCACAACACAATCTGCTCTGCTGAAAAACCGAGTGGGTGATTCAGCAATTACATTATTTATTTTACAGCTGCAGTAGAAAAAGCAGAAAATAAGTCCTGACAGCGCTGGTAGGACTGCGTGCTGCTGCTCAACTGGAATAAACGGGGTATCGCATTGATATCATGTGAAGAGCGAGGCAGTGAGGCAGAGAAGTGCAGTATTCTACAACAAAACACACAAAACTACCAGCCAGGAAATGGAAAAATACACTGCTTACTGAATACTACAAAGTGTACACTGTATGATGCCTACTATTTTTTCTTTTTACTAAATACAATGCAAAACCATAGGCATTAACCGTGCAGTATTCTACATTACATGCCATCATGTTTAATTCAGCATCATTTAACTACAATTATCTCAAAAATAAAAATGGCTATTGTGCATTTCCAGTTTAATTTTGTATAAAAATGTTCTAATTCAGTTTAATTAAATAATTATTCAAGCAGATGCTAAAAACCATCAGATTCATGTCACTGAAAATGTAAAGTCAATGCAATACATTGTGGGATACATACACAAATTACTATTACTGCTACAAACATACTACTACATACTGCTTCATACTACATGTTATAGGACAATGCATTTTAAAATTTAAAAATGTATATAGTATACACAATATTTTGTTGCAGTAGACAACAATAAATGTTTCAAACAGTTCATTCATGACTTCACTATGATGCAGATTTCAGCTAATTTATTTTGGAAACAAATATAGTTATTTGGCTTTTTTTTTTGTGGAAAGAAATCATCTCTTTTGGCAATGTGAATAAATAATGTAAAGGAGGATAAATACAGATTCCAGAACAATATGTTGTGTTGTATACTTCATGTTTTGGGATATGTAGTAGTTGATCAAACGAGCACCTGTCCATTGACCCACAATGCCAATAACCAAAAAGCAACATTAAAGCACTTTTTTTTTGTTTTACAATTTGTGTGCAAGTCTTTTGAAGTCATGTGTAAGCTCTGTGTGAGTAACAAATACAATTTTTGAATTTCACTATTCTCTGATAAGCAAAAATTGCTTGTTGATGCTCTGTGCTAGGTTTGAAGTCATTGATGGCAAGCGTCAACTGGTTCTCCGGATGTGTTTGAAGTTTCAAATTCAAAAATTTAAATATTCTGAATGAAGTACCTGATTTATTGTATGCAAAAGAACTGCGACAAGATTTTTCAAAATCTGGACAAAATAACAGCATACAGGTTTGGAACGATGATGATAGACAAAATTTTTATTTCTGGATTAATTATTCCTTTGATGATAATTAAATATACAGTATTTGGGCCAATGAGTATGCGCTCATGTAATCCCTGATTTTCCATTTTATATTAAACAACTGTGCATGAATTTGACTAAGTGCTTGACTTGTAAAGGCAAACTGCAGGCTCACGACATGATCAAAAAACTCGTTTAGATGATTCAACAAAGGCTGGAAAAAGCAGCATATTACAGTTGGTTAGAAAGAGACAAAGGGAGAAAAAAATGCTATGAAGAAAAACGACAAAAGGATTGAGGCCAACTGCTTTCAACTTCATAGTTTATAGCCCAGTTCCTCTGCTCTGTCCCAGTCCTGCATCAAAGATTTATGGCTATTACACATTAAACACCGTATAATCTCTCTAAAAACTTCTTTCCATTTTAATCTCCGTTTGTATCTATTAGAATCTTCAGCCAGGATGGAATCTGCATCCGCGTCTGTTTTCAGAAACACTAGCATCAAATGAACCAGTGTAACCGTTGGAGAGCTGAACACTGCTGATGTTTCTGTGGAGCAGAGCTGCTGTTGATTTAGCACAATCCTCTCTGCTAAAGAGCTGTTTATCTCAGCACTACCTTGTATTGGTATCATTCAGGACTATTAAGGGTAAAGGATGAAACGGTCAGCAACTAAACAAACCCAAACAAAATACTGGAAAACGTCTGCTGACTGCCCATTAGGAGTTAACATCAGCTGAATCAAGCCAGTGTTTGAAAGTAAAGAGCTAATGGTCAAATATGAGCCCTGCTCTCGGTTGACCAGAATAGCTCGGAAATCTCTTAACATTCACTCGCAGATGTAATTACTGCGGTCATATAAACCTCCTTATCATTTCGTTTGGGGAAACTAAAACTAAAAAGATCAAGGGAAGACTGACTAAAAATAGGATAGTTTGTCCAAAAATCAATTCTGTCATTTATGTGCCTTCATGTTGTTCCAACCCATATGACTTTTGTTCATCTTTGAAACCCAAATGAAGATTTTGTGAGTGATGCTTGTCCCTCCACTGAAAGTCCATTGCACAAAACATTGATGCTTAAATGTGCTCTATGTATGTGTGCTGATCAATGTTTATATGTGATTTAAAGTCTAAATTAAATCTGTTCATCATATAAAGCATTTAAAGTCTGGATTTTGTTTTTATCTCTATGAACTTTTTGAAGAATCAAGATTTTGGTGGAATGGACTTTCAATGAAGTAACTTAATTTGTGTTTCAAGATGAACGAAAGTCTTGTGGATCTGTAATGTCATATGACTTTCATGAAACATAAAAAGAGAAGTTTTGAAGAATGCTCACGCTGCTCTTTTCCATACATCTCATACACTTTTGCACATGCTTTAACTTCAATGTAGGGTTGTGACGGTGAGGAAATTTTCCCACCGGTTAATCGATGTGTGACAACCGGTATCACCGCGGGGGCAGGGGCGGGGGCGGGGACGTTCCCTCTTTTCCTCGCTTTCCTTTGCTTTTAAATAGCTTAAAAGCGCCGTGCGCATTTTACTTTCACTTTCGAATTAGCGGCAATTCGGCATCAATTGCTTGAATGCAACAACAAAATACAACGTCAAATTCACTTTAGCGTATATATAAAACATAGAACTTTTATTAACAAAACAAATAGAAATAAACCATGCTATAAGGCAGGCTATGCCTAATATAAAATAACAAATAACTTGCATAAAGATTAAATAGGCATACAAAACTGGAAATAAGTAAACCTGTATAATATATAACCAAATAAATAAGAAATGTAGAACGTTTATTAGCAAAACGAGTAAGAAAGCTTGGAGGCACGGCATACACCTTGATGTCAAATAAAATAAATAAATGACACAAAGTTTAAATAAAGTAAAAATCAGCAAACAATTTGGAACCAATTAAATAAGAAACGAATGTTTAAAAAAAACTTCCAAAATCAGATAAACGGCAAAAGTCAACAGGCTTTTCAAAATCCAAAATATTGACAAACAGGCGCTTTTGCATTTCGTTTCGAAACTAAATTATCCGCGATCGTCTTGTCTGTCTCACCTCACTCTTCTTGTCAGTCAGCTCAACTCACTCTCCTCACTGGAGAAATGAAATCTGATCTGTGATGCAACTGTCGTTCAGCACGCTGCATTGAGCAGCCGCGTTCAGTTTTTAATTGTAGTGTCTGTTCTTTTACTGAACTAAATGATTTTTATTACTATAAAAAAAATCAAAACGACGGTGGGGGTCAGTGACGCGGTGGGCAAGTGACGTAACCGGTGTTGCGGCTTAACACCGGTATCATCGTCAGCACAGTCTATCGTGGCAAGCATACTTCAATGCAGAAGCAACTGAGACCAGCGAGACTCAATTGTGTTTAGTATTGAATATCAACCCTGCCAAATGCACATGCAATAATAAGCTTACAATAACACAAAACTATTGTATGGCTTTGCAAACTTATATAGTGCACACAAATGGACTACATATACATTTCATACTTTTTTGGCCCTTTTAAGAGCTTGACTGTCCCTGATCACTAGGCTATGCTTCCACTGTATTGAAAAGTGCAGCATGAACATTTCCCCTTCTTACATAATATAAATTTGGAATGACATGGCGGATGAGTTTGAGGATGAGGGCCATTTTAAAAAATGTTTAAGAGCATGCATCAGATATTTTTTAAGGGATGCAACTGCTTGGAAGTACAAACAACAATACTGCATAATCCTCAAAGACCAAGCCCAAGCATGTTTGCAGATTTCTCTGAGGTTTACGCTGCAGTGAGAGACAGACACAGACGAGCCGCCCATTTCATTGCATTACAACACCAAAAAAAAATAAAAAATCACTCTCCCGAATTAAACTCCAGAGGCCAGAATGTTGCTGAATCATAATGAAACCTCCTCATTAATAACAGTGGTTAAACCCCAGAGGAAGCGGAGAGGTGAGAAGACAAGGTGAGCCTGAACACGAGCGAGTCTCGCTGATGTACCGATTCAATTCAAGGTTACAAATGTGCTTTAAGAGAAAAAACTCCTTAAACATCAGGGGCTGCTTTTCCCGACACAGAATATATCTAGTCCTTGACTGCAACAGAAATCACCATCAACTGCAGCCAGAAACACCCACATTTTAGCGGTGTTTGTCAAGGCAAACATCAATATTTCTCATATTTTGGTTAGGGTTTTGGGTTTGCATTAAGCATCAGTCCATAAATTGTCCAGCATAATTTGTGTTTCAGACATGAATGATCAAAATCACTTCAAATCCTGCAACTTTTAAGGAGAAATGTGCTGTTACTTTTCTAAGCAATCAGAGACGTGGACTGTAAATCTGCAGAAGTAAAACTACTGTATAGCAACAACCCAAAAACATCCTAGCTACTACAAAGCAACGCAGTAATTTGTTATGTTGCTTTTGTTATGGGTTTTGCTGCAGTTTCATTTTTCTCTTTTTATCTTCAGCCAATTTGCACGCTCCACTTCAGATCAATAAAACTGTTTCCATGGCGACTCATAAGTAGAGAAAGTTGTTGATGGAACAGTGTGGTGCTGCTATATGCAGACTAAAACAGCTTTAGATTCCTCCAGACCGAGAGATTCTATTGGCAAGCCGTCATTCATAGAGAAAGAGACACAGGAAGCACTGGACTGAAAGTGCATTGTCCGCCCCAACCCTGTCAATCAAACAGCAGCCGACGTCAGGTAATGCGAGTCAACAGCTGCAGCGTCAGCTCAAACACACACAAACACAAAACAAAAATCAGCCATCTTGGAAAGCCTCCGACCGTCGGCCCATTTCACAGCTTTTTTCAGCCCGCAAAGAGCCACAACTCAATCCTCTCCTACAAGAGAGGGACAAACAGAGGAGGAGATGAGGAAAAGGCACGGACAGCAGCTTGTCCTCGGAGACGCAATGAGATTAATGTTATTTTCTTACGTGGATTAGAACAATTGGAAATATGGGACTGGAATCATTTATTTTCTTGAGAAAATTAATAACAGTGGGAAGTTATTTATGCCTGGTCGAGTAAGACTCTGACTGTAGTATTTATGAATGTATTTGCATCTCTGACAGTTTATCAGGGGTTGGGTGGCATTTTTTTATTTTTTCACCAAATACACAAAATATACAGTCTAAAACTACTTATCATAGAACTGTTATTTCACATTTTTCTAATTTATATACAAAATATTTAAATGATATAACATTATAATTGTATTATCAGCATAAAAACAGTAGTGTGAGTGTACTTTTAAAAAAAGACAAGTATTGGAACTAACACAAGATTTACTCTGTCCTGAAATGCATTAAAAGAACATCAATTAAAAGCAATCTCAAAAAGTACAGGGATGGTAGTGCGGTTTTTGCAGTCATTTCATGGTCACAATTGTGTTGTTGATTAGTTACCTAGAAACATAATATTT
>NW_015554147.1:1091129-1097792 GCF_001515605.1 Sinocyclocheilus anshuiensis
AATGGGAATTTTTTTTTTTTTTTTTTCCGTAAGGGTAGGTTTTAGGAGTAAGGTTAGTGTGGGAGACGGTATAAAACCCATTACTCCTATGGAATGTCACCATAATGATAGGAAAACCTGTGTGTGTGTGTGTGTGTGTGTGTGTATGTGTACACATACACGTACATATACATATATATATTCCTCTTTTCCCTAAAACTTCCTGGTTTTAATATTTATAATGTTTAAACCTCAGTTTTCAGTGTGGACTTACTTTTGTACCCCACTGTACTGTATGTTTATTTTATTTATGTTTACTTTATTTATTAAAGAAGCATTCAATTGATCTTAAGTGACAGTAAAGACATTAATAATGTTACAACAGTCTTCTATTTCAAATAAATGCTGCTAACTGAACTTTACATTCATCAAAGAATCCTGAAAATAATGTATCAGTTTTCACAAAACTATTAAGCTACACAACTGTTTTCAACACTGATAATAACAAGAAATGTTTCTTGAGTAGCAAATCAGCATAATATGATTTCTGAATGTAACACTGGTGTAATGATGCTGAAAATTCAGCTTTGCACAGAAATAAATTACATTTTAACTTGTATTCAAATATTTGGGAATATTACTGTTCCTGTATTTTAAATCAAATTGTTGAGCATAAGAGACTTTTCAAAAACATTACAAATCTTAATGACCCCTTTTGAACAGTAGTGTATTTGTCTGAACATGCCATCATTTATTATGTAGAGATTCTCCATTGATGTGTTTTTACCGTTAACTATATCTCATCGCAAACATCTAGTCAATAAGCCAGAGACCGTGTTAGCAAGGTAAAAAAAGAAGTGAAGAAAGAGAGAAAGGCTGTTAAAGAGCGTTTACAAACTCTGACAGTTTAAACCACCCAAATGACCAAGTTGCCTTTGGCAGTTGCTGGAAAAACTCCTGGAAGAGAGGCAATGTTTTGTAGCCGCCTCTGTGGCATGACAAACAACAATAACACACACACTCCAAGCCCAATGGATCTCCACCAGCCTCACTTGCTGTATTACTATAAAGTTCTCTACACAGTAATGGCTTTTCGCTACATTGCCATCTTCCTGAGACCAGTGTTCAGGAGTAACAAGCAGCAGCACTAACTGAACTTTTCCGTTTTTTCAAGAAGTGTGACAGTAATTAAACTTAGTTTAACTGTAGCTACTTTTCCCAACAAGTAGTGTCACAAAGCACTTTAAAGGGGTCACGAGTTGAGAAATCAAAATGTCCTTGATGTTTTGACATGTAAGAGGTCATTGTACTATTAAAGGGGTCCTATTATGCTCTTTTACAAAAAAGTGATTGTGTTTTGGGGTGTACTAGAACATGCTCTCATGCTTGGTGGTTCGAAAAACGCATTATTTTTCACATAATTTACATTATTAAAATACCTTTCTCCCCAGCCTGGCACAAACGGCTCGATTAGTTCCGGCTTTGATGAAGGTCCGCCTTCCGAAAAACGAAATGTGATGTGATTGGTTAGCTGTCCCAGTGCGTTGTGATTGGCGAACAGCTTAGACGAAAATTAAAAAAAGTGAAAAAGCATAATAGGACCCCTTTAAAACATCCTGAGGGTTTCAGAGCTCAAAACGTCCTCGTTAGTCCAAAAACAGCTTTTATTGAAACCAAGATCAGAAAATGACTCGTTTCAGATTTTGTCACATTGTGACATCATAGTGCAATGAAAGCCTGCCTCTACAAAATCAGACCAACGCCTACTTCTATATCATCATCTCTTTGGCCCCACCCACTGGAGCGTTAGTGAGATGAGAAGGAGAGAAGAACAACTCAGGATCACTGGGCTAAAAAAAAAAAAAAAAAAAACGCATTACCTTCCAAAGGATCCTAATCCTAGGAAAGTGATTCTTTATTTTTAACTATGTGGATGTCCAAGTAGAGCATTATTTGTTTGTTCAGTACATTTCACTGTGGATTCTTTGGTAAATCAGTTGCGGTTTACTTTGCAAACAGACTTTTACTGTAAGATATGGACCTGACAGTAATACCATAACATGTAAGTAACCCTGTTCATTCTAATGCCTGATCTTAAATTATATACAGAAAGTGATCAAAGAATGCTGCCTTTACAATCAGGGTATAAAATGTCCTTTTATTTCTAAATTCTGACCATTTTTTATGTAAAAAAAAAAAATCATACTAACATTATAAATGCCCCTCAGGAAACATGATCAAATAATTAAAAAATGCAGTTCATGACCCCTTTAATGCTTTATCATTTTTTTGTATTGTGTAATATATTTTGGAGCCTGTAGCCAATCACGGATGAGGAACCGTAGCAGCTACCTGAGTTCCAGTGCAGGGAATGAATCTGATCTTTAACGTCTTCACCTGTCACTTTGAACTGCTGTTCTGGCTTCTCAGATGTCTCACTTCAACAATGGCATCTTTAACCCCACGGGACATTCTGGATAATTGGCCGTTTGAAAGGACAACAGAGCTGTCAATCACACACCACTCACCCAAGCACTTGTAGGGGACCACGATGTGAGCGTGGCCCTGGCACTGTTTCTTGTCCTTCTTGCACCAGTTCTCGATCTTGACTGGCTGGTTGGCTTCCACCACATTTGCGATTTGCAGCTCAGGATACATCTAAAAAGGAAGAGAGCGGAGAGATTGAGTCTGTACAGTAAGCTGTGATCCATGCTTCACAATCTCCAGACGCCATCTGCTCACGTATTGGAACTAACACAAGATTTACTCTCTCCTGAAATACATTAAAAGAACATCAATGAAAAGCAATCTCAAAATGTACAGGGACGGTAGTGCTGTTTTCGCAGTCAGCCATATGACAGATGAGAGCAATATTTGACATTTTTAACCAAATAGTGTTTTTTAATATAGTTCTGGGAAAGGACCTTTTAGAGTACAGAGTGTTGGGAGGCTTATTGCTTTTATAAATCAGCAGTAGCAGCAATATTACAGAAGACACCAATGTCTCAAAGTAGTATATAAAGAGAGTTAAACACAATAATGGAATAAGTTCATTAATAAACAAAAAAATTTTTTTTGGTAAATACTAAGTTTACCGCTCAACAGCTGCATTTATTTGATCAAAAACACTGCAAAAACAGTACTATTTTGAAATGTTATTACAATTTAAAAACGGTTTTCTATTTTTATATACAGTATTTTAAAATGCAATATATTCCTGTGATGCAAAGCTGCTTTTCTGCATTGTTACTCCAGTCTTCATTGTCATGCGACCCTTCAGAAATCATCCTAATATGCTAATTTGCTGCTCAGTAAACATTTCTTATCATTATCAATATTGAAAACAGTTGTGCTGCTTATTTTGGTGGAAACTCTGATGCATTTATTTTGGGATTTTTTTTTTTTGATGATGATAGATAGTTCAAAAGAACAGCATTTTTTCCAAATAGAAATCTTTTGTAACATTATAAATGTTCATAAACTCTGAACATAAACTCATAAACTGAATAAAAATGTTAATTTCTTTATAAAATTCTTACTGACCCCAAACTTTTGAAAAGTAGTGTAATTTATAACATTTATAATAATGTAATAAATATTAAAAAGTAAGTTTAGTTTTAAGTCAGTGTGAAACCCAACAACCCAATCTATGCATTTCCAAGTGAAGCAGGATTTAAGGGAGGATGTCATTAATCAGCAATTGATTATATTGTGAAAAGTAGATGCCCAAGCAGATGGCTCATTGCTCACTCCCTGCAAGAATTGAACAAGAAATGAATTTTAATGGAGATTTATGTTGTGTAATATTGTTTTACCTCTTGACAGTATTGCAGCACTCCTTCTTTGGTTCCGACGCAGGTTTTGGATCCAGAAGGGTCCGGCTCCCAGCGGCCAGTCTGGATATTAATGTGCATGTTGAGCTTGCCGCAAAACATGGCAACCTGCGGCTCTGCAACGGCAAATCCGGTACCTGCATTAGCTGCCAGCGCCTGGGGAGCAGAAAGGAAGAAAAGTGAGAGAATTATTTAAGGGAGGAAGTAAACGGACACTCTTATTATAGTTCAATAAAAGTCAAGCAGGATCAGACCTACACATCACACTGGAGTTCTTTTATAATGACTGATTTCAGCCAGAGACAAATAAAAGCCTATTAAACCAATACTTTAATACAATACAAATATGACATTCTCATATTTGAAAGTATTTTTTAAAATGTATTCCTGTGATGCAAAGCTGAATTTTCAGCATCATTACTCCAGTCTTCAGTGTCACATGATAAGAGATGCACATATTATAAAATATAACATTAAAAAGTTTATAAACCACTCATTTTGCTACAGAAACACTGTCCAACAGCAACACCCGCAGGTAAAGTTACAGAGGGAGTCCACGTTTCTCTTGCCTCCCCTGAGCCCATTGAGTTTTAACAGACCCCCTAAAGCATGTGGCGAGTTTGGTGGGGGGTAATTGAGAATGAATGGAGAAAAATCACATGAGAGGAGGCAATGCCTCCATCACGATATGATTGGATATGACTGGTTATGTTCGGCTGTGATTAGTTCATGCGATAAATCCCGCTTCTTGTGTTTGTGTGCTTTCCGCATTCGCAAATCAGTCCGAATAATCAATATAATGGCGTTAATGGGAAGACCAATTTAAAAAAATTAAGTAAACAACTCACACACTTAGATATATAATCACTTTGTTGCGTCAAAAAAAAAGACTTGAAATACCCTGAAAAAGAGTTTTTAGTGAGTAATCAGCTTGGTGAAATTTAAAGTAAATCTCTGCCTGTGACCAATATTCACCGAGCTTTGACGACTGATGAACCGAATAATTCAAAAATAGTTAAAAGTTAACTATTAAAAAGAATAGCTGAACATAAGTTCACAAATTAAATATATTGTTTAAATTGTTACTGCCTTGAGTTATTATTTTGGAATAAATGTAAAATGCTTAAAAACACTAACTTGATGAGATTCATACTTGGCTTTAATAAACAGAATATTGATTACATTGATTATGTAATTGATTACATTGTTAATGTTTTTTTTTTCTTTTTCTGATAGTGTAAGTAAATGTTGAGCATATGGCCTTAAAACAAACCGGCATGGATTTAATGCAATCTATAAAAAACAAGACCCCCATCTGTCCATTCTCATAAAGAAAGATGTAATTTGCTTATACATGATTGATCGCTAAAGTAAATCTCTGCCTGTGACCAATATTCACCGAGCTTTGACGACTGATGAACCGAATAATTCAAAAATAGTTAAAAGTTAACTATTAAAAAGAATAGCTGAACATAAGTTCACAAATTAAATATATTGTTTAAATTGTTACTGCCTTGAGTTATTATTTTGGAATAAATGTAATATGCTTAAAAACACTAACTTGATGAGATTCATACTTGGCTTTAATAAACAGAATATTGATTACATTGATTATGTAATTGATTACATTGTTAATGTTTTTTTTTTCTTTTTCTGATAGTGTAAGTAAATGTTGAGCATATGGCCTTAAAACAAACCGGCATGGATTTAATGCAATCTATAAAAAACAAGACCCCCATCTGTCCATTCTCATAAAGAAAGATGTAATCTGGAGTGAGCAGAATAAACATAATGAGAAAATCCGAAGCAGATATTATCTCTAATGACATATTCCTTGTGCTCTAGGGTCACTGCTCGCCCTATCAAACGGATTTTAATTTGGTTTGTTTGCTTATACATGATTGATCGCACTGAGCGTCTGTCAGTCCCATCCATGTGTGTTCCCAGCATATGGTCATGCCTCCAAACTCACACGGTGACCTTCCCGATGACTCTCTGAATCGCTTAAAACACTCCAGGGACAAAACGAAAATGCCCGACTGCCTCTAAAGGCATCATTTCCTGCCGATGGCTGAGGTTGATGATACCTGCTTCACTGCACAACTCATAGCAGTGACAGAGCTGCTTCACATTTACTGGCCAGAGCGCAGGTAACAGCACAAGCTTCTGAACGGCTGGGATTTTTACTTGGTATCTAGGTTGCTTCTGCAGTGGTAAACAAGTTTCTACATCATGTTTGCCATTAAAGGTCAGAGAAGGTGGGAAAATACAAAGACATTTGCTTTTCAAATGACTAAGCCCAAAAACTGGTTTCACTAGCTCAAACAAAATCCCCCACCTCCGTGAAACGAGTGAAGTTTCCCTCCACTAATCCCTTTTCGTACTTCCTGTAGATAGCAGAAACTCTAGTTTACATTACCATGTTCTTCCTCTTTTCCTGAAACAGGAAGCAGCTTCGCCCGGCCTGTCAATAAAGCTCTACACAAACATTTCTCGACTGTGATGAAAGTTAAGATTTATTCCAAGTAACTGTAAGATTACACCCCTAAAATGCGAACAAACTGGTTTAAATCACAGGGCAATTACAGTTATACTCAAACCTCGTGTTCTCTGCAGTCTGAAGACAGAGAGAGCCTGAGGAGGTGTTGGAGGTCATGTCACGGCCCAGACATGTAGAGCTTTGAGTAGCATGTCTCGACACAGCAATCAACTCACTTTGTTTGACATCTTTACACAAACACACATATACATATACATATACATATATATACATACATACATACATATATACATATATATATACATACATATATATATATATATATATATATATATATATACATACATACAT
>NW_015554147.1:1097957-1103440 GCF_001515605.1 Sinocyclocheilus anshuiensis
TATACATATATATATACATATATATATATATATATATATATATATATATTAGTGTGTATATGCTGTAAGTTTTGTTTCATATTTTATAAATAAAAGTCTCTAATACTCACCAAGACAGCATATATTTGATTAAAAATATAGTATAACAGGAATAGTGTGAAATATTATTATTATTATTATTATTATTATTATTATTATTATATGACAAATAGTTCCAGTCCTTGTTCATGTTCATGTTTGAAGCCGTAATAAAATAGTCTGTAACCATTCTGCAAAACACTGATATAGAACTACATTTCTTGACTTGGTGGAAGAATTGTTATTTGTTATCAATAAATTATTAATTTTTGTGTTTATTGTGTTTATTTCATAAAACTTTGCAACATGTATTAACCATTACCCCGTAGCTGTTGTAAAATCATTCTAAACCATACATATATTGCACACAATTACATACATTTTCTTTCTTCTATAACAGGATATACTGATTTGGTGCTCAAGAAACATTTCTTATTATAAATGTTGAAATCAGTTAAAATATTTTGGTGGAAATTGATATATTTATTTTGTTATTTATTTGTTTATTTTTAAGAACAGCATTTTTTCCCCAATAGAAATCTTTTAAAACATTATAAATTTCTTTACTGGCACTTTTGATCAATTTAATGCATTTTTGCTGAAATGAAAAGTTCATTTATTTAAAAAAAAAAAAATCTTGTTGACCCCAAACTTTTGAACAATAGTGTCATTTATAATATTATAATATAATAAATATGCTCATCAATAAATATGCTCTTGTAAAAACATGAATGTGTTAACAACAGTTGTGCTGCTTATTATTACTGATACATTCATTTCAGGATTTTTGATGAATGGAAAATTTATTTGAAAAAAATATACTTTTATATAGAAATCTATAAAATGTCTTTTTAGTTTAATACAATGCATCTTTGTTGAAAAAAATATTGAAAAAATAATAAGTCGTGGGGAAGTCGTGGCCTAATGGTTAGAGAGTTGGACTCGGAACCCAAAGGTTGCGAGTTCGAGTCTCAGGTCCGGCAGGAATTGTAGGTGGGGGGAGTGAATGTACAGCGCTCTCTCCCACCTTCAATACCACGACTGAGGTGCCCTTGAGCAAGGCACTGAACCCCCAACCGCCGCAGCATAAATGGCTGCCCACTGCTCCGGGTGTGTGTTCACGGTGTGTGTGTGTTCACTGCTGTGTGTGTGCACTTAGGATGGGATAAATGCAGAGCACTGATTTCTAGTATGGGTCACCATACTTGGCCACATGTAACGTCACTTTCAAATGGCATGATGTTAATGTTAATGAGAAGAATAACAACACCCACACTTAAAAACTATAAACTAGAATAAGTACATTTAAAAATGCAAATAAAATAAAACTTTGTGACTCCACACAACTGCTCTTGAGTAACTAGTTTATAAATCAGTTTACGATTACAGGCGCAGTGGGAGACAGTATGTCTATGATGTGACTTGTGGAATTGCCACAAGTTCGCAACAAACGGGCAGATCATCCTGTCTTTAAAATGGAGAAGTGTGGAAAGAGAGAGGAGGAGGAGAAAAGCAAAGGATAAGTTTGGAGAGAGAGATACAACATTGTAAAACAGCCCAGAGGAGGGCGAGGACACCCCAGTAAAACCACACAGCCAAAGGACAGACGTGACAGCTTCATCTTTCCACCACAATCCCGCTCAGCCATGCCTCCCTGCCTCATACCTTCCCCTCAGTTACTGTCTCAGAATACACTCCACTCCAAAACCACACAAATCCTAGTTACTTCACAACCTCTCCCACTAAACTCCATACTCATAAATGTGTTATGCAAGACACTTTTCATAATCCAACCAACTCAAAATACATAGACAGCTGAATAACCCATTTCACCTGGAAATGTGTCAGATTTTGGAAGTAAAATGGGTTGTGAAAGACGCCTTTATGAAGCCCTGTAGAATTAAGCTGATGCATTTCTTAGCGGTATATAAACATAGCCCTTCAGAGGGATGACTGACAAATAACTCCGTTAAATCCATAGCCTTTATTGTTCAAAACTATCACAAAAATGGATTACACATAATAATGGGAACATTACTCACAGCAGACAATTTGAAGTCTGACAGTAATAAGCTTGAAACATACCGAAGGCAGTAAGTGGCACTTTAATGGCTGGTGATGCTTCAAAGGGGATGATTTTAGAGGTGAAACTTCTTGGAAAGAGTTTGAACTTGCCCAGGACAACTTCTCTAAATTCATGCCTTAAAATAGAGTTGTTTCTGTTATTAACAATATTGTTGTTTGATTAATAAAGACATAATATACAGGGGGCAAATATCCATGAACGAAGGTCTTACGGGTTTGGAACGACATGAGGGAGGAGTTAGGGCTGCACGATTATGACAAATATCATAATTGTCGATTATTCCCTTGAAATTGTAATTGCAATTATTAATTTACGATCATTATGATTATCACAATTTAGAGAGAGAGAGAGAGAGAGAGAGAGAGAGAGAGAGAGCTGCACTTGCTGCAAAATTTGTGTTAGCCATTCACAATGTTAGGTGTTAAGCATGGTTAACTCTAAACTGACTCACTTTATCTTTTCATTTATTTAGATGGATTTTACTTATTTGTTATATTTTTTTATTAATATTATTTACACATGTTAATGTATTGTGTAACACAGTCATGCTAACATGTAACATTGTGTTACACATTCATGCTATTAAAGCTTGAGTGAGTGAGTGAGTGAGTGAGAGAGAGAGGGAGAGGGAGAGTGAGAGTGAATACAGAATCGCCAGGCTGCCCATTTATACCACAAGGTAGAGCGACAGGACAGAAGATCAGAAAAGAAGGACAGGGGTGATGGAAGAGCCAGTAACAATGACCAGTGTAAGCAAAAATACTCCAGCTTTAAGTGCAAGAGCAGCAGTAAGTGGAAGAAGGCAAGCGGCAGCCCATTTCAAAAGCACTTAAAACTTTGACTGACACACACACTCAAAGAAGCGGACGAGGCCTCCCGGGAAGAATCAGAATCGGCGCGAAAGCTAATGTACCCATGAGAAGGTAGCATGCTGTGTGTCTTCATCTTGAATATGCTGAGGGCAGATAATTTACTTTATACACACAATACAAGCTCTCACACACCTGTAGCCTCTGTGTTTAGACCTGAAAGAAGCAGCAAACAGTGGGCTGGAGTCCTGGGGACACTAATGAGAGAGATTTGGAAATTGGCGTCACTAATGGACAAACACGAACAACAGAGACCTTGTGTGGAAATGAGGCTCTTGTTCCAGCGAATCTGACCTCATTCAGCATAAGCACAGTCTACTAGTTTTGCTTCTCCTCTCTTCCCCTTTTATACTTGCTCATAGTTCAGACACACACTTTCACAATGAGTCCTGCTGGCTCTGTATGGAAATGTAACAGCGGTGCTGGAGACAAGCTTCCTGTGGCTCTGGCCGTTCTGTGTTACTGCTGTTATATTCACACAGACCTGACAGAACACTCCCCATCCAACTACATCCTGTAGTAATCTGATGTTTGGAAACACCCCGCAGGTCCAGTCCCTTGTGTATGTGTGGCCTCTGGTTTTCTATTTTAGACCATGAGGAAAAACCACCCTGCAGGCCCCAAACACAATGCCCACACCTCAGCCTGGGCAGTAAAACAACTGGTACTCCTAAAAAAAATAAACAGAGACTCTTTACGCCCAATGCAAGAATCCCATCATGGTCTAATTCAACTTTTACAATGTCTGTCCATCTGTGAGCCGCTCTTAAACCAGCTTGTAACATTGTCTGGGCACTGCAGGGGTGACGTGAAACAGACCAAACAGAGAGCATAATGGTCCACTCCACACAGCCAGACTGTAAATTACTGTTACAATGTGCTTCTGACAGACACCTGTTTGTGCTGATCATGATGGGACTTCAAAATAACACACCTAAAATATAAAAAACATGAATGTATTTTTAGGGTGGGCAACAACATTAGGGTGGGAATCCCTAACCTCAAGTCTGGACCGTTATTCCGTGAAAACATGGAACAAAAACATGGAAAATGGCAAGATGAAAATTAGGGCTGGACAGTATGACTGTACGCTGTTAAAAATAATAATAATAATTTTAACAGTAAAAACCGTATTATGGTGGTTGACAGTACATTTTTAAAATACAAAACAGATTTTAGTAGCAGTGTGCGTTGTTGAATTTACTGGTTTACATTCAGATTTTCTTTAAATAAAATAAAAGGTTAGTCCTAGATTTTTTTTATTTGTAATTTGTATATTTTAAATAATGTTTGTTTAAACTGTTCTTACATTGTTGGTCTGATTAGTACAGATGATTCACAATAAAAGCTAAATAACTCAATGCTTTTACCGATTATTGTCTTTAAGAACTTGTAATAAAAGTCAAAAAAACAATAAATAATGATATTACAGTTGCAGTAATATGCTGTTTTATGATGTCGGTCATATCCATGTAGTCAAATACATGGAGTTACTCTGCCAGGCTGTCACATCACATGGATTCCCAGAATGCAATTCTTTGCATGCGTGTGCCCCTGAGAAAGAATGCCGTTCAATCCGCCGCTCTCATGGTTACGTGTTACAGGCACACATCAGGAAGCTGACAGACAGCACAGAGCCAGGCAAAAACATTTGCCTATTCACTTTGAATACGTCCTTTTCCTAAGGTTTAGCAGTCTGTTCAATTCCCCCTGACCTTTACATTAGGCTAGTTTCACATCTCTGGGCAAATAGTCACACTAGGTCACAAACGACCGCCTGTTCCTACACAAATTTGAGCAAGATAAAGGTGTGTGAAGCGTCACAACCATCCCATTGTCCTGCGACCAACTGACGTGATGCTGGCAGACAAGACGGCCACATTCACACCGCAAGTCAAAATCCCACTCATTTTCCGCTTAAATATGCATTTGTGAGCTTTTTTTTTTTTTTTTAAACATGACCTTTGAAACATGGTTTGGTCTGAATGGGTAATGCTCCTAAACTAACCCAAGACTCACTATCATACTCATCGCATGAAAGTTTTTTATAATATTTTAGTTATGAATCAAAATTATTTTGGTATACTTAAATCTATGTTTTAGTATAAAAATTTTACTTATCACATGTACAGAAAAATGTATTTCAAATATATATATTTTTTTGTAAAACTGATTTTAAAATGTTTTCAATACATTTTTCTGTTACACTTCATAGTTAATTTTATAAATTATTTTATGATTAACACCAAGGGTAAATCAACTGGAATTATAAAGTATGTTAGACTGATATTAAATTGTTCACATTAAACAAAAACTAGAAATAACTAAATTCGACATCCAAATAGTTGAGAAAAAAATATGTAACTTACAATTTTTTTTATACACACATACATATACATATACACATATATATATATATATATACACATATACACACACATATATATATA
>NW_015554147.1:1103807-1105314 GCF_001515605.1 Sinocyclocheilus anshuiensis
AGAGAGAGAGAGAGAGAGAGAGAGAGACAGAGAGAGAGAGAGAACAAAACATTTTATGATTAACGCCAAGGATAAATCAAGTGCAATTATTAAGTATGTTATATTAATCTGATGTTAAATTGTTGAAAAACACCTGACAGTTCACATTAATAATAAATTAATAAAAAATAATAAAATTCAATATATATCTAAATAGCTCAATTTAAAGTAAACATATTAATAATTTATTATACATATATAGAAAGAAATAAAACAATATATAAAGAGAGATACATGAATATAGAGAAAGGGGTAAAAAGGTAGATTTGACCCATGTTCAGCTGCAGTGTGAAGGCCACCAAAGTGATAAAACCCCCACTAAATCACAATTATGTTAAAAAGGAAGGACCTTTTGAAATATTGTGAAACTGATCACAAGGATGATGGTGTGTATGATTGTGAAAGCTTTCTCTTCCTCTACTGCAGAGTGACTCAGTGCTTCTAAATCCCTGCTGGAGTGAGACATTATTACTGGCCTAAAGCTATAAAAAAAAAACAAAAAAAAACAACTTGAGAGTGTATAAGGAAAACAAAACTTCAGTTTACAAGAAACTCTCGGTTCTCAGCAAAAATGTAAGTCAGGTCAGTTGAAATTATATTCAGCCACCATAAATACAGACAATACACAATGTCCTCACAGTGACAGTACATAAGCATTTCACTGCATTGGAAAACAAAAAATCAAAAAGTCAGACATTTTTAGGTCATACTAAAGTGTCCAAATACATTTCAGGCCACAAAACACATGCATGCATAAAAAGCTGAGAAACCAAAATAAATCATGCCGCTGTGTCCTCTGGAATACTTGGCCAATGTCACAGGAAGCCCAGGCCCGTCTCTACAGGGGTGTGTGCACCAGTTCAGTGTGACATTCTCACGGACAGCTGAACTCATACGAGTGTGTGTCTGAGTGTGTGAGAGCTCCTGAGAGCGCTGGAGTGTCTCTCCCTATGGTTCATTAGTCTTCAGTCCTTCGTCACAGGAGGTCTGGCAGCACACCTTTGTGCCCACACACATACAGAGTGGAAAAGTACAAGCATGAAATGGTTCAAAGCTCAACAAGCTATAATCACATGATCCCTAATCTTGGTATTATCACAAAAATATGCGCACACACACACACACACACACACACACAACTCCATGTATTACAATGCTAACAGGGTCACATTCATGGTTTGGGTGGAACGGTACTAAGAAAAGCCACAGATTTCATTAGTTTCATATGAGAAAAGTTATGTGTTGAATAAAGATTTAATTGAAATAATTTTTAAAATTTTTGTGCATGTGATTGAAAAGCTGACAGAGAAAAAAACAGAGCACTGTTCCAAAACCTAGTTACCTGCCTATCCAGACAAAATTGACTAACTAAATACCTAAATAAATATAATAATACACTCTAAAAAATGCTGGGTTGTTTCAACCCAACTTTGGGTCAAATATGGACTAACCCAACCGTTGGGTTAAA
>NW_015554147.1:1106163-1126249 GCF_001515605.1 Sinocyclocheilus anshuiensis
TGTGTGAGAGTACTGATCAGTACTGTGTGGATGTGTATCTGGCAAGCTTCGAGAACACAATCACAGCTGCATTTTCCAAAAGCCAAAACAAGATGGGACACCTCAAATCCCCAGCACAAAAATATCCTCAAAACACACAGTCCTTAACCTAACACACCCTGTTCATGCAAACAAACTTACGCAAGGTACCAAATCCCCGAAGGTTCAATTTCATGCACTAATGCTTTCTGAAGTTTGTCAGAAGGTAATTCATAATGCAATGAGTTGCTGCAATATAGCGCAACACTGGACATTATTGTAAACAGGAAGAGTTAAAGCTACTTACATTTTTAACATTAATAGATAGCAACCTGTGATTTAAAGGTGAAGGTAACTATCGCTTGAAAACAGGTTTGTGGGAGGGGAACCACACTCTTGCTAGTATCATAGTTTCATAATCTGTCCACGGCTGTCACAATAGTAAACAGGTGATATACAAGCTAATGATTTTCCTGTAACACATTTCCATTCTCAACTGCAGAGGCGGGATAGTAACACCATCCTGTGCCGTTTATAGAAAGCGGGACGAGTGGTGAGGGGCATTCAGAGGTCAGAGGTGAAAGGACAGCTCTCTGCCAGATCCCTGGGTCACGCTCTTCCCAGCATGCTCGGCAAGCCAGCTTTATGAGCCCAGAGTAGAGGAGACGGCAGAGGTCAGAGTAGAGTGTATGGGAGGAAAAGAACATGTTTACTTTGCCCAGACCTCGGAAAGAGCAGGATGACAATAAGGCTGCCTCGACTCGAGGACAAATCTCTGCACCGCTGTAATCATAGACAACTGAAGTTAAACACCAAGTGTCCACATAAACAGCATCACACAAACAACTGTCCTGACCTGAATCACATGGGATAATCTACACACAATAGACCTTAGGCACGTTAGACACCATGTTGCATTTTATACGAATGAAAATGATGCTGTGAGGGGTAGACATTGCAGTCCTTGGCATACCTAGATCACTGAAAGTTTTGTATTAAAAAAAAATGGTGTTTTGTCAGATGAATAACTGGCACGCTGCTAAACAACAGCTCAATCCTTCAACACAATGCACTTTCATCCCTGTCAAAAAATGAAATATTGCGCTACCCTGACTAAATAGATTTTGGCATTAGCATGTTAACACCATAACACTAAGCTAACAACATAATACTCCAAGAATAAAACGACATATATTACTAACCTCATCAGTGTAAAGTAAAAGAAAATCTTTGTTGTCATTCTGACAGGTAAAAGCTGGTAACTCAATTTTCATACGATACGAGCAAGAACGCCACGCAAGGGACGTGATGTAATAATCTTTAAAGCACTGTTTAAATAGACCAAACTCCATCCGCAGGAATTAGGGTGGTAATGCACAACCTGAACTTCATTTACCTAGATATGTAGTTTCACCTTAAAAAATATGATTTAGAAAACCAAATAAACTGAATAATTCATGCAAGGGCTTTAACAAAAATACCTTCTTGATCCTAGCTTGGGTCACTTCAGTTTTTAGAAAAAAAAAAGAAAAAGAAAATGAAATCAAAAGAAAACAAACAAAAAATGTTTTTTAATTAAAATTAAAATTATTAAAAAAATATGAAAAGCTCAATTATACATTATACTGTGAAAAAACTTGACTTGAACCTATTGAACCTAAGATGCCTTCAAATGTTGTCTAGGTAGGAAGAATACTAGGCTTTGAAACTGCTCCAGTGCATGTGTATGGTGAGCTATGGCACAAGAAAATACTGCCTCCTGTGCAATAAAATGCATGTTTGTAAAAGTGTGTGTAATTGCTAAGCAGACAGCAGTAGGAGCTGTTAGTGTGTGTGTGTCGAGGAGAGGCTGCAGTGAAGAGAGACCAGAGCAGGAGCTGTATGTATCCCCTCCGGCTCTCACTGACATACATTTCAGACACAGTCTCAAAAGACTCTTACCTTACACCAAACACACACAGTCAGTCTTGACACGTCTCAGCACACACATAAACACATCCTCCAGGGGCCTGTGCCAGACGTCACCAAATTACAACATTACGGCTGCGGCTTCACACTGCTTGATGAAGATTGAGACTAGGGATATGCCGGTATCAAATTTTCATGTTGCGATTAATTGCTAATGCTTTTATCACGGTATACGGTATTATCACGATATTGTATAGTTTTTTTTTTTTTAAAGTGCTGTCATAATACAGTATAACAGGTTTAATAACTTTTTTCTTATAACAAAAATAACTGAACATTTAAATGCAATAAAGCAATACAGAAAAATTTATAAAGTTAAAAGTTTTACACAGATTAAAGTGCAAAAGAACTATAAAGACCAATAGGTATCACTTTACAATAAGACCTCATTAGTTAACCTTAGTTAATGCATTAACATTAACAATGAGCAATAGCTACATTTGCTACAGAAGTTATTTATATATAATTATTCACGGTATTTAGAAGTGCCCACGATAACAATATCGTGCATATTCATTACCGTGATATATCGCATTACCGAATACCGGCACAGGTCTAATTGAGACATTAGGAGAGACTGGTGTAGGGAAATGAAAAAATGGGGCCAAAGATATCCATATAAATGAGTAAGATTGTAAATAAACGTTGAAGTGGATGAATAAAGATTTCAAAAATGAACCAAACAAGAAAAACTACCATCTAAAAGACTGTCATGCCCTCTTCCCGTTCTAGTTCAAGGATGGATAAAGTAGACCGAGCGAATAAAAACAAAGAAAGAGTGAGAGATGTAATGATGTTGAAAGAGACACAAAATCCCTGATTCATGGCTCAAGGGTGTTGATACAAAGAAGTTTAAGAGCCATTTGACAGCCGATAGTTAGAGTAATGCCAACATGACCTTATTAGATCCATCACTGTCATGACCAGACACAGACGAGGAAAAGGGTTGAGAGAGAACGAATCACTCGGATACATTTTTGCTCTTAAAATGCAGCACTGGTTTCTCCAGTGAAATCTCCAGGCCTCCGTGAATGTTCCCTCTCTCTGTGTAACGGTTGAAAGGACTAAAAATACTGTCTCATAACAACACCCAATATGCTGCAGTGAAAATGCAACTCCGGCGAGCCTGCTGAACGTTTCACTCAGATGCAGCTGAAATTCTTTGGGCAAGCAATAAAACAGGAAGCTCAACTTTAAAATGAAACGTGCCACTGGCTGCTGCCGCAAATAACAAGCGATCTTCAGTCTAACGAAAGCACTGAGGTCTATGTCACAATCAATGCCTGATGGTTTCATGTGAAACTGCTTGTTGTCATCAGACATCTGTTTCACATGTTTTTCAGGCATGCTGAGACAAACGATCAACTCGACAGCACATAACCATCAAAAACCATTACTGATGTTTTAATAATCAGTGCCATTGTTTCTGATGACACAGCAGTGATTTACATTAAAGGGGAAATATCTTTAAAAAAAAGATACAAAGATACAGCCTTACACTTTTCTTATTTTCCCTCAAATCATGTACAAATCAACATATGACCGACTGCCTGTTTACAACTCTTCACAACTTAGCCATAATAGTAATATTGACGTAATGGGCAATGAATTATAGATACTATTATCTCCAATAATAAGCAGATGGTTGCAACAAATGCCTTATTGATAAGTCTTAAAGAGACAGTTCACCCAAAAATAAAAATTCTGTAATCAATGATGCACTCTTATGTTGTTTCAAACCTGCAACTGTATAACACTAAAGATATTTCGGAAAATGCCTTTGCTGTCCATAAAGTGGAAGTCAACAGGAACCAAAACAGTTTTCTTCAAAATTTCTTCTTTTATATTCCACAGAGGAAAGTCATACAGGTTTGAAATGACATAAGCGTGAATAAATAATGACATAAGGTTCATTTTGGGGGGAAACTATCCCTTTAAGGGATTTTAGGCCAAGATGAAGCTATTATTCCAGTGGCTATACTAACAGATGAAGGAAAAAAATAAAAAATAAAAACCACCAAACTTTTTGGTGTCTTTCGTTGGGGAAAGCTTGTGCAGCTCTACTTTTATCCTTTCAACGGATCCCAAAGTTTAATAAAAGACAGAATTTCCCATTTTACAAAATTCCTTATTTTAGTGTGATTTCTGACCGTTTGTGACACATTTTAAGGCAAAGCGGTTAATGACAATGACACAATGAGTCAATTCTGTTATTGAAGGATGCAGAAGAGGAAACTACATCATCTTTAAGACTTTTCAATTGAGATTTAGAGCCAGGGAGAGGATGGGAAATTAAACCATGAAAAAAAAAATTATTTACTACCAGAAGAAGATTTGAAGGAGGAAATAACAATCATAACAGAGGTAATTTACATAAAAGACTTAAGGATACAAAAGCAAAAATGGCCTATAAATTCAATGGGTCAAAATGGTCATGACAAAGCATTCTTATTTTTATGGAATATTGCAGTGTTAATTACAAATGATTTATCATTTACACCATTTTTTTAAAACTCGTGTGCCCTTTAATTAAAAAAAAAAAAAAACTTTTTTGTTCTCGTTCAAGCCTTTTCACTCGTATACTCATCATAACTGAAGAAAAGACGATTGCAACTTTCATTTCCAACTTTAAATGTACAGATGCAAAAATGGCACATAAATTGTTGGGTCTGAAAAAATGTTCTGCAAAAAATATAGTAGGGAAAAAAGAAGTGATGTGTCCTGTTACTGTTACAACAGAATCTGTTTTGATTGTGGGCTGCTGCCTTTTCTTTCACACATCCCTTCCATCTGCATTCTCATCCTGACAGCAAACTGTGACAGAAGCATCTTCTCCCACAGTGGCGTGTGAGATTCTCATACTTTTAAATGCATGAGTGCTCTTGTTTTGTTGCTCGGCTTCTTTCTCTTGAGTGCGTTTCTGTGCCATGTGACAGGTCGAACCTCTCAATCCAGAGGCTTAGCGCCCACGTGTCCCTTTAGAGGATTACATTCCTGACATCACCACGCCAGATGCTGACGACAGAAATAGACACAATAACGCTTCCCCCCGCAGGAGGCGACAGTTTCGCCACAACCAAACCAGACGCTTGCCCACAATGCACCACGGGCATCAAAATCTTTTGTGGTCCTTCCTTTGATTATCACCTTCTGAGTCCCACCTTGCTACAAGGGCACTTCCTTTTTCCTCTGAATCCTCACACATCCTTTCCACGTTTGGCATTCACTGACTATTGATGGGCCACACATGGCTAAAAAAAAAGACAAATGTGTAGTTGGTTGGTTCCACTGTATATTAGGTGTCTTTTATGGAAGCCTGTTTCCACCACAGAATAGAAAAAATAAAAGTGATTGCGACTTTTTATCTCACAACTAAGACTTTGTTTCTCACAATTCTGAGTGAAATAATCCTGTGGTTCTGACGCAATCCCAAGTTTACATCTCACAATTCGGACTTTTGTTTCAGAATTCTGAGTTTACATCTCACAATGATGAGTTAATAACTCTCAGCTGTGGGGAGAAATGTCACAATTGTGAGGTATGAACTCAGAATTGCAAGATATAAAGTGGGTCCAGCTGGTATAAATCTATTTTTCTATTTGTTATAATGTGCTTGCAGTAAAAGAGAAAGTTCATCAAAAATGTCATTTACTGAAGCTCACTCAAGATATTTTGGGGAAAAAAAAAACAACAACACATTTTTACAATGAAAGTCAATGGGATCCAATATTGTGCTGAACCTCACCGACTCTCATGGTATGGACAAAAACGTTCTTCAAAATATATTCTTGTGTGTTCTGTAAAAGAACGAAAGTCATACATGTTTAGAATAATATGAGTGTGAATAAATGGTGAGGGTGAGCAAAAATATTATTTACAGTAATGCACTTAAAAAGGAGGTCTATGGGGCAAGAAATCGTGGAGGGTTTAAAGCTCATTTTTGCAAAAGCGCTTATTGTAATTCCTCCTTTTCTGTGTTGTGAAGACTAAACTCCTTGTTTGTAACTATGAATGCTTGGTTCCTTTTAACCTTGCTTTGCGCAGCAGGCCTGAGGTCTAAGCAGGGAAATCCAGTGCATCGTAAAGTGAAGATTTGGTGCTTAGTGAACACCTCTGTGAATGCAGTCAGTTACTGTGCTTGTTTTCGGCATTGTTTGCTTGTCTCTCGCGGTTTAAATGAACAGGATTAAGCAGCAGCGTGGGCCCTGTCTGGCCGACAGCTCGCCCGCCTAATCTCTGCGCGTAGACCTTGGGATTTCTGAGAAATGACCTGTGCTCACTTCACTGTGCCAGACACAAGCAATCTCTCTCCCTCCCTCTCATTCTCTTGTACAGCAACATCCTGTACTTATCAGCATCCAGTGCAATACAAGTTTGCTGCTTCGAGGACCGCCAGAACATCCACAATGATAAAGCCACACACATTCACAATGTTCCTGACAGCTCTCAGAGGTCTGCGCTCTTTACTTAAAGTGCCCACAAAATCTAAACCAGAGTTTTGGGGCTTTTAGTTCATGGCGCATTTAAAATATACAGCCTTTCTCTTCTAGAAAACAAGCCAATAATTCTGACACATGCATACATACTATATACCAAAATATTTTTTGAACAGTCGCAAAGTAATAACTAATTCAAAAGAAGTACCTACTTGGTAGTTTATTATTGACTGTCAATAGCAACTAACTAGCAGTGAGATACACAAAGAAACTGATGTTTAAAATGAGGTATGCATACAATATGAAGACAAAGAGCTCTTTTATTCTGGGTGGTCCACTCTCATGGTGGCTGCCATGTTGAGATCACATGGCCAGCTGAATACTGCCCACTTTATCTTGATATCCTAATTTTCAGACTCTTTCAGTTGCACAATAAATTGATAATGGCTGACAAATGTCTGTAAATAGGACACAATTGCTTTTATGATGCTTCATCCACACCAATAGGTGGCAGTATAACTTTCAAGAACACTGACATAAGAGTTCATTAGAAAGATGAATAAGTTTAAGAGTAGTGGTCGACCAATATGGGTTTTTTGACAGCCGATGCCGATTCCGATATCTTGGAAAGCAGGGAGGCCGATGTAAAGCTGATATAATTGTATTTATTTTAATTAATATTTAAGAAATTTGAAATAATTTGAAAATGGATTAAAAATAATTGTGTAAAATAAACATACTATATAAGACAAAAGCATTTTTCACAAATAAATATTTAATAAAAATCTAATTGAAAAGGAAGTAAACACTGTAACCAACAGGGCACTCAGTATTCTGGGACGTTTGTGTGCATTGGGAATATTTGTATTTTTTTTAAAATAAAACCAAGGTAACACTCATTTTACATGCAGCACGCAATGAAAATGACATGAATATGTCAGTGGGCAAATGCATAAAGCGCAGCATAATTTAAAATCACGAGTTTAAAGTTTGTCTCCAGTAAAGCTGAAATCTCCTCCTATCCACATTCAATTCACACGGACCGACCATCACGCAGAGCACACGCGATCATGCAGGATACAAATGCACACTTCACAAGATCTCAACTAGATTCGACTAAGTCTGCAAGGTTTGTGAAATTAAATGTTTATTAGTCATTCAAAGATTTGTTTAAATGATAACGTAAATGCATATTTGCTGAATACTGACGGCAAACGAGAAAGTAGGCTATTATAATGTTTGCCTTTCTATTACTAATAATATTCAAGCAATCGTTAGAATACTTTTTTGTATACATTTTAATTCCTTTGTTTAACAGTTCTATCTGATTATTAGATAGACTTATCCATATTAGACAGAACTGAACGACGACAGCGAACAAAAGGGAGAATGTGAGCACTGTGTTGAGGCGCTGCTGCTCTCAGGGCCGTCAAAATAAAAGTCCCGCCTCAAACACATCGGCCAAACAGAAAAACTTATCGGCCGATGCCGATATTTGAAAAATGCCAAATATCGGCCTATATATCGGCCTTGGCGATATATTGGTCGACTACTATTTAAGAGAACATGAAAAATGACTTGTCTGGGATGAAATACTAGCTTGCTACTGCACAGTATACTGTCTGCCATTTTACTTTAAAAAAACAATAAAAAATAGTACATGACAATTTACTGCATATGGGCCCACTTTATATTAAATGACTAACTACTATGTACTAACATTTAACTTAATCATTTCATACAATGCATGTTTTATACAACTTACATTTCAAAAATACCTGAATGTAATTACATCTGTAATTAATTTCCATAGTTGAACCTACAGAAAAAGTACACTGCAACCAATAATTACTTTTGACGCAAGTACACGGTAGTTAAAGACACATAATATAAAATGGGACTGCATGTCAAATTAAAATGTTTCAAACAGCAGTATGCTACATGTTGCCAAGTTGAATTCATGTTTTGTTTAATTCAGTGAGTGATGTCCAGTTTCTTAGAAATATGGTTGTTTTGCATTTTTAATTCACTTTTGTGTCTATGTTCTGTGGCTGTCTGTGCAAATAATAATTCAAGGAGGAGATGAGAAATGCATTGGGAGATATAATATTTCATGCTGTGAGCTGTTGCATTTGCACATTTTGGAAATTTGCATACTGTGCACTATACAGATACTGCAGAAATAGTATGAATAGTACAGCAGCATGTCATTCCAAACTAACCCCTAGTGCACCTTTAATTGTTGAGCACACAGAGGACAGTAGGAGAGAAAAATGAAACAAAGACAGACTAAGAAAGTAGAACAAACATGGACAGACTGTTATAAACTCAGGGAGTAAGCTTGAGATGTGTACAAATAAAGTTGGTGTTCCTGTGGGGCGGCTGAAGGCTGGAGTGGAGCAGAATGGCTATACAGACAGTCCATCTGTTTCTGGACTGACCAGCAGTGAGAACAGCAAGGAGAAAAACCTCTTAAAATCTCACATCTCTGCTATTTCTAAAAGCCACAGAGGAGTGAGACAATGCTGGCTGAGCGGAAGTGTGTGTGTGTGTGTGAGTGTGAGAAATTAATCTCTTATTAGAGAACACTAGCTTTACCCATATCATGTAAAAACACCTCACAGAGTCAGAGAAAGAACAGGACTGGAGCTAAACTGTGCCAAAAAGCACCACGCTAATACAAAGTTTTTCAAGACATGGTACCATGGCAATGCCATTTATTTTTTGACATGTTGGAATTCATGTTGTACCATGGCATATATATCAAGGTATCATATAACTACCATCTGATACCATCATTGTATCAATGTCAACATAGTAGTCTTTGTAAGGGACCTGCAAGTTTATAATACTATAAATAGGTCAAAAACAGGACACGATGGTTTCTTTATACTTTAAAATGGCTTATCCAGATTAATAATTAATGGGGAAAGTATTTCACCCATCACAAAAATCATTCAGTGCCATGGAATTTCCATGATACCAACACCATACAGAGTACTTTTTGTAAGTGACAGGCCATACCAAGCAAGAAATACTGATGCAGAACAGAAACCAGGGCGGAAGGCCAAGGAAGAGAAATGAATGCAATGAAAGAAATACGCCCCACAGCTCACATTCACACACTGTGAATGAATCTCTCCTCCGTCTGCAGCTCTGCCCTCCTCTCACAACCTCCAAGGTCGAGGTTAAATGGATCATTGAGTACCCTGATCCACCCCCTATTGCTGAACATACGACAAGCAGCGGGAGAAAAGCAGATCCCTCTGTGCCACACACACAGATACTCCGTTCTCCCTGAGGTACTGAAGGGGAATGGAGAGCGGCCATCTTCATCTTGCAGGAGGAACAATCATGATGAATGTAATTTGGACATGGGTATTTGTCTCTATTCAGCAGGGTGGAGGGAAAGATGGATTCATAGTGTATGACTGCAGCAGTACAGAAACCCATGTGGAGAAAGGCGGGTTTCAGGCATAGACGTGTCTATAAAGAAATGTGAAGATATAGAGGGCTAGTTTCACATGAAGTTAACAACCGTGTTAATTTCGTTGACAAATAATTTATCATAATAATATTAGTCAACAACATTTTTTTCGCCGACGACAACGAGACTATAACGAACTAAAACTCTTTTTGAATGATAAAAACTATGACGTAAATCTATTGACATTTTCGTCAACGAATAAAAACGAGACGAAAATGTTAGGGAGGGACGATTTGGGAAGAGATTTATTCAGAACGAATCTGCTGCGTGGCAAAATGTCAATATGTGGGAGTAAGAGAAGAGCAGATATATGGATAAATTTGACGACGCAAGAGAGAACCCAATTCGGTCCGGTTTTCTGAGCGCAGACACTTAAGCATACACACAGAAAGCGCGTCTCACAGCGCGCGAGTACTCTTTCGCGTCGCATGAATGGATTACACACAAAATTATGTCGAATTGTCCGTTTTGACAAGTGTTCACGTAAACACAGTTGATTACATCTTAAGTGAAACACCAGGGAGAACGTGTATCAGTACATTGCATCCATTGCAGCTGTGCATTCAGTTTTAAAGGGATAGCAGCCTAATTTAGTTGCTATTGTCCAAGTCATTGATGTTAATTAAGCAACAACAGAAAGACAGAAAATCACGCACTGCTCTTGACTGAAAAACGTTAGTAGCCCTAAAGATTCATCTAAATTTATTTATAGAAATAAATATGTCTGCTTGAAAGAATGAAGAATATGGTAAACAAGTTGCTATAAAGAATGCATAATTAGCCTATATAACCATTGGTATTTCATTAAAAAGAAGACCATGTTCTTGTTCTTTATGAGAAGTGGTTTTATTTAATTTTAACAAAGGCATGTTGTGTCACCGCATTAGACCCTAATTATTAGTTAGTAAGGTAAGGTAACTAAACCCATTAGATTTTAGCCGACTAAATTTACTGTAGATTTTAGTCGACAAACTAAAAACAATTCAGATGACTAAAATATGACTAAAACTAAATGGCATTTTAGTCAAAAGACTATGACTAAAACTAAATCAAATTTGCTGTCAAAATTAACACTGGTTAACAAGAGGGATGGGCTAATATTAAAATTCTGGCTAATTCCGTTTTCATGAGATTCACCGGTGCACACTGATAGTCACGGTGAGAAGCTGAGTCGTGTGTTTGTGAATCCATGCTGCAGTGTTTTGTGACTCAATCGCAGCCGCAGGGCTCGTCTCTTATTGCCCTGTCTGTCTCTGCAAACTATACAGAAGAACTCGTCTGTTCACAGTGTGCTGAAACAAAGCTCTCCCTCTCTAAAACTACTAGAAATCAACTCACTAAACCAGAAAAACAATGTTCCAAAATGTCTCTCTGCCTCCACAACAAAACATCCTGTTCCTGCTCAAATGGAGCGCGATGTCTCTCCAAGACATTAGGAACGGGATGAAGACGTTCTGAGGGGTAGCGGGAAGACGGTGGAGTCAGCTGGCAGCGTGGAATTCATTATAATTAGCAACTAATAATGAAACACCTCTCAATGAGGACCGTGATAAACAACAATCTGTTGGGATCCGAGTCAGCGGTTTAAAAAGAAAAAGACTGAGCGTATCTTCAAGAGAAGAACATGATTCACTGATTAAGAGAGTCTGATTCAAATCGCTAGTTCACAAGCAACATGGAAACGGTTTCATAAAACTTTTAAACTGACTCATTAAAAATAACCAGTTCACAAGAGTCGGTTTTTCTCAAACTGGACATCACAGATTGTGCTTGTGTTCATTGTTGCATGCAGGAAACAGTGCACCCTAACGAAACAATATCTTATGAAACCACATATGGACAGGAATCATTTTAGGACCATATCACATCTAATTGTAATCTGTAATTGTGCATGAAAATGCACATTTTGAATAGACATTGTAGCGATGTATGTGTGCTATCATAAATGCTTGAGGTGACAGTTAATGCTTTAAAGGGGTCATATGATGTGATTTCAATTTTTCCTTTCTCTTTGGAGTGTTACAAGCTCTTGGTGCATAAAGAAGATCTGTAAAGTTGCAAAGACTAAAGTCTAAAATCCAAAGAGATATTCTTTATAAAAGTTAAGAGTCAACCACGCCTACCTAAAACGGCTCGTTCTAATACGCCCCCACATGTCTACGTCACGATGTGGGAAGATTTGCATAACGCCACCCAAATGTTCACGCAAAGAAAGAAGGTGTAACTTTTATTCTCGCTGTAGTATTGTTGTTGCCGCCGCCGCCGCCATGTCATGAAGGCGCTGTGTGTTTCGTTGTGAAAGCGAAACTACTTTGTTTGGCCTTCCAAAAGAGGACTTCCACTTAGGATATCCGCTTCGTCATGCCTGGAGCTGATCCGTGCTGGTCGCTTACTAACTAATAAGCAGTAATTAAGAGTTTTTGAATTCTTATTTTAATTAAGAGTTTTTAATAGTTAATGTTGATAATTGTATGAAGTGTGACTGCGTGTGCCAAGATGGCAATCAACAGATGCACACTTAAAAGTTTAAACCTTATCCAATATCGGTGATATTTCCCTCCAAAAAGTATGAGCTTTACAAATGTCTTTGTATTAATTTAAACTAGAGTTACGTGTCTTTTTCGACTGATACAATGCCATGTTGTGGACCAACTAATTCGTACAAAATTCAAGGCACATGTGCGAGCGGAGCGTACAGTTAGGAGAATCTGTTTGTGCATGTACAGGACACGCATACTATCCATAGTGTACACGTAAAACTTTAAGTACACTTCAGGCTTTAGGTATCTGCTAGTGTTGCTTTGTGATTCCTTAGGTATTCAAGAAGTTGTTAAATGAGGTTGCTAGGGTGTTACTAGGGTTATTTCCTAGTCAAAATAGCCCAACTCCAGCCCATCTACAGGATTTCATCATCCACCGGTTAAAAATCATAAGTCAGATTGCTCTAAATCCCAAGTGTGAGCAATTGCTAACTGTGCTACTGCATCTATTACAAGTTCCACAATAATATGTGCCATACTGGTGCAGGAAGGAAAGTAAGAACTTGAACACTTTTATTAGTACTGTTCTATTTGCAGAACAGGGAGAAGTTGACCATAAGGGCTGTGGCAGCCATGAGCTGTGCTGTTACTTCCCCAGAGATTGAACTACCACTGCGTTTCAGTGTGTGTAAAATTCTTCATGGTACATTGCATCAACCCGTTTTCTAATTCTTCCAACCTTCCCACATTCCCTCCCACTTGTGAGGACATTGTATAGCTCTCCATGACAGGCGTCCTGCTGCAGGCCCTTCTCAAAGGCTCCTTCATCTCATCCTGTTCCCTTCTCCTTCATCATACAGGACAGAGTAGAGAAAAACTGCCCGCGGTGATTTCAGCTTGGACACTTCTCCACGGTCACTGCAAGCTGCTGATATCTGGCTCATTGGATGCCGCTGACCTCTGAACTTTTCAGAGGCTCCAGATATCTTGAGGTCAGAATTCGGGATGCTTTGATTTTCAGCATGCATCCAATCACATTCTCTCTCTCTGTCTGCCCCCCCTCCCCTCCAAAAAAGTGCTGCATCAGTGTTGGCAGTGCTTTTGGTGGTTCAGCAGTGCAGATCCTGGTCTCTAGAGTGTATACGGTTACAGCACACTGATCTCTCTGCTCACCTCTCCTGATCTGACTTTTTCATCCTCTTCCCCTGCTCTGCCTCATAAGACCAATTTGATCACTTAAGACCAGAAACAAATCACACAATAAGGGTAAATACACAATGCTGAGCTGCTACTTGCCACTACACTCCTAAAAATAAAGGCTCCAGAAGGGCACATGAAGCCATAGAAGAACAATTTTAGGTTCTCTCAGTGAAGTTCTTAAAAGAACCATTTTTTTGCTTAGTGTGAAGAACACTTTAGCAATCTAAAGAAACTTTTTCCACCATAAAGAACCTTTTGTACAATGTAAAGATTCCATGGATGTTAAAGGTTCTTCATAGAACTACAGACACCAATAAAGAACCTTTATTTTTAACAGTGTATGGCAGAATAGTCAATAGTCATGTTTCCATTCATATCTTTTTGTGAATTTTAGGATGCTGCTTAAAAAAAAAAAAAAAAAAAAAGAGCATAGGCTATAGGTTTTATCTGGTTATAATGCATACACAAACTAGTGGTCGACCGATATTGTTTTTTTGACAGCCGATGCTGATGCCTTGGAAAGCAGGGTGGCCGATGGCCGATATAAAGCAGATATAAATTTTATTTATTTTATTTAATATTTAAGAAATTTTAAATAATTTGAAAATGGATTAAAAAAATAAATGTGTAAAATAAACATGCTTGTACTTTAAATGACAAAGTATTTTTCACAAATAAACAACACTGTAACCAACAGGGCACTCAGTATTCTGGGAAGTTTGTGTCAATTGGGAATCATATTTTTTCAAATAAAGCCAAGGCAACATTCATTTTACATACAGCACACAGTGAAAATGACATGAATATGACTTTGGGCAAAAGCATGAAGCACAGCATAATTTGAAAGTTTAAAGTTTGTTGATCGCGCATCTCAATGAAGCTGAACTCTCCTCCTGTCCGCATTCAATTCGCATGGACCAACCGTCACACAGAGAACACGCGATCGTGCAGGATACAAATCCACACTTCATAAGATCTCACAGCTGGATTCGACTAAGTTTGCAAGGTTTTTGAAATTAGATGTTCATTAGTCATTCAAAGATTTGTTTAAACGATATAAATGTATATTTGCTGAATGCTGATGGCAAACGAGAAAGTATTATAATGTTTACCTTTCTATTACTAGCAATATAAAAGCAATCGTTATAATACTTTTTGTATACATTTTAATTCCTTTGTTTAACAGTTCTATCTGATTATTAGACAGACTTCTGTCCATGGACAGAACTGTTAACGGCGACAGCGAACAAGAGGGAGAATGTGAGCACTGTGTGCTCAGGCGCTGCCGCTCTCAGCGCCGTCAAAATAAAAGTCCCGCCACGAACGCATCGGCCAAACAGAAAAACTTATCAGCCGATGCCGATATTTGAAAAATGCCAAATATCAGCCGATATATTGGCCTTGGTGATATATCGGTCGACCACTAAAACAAACTATAATGTAAACACATTTAAACATCTTAAAATTGATCCAAAACAATCATGTGACTTTGTTTGGAAGTGATTCACTCACGTCTGCATATTCTACATCACGAGACGTGTTTACCACTTGCACAACTTCTACTACACACACACAAAAAAAATCTATTTCAAATTAAAGCTGTTATTTTGACATTTCTATCCATCAATGAATCCTGAAAAAATGGTTTCCACCAAAAATATAAGGCAGCACAACTGTTTTTAACATTGATAAGAAATGTTTCAAATCAGCAAATCAGCATATTAGAATGATTTCTGAAGGATCATGTGACACTGAAGACTGGAGTAATGATGCTGAAAATTCTTTTTTTTTTTTTTTCAAATTTTTTTCATCAAATAAATGCAGCAATTTCTTACTTCCACAAACTACATCTTCTTGCGGATACTCATTTCAAGGTTCATTTAGGAAACTAGCTAACTACACCACATTGAAAACATGAACGAGTGAGCTACACTATGTGAAAACACATCACAAAGCTCAGAAACAAAGTAGTCTATTACATTTAATAAAAGATCTGTAGTGGCTTCCCCAGTGGCTACAACTGCCATTTTTTGTCTTGAAACAACTTACCATTCCAAAGCTCATTATACTAAGATTTTTTTCAAAATAATCAGTTCCCTATTGGATTATGTTGAATGGTAAGGTGGTGTCAGGATATATGCACTGCTTTGTTGTTTTTGGCACTGGTATTATCTAACTAGTTAGGTAATAAAACTCCAGATGCTTGAGACAGAAAGCCTGCTAACCAGCACCAACCTGCCAACAGAGTCAAAATAGAAAAGTTGGCAGAGATCATACGGTTTACTTAGGCAGAAAAAGAGAGGGAGGCACAAGGAAAACCAGGCTATCTAAAACAAAAAATCTGTTTGGTCATTCCACAGCCAGATAAAATTACTCAAGATACACAAACAAACTACCTAAAGACCGCTGCTCAATAAGCACAAAGCCTGGCCCGCTATCACTGACCCGAATGACTGAGACAAGCCCATCTCTCAATGTCCTTCTCAATGAGGCCTGCTCTTAGAATTCAAATAAAGACCACAACACAGGAGGGGCAACAAGTCAAAGCCTGAGCTGAATTCAAAAGAGGATACCGAGCCTCCAGTCATCTCCCACACAAAATTTACAAGCGCATTTGCTCATGTAAATTAAAGCGCTACCACATACACAGGAGTTTTGCGTTTTGTTTTATTCCCAGATTCATTTGCTTCCACTCCTACAAGAGCAAGAACAAGCAGTTTGATAAACAAGAGAAGAATGAGGCGACTGACAGACTTCAAAATCCTCTTAAAAAACACAACAAACAAGGACAGAAAAAAAAAACCCACAATATTCTCAAGTAAGACCATATAAATTAATGTAACGTGGGAAAAGAGTGAGCAACCCACACACACACACACACACACACACAAACATTAAAACTATGCTCAGAGGAATATTAGCATCCTGCCTCCAGCAGAAAGGTAATGTAAAAGAAATACAACCCATAAAATGACCCGGAGATATCACTGAAAAATGTGTCATGAGAAATCACATTCGTCTCTGTGACAGCCCTGGGCTCTGTAAAAAGTGAAAGAAGAGTCTGAGGGCTGCTAGTGTGTTAGTAAATCAGAAAACATGGGAGTGCTACTGTGCCGTAAGCCATTGTGGCCATGCCTATGGGGGGCTGTGTTTTGGAAAAGAGGTGTGGCTGAATGGAATTACTTAAGTCACAATGATGCACATCCAAGTGAAATGGATTATTGTAAATAAAAGTAGGACAGGAATTGGGTTCTGTCCTTTGGTTGTTGTTTTTATGGAAGTAGATCTGAATGCGAGCTGGAAGTCAATTGTAAGAAAAGGGTGTGATTTACACGGACTAAATGATTGGAGAAGTCCAGCATATGACACCAGAGAGTTGTTTTCATCAGAAGATTGAGTTATGGCATTTCGATGACTAATTATAATCTCAAAAAAGTGCTATTAGAAACATATGCACAGGTAAATTGTTTACAAAAAGATCAATAACATGCATTTTGAAAATAGATAAGGAGAATTTATTGCATGCCGCTTTTAAAAAAAGTGATATTTAAAAATAGCATCTGACACATTATGCAATATGCATTATAAAATGCTAAACATTTGTAGTGTGCTACATCGCGGTTTTGTTTTTTGTGTTTGTTTGTTTTCATCAAACAACTTTTGGCAGGTGAATCAAATAACTCAAGGGATTTTTTAAAAAGTCACACTGAAAAAAAATAGCATTTTATTGCATCCCAAACTTTATTGTCAGCTGAGTCCCTTAGAAGTAAAATAATTTCTTGAAGTACTCCCTAAAATAATTATAATTAATATTTCAATAATTCAACAACATTTTCACATGTTCACAGTTCTTGGTTAATGGTCATGCATGCAAATAAATAGATAAAATATATAAAATTATATTGCAAATATTTTGTCTAATTGCTAATGTGATTTAGGGCTGTCAAAAAAAATTAGAATTTCGAATATTCGTCGAATTTAAAATAAAAAAAATCCACATTCAGATGCAAAAACGTTGCATTCGAATTTTAGGTGTGAGTTAAGGAGGCAGCCTTACCAGTGGCGCACAAGATGCGATGACGATGTAAGTGTCGTTGCATTATAATGTTTTTGTTAGCCTATCCAGTTGAAGCCACTAGATGTGGCGCTGCTGCGTTGTTCATAGGGGTGTGCGATATATATCGTCTGCGATAATATCGTAATTGTTGTTTTAACGATGTGCGATTTGACATTATCGAGTATTTAGCACAAACCATTCAAAACATCCCTACAGAGCGCACGCATACATTACGTGAAGTCTAGACTAGTGCGCGCGCGCATTTAGTGTTTTCTTTCACTGCATGATTCAGTCTATTCAAATGCATTTAGAATGATCACAAATTCAAGACATGGCAGAAAATGTATATATTTATACCACTTCATATAGTTATTCAATTTCACACGAAGAGTGCCGTTTTTCTCCAAAAATTACCATGATTACAAATGTGACAAAATATCGAGATATAATTTTTTGTCAATATCGCACACCCCTAGTTGTTCATTCAAAATATTGCGGAAAAAGATAACATCAATGCAGAGAAGATCTTGTTTACATCAAAACTGAAATCAAGCCATTCACACAGAACACATTTCACACATGTTCTAGAGGGACATCTATTACCATTGCACTTGCATGTCGCACAAAGGAGCCACATGTTTAGAAAGCCATGTAAAATTAATGCAAGTTTAACTTTGAAAATATCGAGATTTTATGGCGTGTTTTTTCCCCATCCCACTGCATCTCATGTTTTTAAATGAAAAATGTAATTGTATTAAACTATGCATACAAACATGATGCTGTTTTGTTTATAGTTGTTTAAGCAAACTAATTAATTATAATTGGTTTATAAACATTATTTTAAACATTATAAAGTTTTCACAGATAGTCATGTTATCTTATTCTTTGAATAAATGGGCATTAGTAATATTTAGCTCGATGCGCCCTCTTGTGGCCTCAGGAGAGAAGCCAAAAGCTTTTCTTCACCCTAACTGAAATTATGCATTTTAAATTCGAATATAATTCGAATTTTGATCATATTTAAGTACAAAATTCGAATTTAATTTTTCAGCCATTTTGACAGCCCTGCTGTGATCTGAACTGTGATATGACATTTCACCACAAAGGAAAAATATATCTAAACAGAAAAATATTTTACATATAAATCTATTCTTTTTTTAAATAAAACATTTAGATATATTTTTCATTTGCGATTAAATGTTTGCTACTGCTAATATTTGCTGCTTTTTTTTATCTTCACATTTAATTATTACCTTTCCATTAACCCTCATTTAGGAAACCCTGCATTATGGGATATGGTATTCCACACAGCATGCTCTGGTTGAATACTGCGCATAGTGGCAAATGCAGTACAACAACATACAATCCTTCATAATACTTTTCTTTAAATAGTAGGCAGCACACCATTCCGAACATCCATACTAACATTCACACACAGAGATCTTTCTCAACCATCTTGATACAAATATGGCCATAGAAACGGGCCATAAGCACACTTGGTGAAATGAAAGAAGAAATCTGTGCGTGTGAGAGAGAACAACATGCTCTTGAATAGGACAGCAAATGTTTTATTCATATGTGAACACATGAAGAGGAGATGAGTCACATCCCATCCGAACGTAACTACTAATGCAGGCAATGAGCTTACAAGCGCACACACACTTGCACATATTCAAACCCACAAAATCTATCATGTCCTACAAACCGCAGAGTAGCTGACAAATCTCTACGATGCAGTTAAAGGTGGAACGGACTGCTGGCATTCACGCTAAAGGGGCAAATGTGCCCGCTTGTGTGAGTCTTTGATGGTGGAGAGTCTAAATTTGTGATGAGCCGAGTCGAGCCAAGCAGTGGGAGGTAACGGTGCCTCTCGCTCTCTCTCTCGTACAAAGAGAAGACGGACGAATATGGGCTGGATAATTAGAGAGAACGCACCGCCCAGGAGACAGCGATTCAGAGAGATCGTGCGAGCGGGGCTTGCCTGACAAGCTCGCTATATTTAACTTCCTCTAATGCAGCCGGTCCTGAAGAGGGTCCTGAAGCCGCAGACACGCTCAGACATGACACACAGGAGGAGATAAGAGAGGGAGCCAGTGGCAGACAGACAGATAAGAGAGATGCACACAAACTCAGACAAAGAAAGTAAGAAACTATATACCAAAAAAGACGCACTTTTTGAAACAAGGTACAGATTTTAAATAAAATGTTAGCAACTTGCAAGCAGTCGACGTAACTCTGGAAGTGGAAGTTGATCAATGATAACCAGTTCCACCAAAAAAAAACAAAAAAACAACCATAACCATTTGGGTTCGGTGAATGTGTTTGTTTTTGGAATACAAGAAATTAATACATTAAATATGCATTAAATTAATCAAAAGTGACATTACACACATTTACTTGATATTTAAATTGCAATTTTTTTGGGGGGGGGGGGTGCTTT
>NW_015554147.1:1127980-1152707 GCF_001515605.1 Sinocyclocheilus anshuiensis
AGAATTCATGGGGAAAATGTATCATGGTTTCTACAAAAATATTATATATATTATATCTAGATTAAAAAAAAACAGAAATGGGGATCTGTGTAAACATAACTAATCAGTAACCCAACAGGTAGCAAATAATGCAAGCGGACAGTTTTACCTCCTACTAATAATTACATTATTTTTAACATTAACAACCAAACAAATTTAATTTACATAATTTGTTCAGATGCTGGCATATGGTCTAGCTGTTGGAACCAACAATCAACATAGCTTAATAGCTTTTTGTTTGAAACTCCATTTTAAACGACTTTAATTGAAGTACAATTATAGCGCTTGCAATTTTCAGGATCTCATATTAATTGAGACGCCACATGCAATATTTATTCTTTATAAAAACCCATTTGTCATGCCACAGGACCGCTGAACTCAAAAATGGCTTCAAAAGCCTAACCTAAAATCTTAGCCTATTAGTCGACCACGCAAACGATCCTGCTGACTATCAGAGACTGAGGGCAGGATTATGAATAAATGGTGCAGTCTCAAAAAGTATGTCAGTGACTAAGGTGCAGACTCACAGTCTGAGCTCACTCAAGGATGCGGCTATCAAAGTGTGTTTGCGTATGTATGTATCATATCATATCAGTAATGGATGGGCAGAGCATCCGCAGCTGTAGCATGTTCTCTTCTCTCCTGTCGAGCACTCAGCGTGTCTTAAAGCTTAAGGATTTGTGGTGAGACTGAGAGCGGCTGGTAAAATAATTGAAAGGGTCTCTCTAAGCGCTAAGCTCTCAGCTCAGAGGATGAGCATCAGGGTGGCGCTAACACAGCTCAGGCTTTGCGAAACAGGAAATGGCTGACAAGACCATTATCAATGCATGCAATCCAACAATAGAGCTCTGCCACACCTGACATGCATATAAATTCACATCCAAAATGTTTTGTGATGCCATCACTTAGCGGGGTGAGTGATGCGTGAAAAGCTGTCTACTAAAAAGAAAACATCCATTAAAACCCGGGTGTCTTGATGGCTGTTTTGATTTTTGAGGAAAATCATCCGAATTTTATCTAGGATGCCAAAAGTTTTGTTTCTTTTCCCACCAGAACTCCATGTGGAGACACGCATGGAATATTCCTCACATTATCAAAATGAAAAAAGAAAAGACTAAAATAATAATGAGTCTTCACCTTCTACTCCCATAATAACCTGTCCTGTTTGTCATAAATATGCAAGAGGGAAAAAAATAATAAAAATAATGAATTGTAGTCATACAGACATAAATATGAAATATAGATAGCCAGTAATGTTGTTAGCCAGCAAATTTTCTTAATTCGCCCGTCATGAGCATTAGTAAGTGCAGATGCCATATTTATGTTGATGCCAATTTAATCTAATATCTAGGTTGTGAAAATTGTGAACATTGAGTACAAATCTATCACCCGACTGTACACCGGATGGACGGATGGACAGATGGATCATTTAAATAAATAAAACCAACATACCACGTTACTGGATGTGAGAACAAAGGAGTCCTAACACTTACTATAAAGTGAGCCTGTTAGACAAATATGAATGTCTCAGGGTAAATAAATGGCACAGAGAAACAAATGCCAGTTACTTTGTATGCTTTCACGGAGCATCACATCAAGAGAAGTGCACAATGTGGCAATTAGCATCTGATCTCCAGTCTGGCGGTCGTCACATCTGATAAACATGTGGCATGTGGTTATGTCCCAATCGGGTCCTTGTGCTGGTCAGGATGCTTGCACCCATTCAGAGCTCACAATAGCCCCTCGTCGACATCCATTCATCACTCCTGGGGTGAGCAATCCATGCTATTAAAAGCCCTGCTAACACATCCACACAATGAAGTCTGCATACAAATGGATTGTGTGCCATCAAAGGCTGCAGACAGAATCACCCCCGCAAACATTCACGCATATACACACAAAACCACTGCATGTGGTTAACCAAACACAGGTGTGAAAACCAAAGAAATGCTCCTTTAGAGTCAGTGCCTTGACTGTACGCAATGTTGGAACTAACCAAGTGGAAGATTTGATCAGAACCAACCAGAATAAGAAAAAAAAGTCAACATGCAAAGACACTCACAACTAGGCATGGGCCGATTACTTGTTTCAAGGTATACCGCGATGTGAAAATGTCACGGTTTCAAAACCACTAATATTTTCCGTTATACCGTTCCTGTGGTATGCGCCGTTTTTCATGTCTCCTCAAAGACTGAACGTGTAGGAGGAATCCCTCAGGTTGAGTGCAGTGTAGAAAGTAACACGACCCTCCTCCTCGTGTTGGTGCGAGCGAGCGGTCAGTCACGTGTGTGTAGGATGGAACCGATAGTGGATTTTGCCGATACCGATAGCTAGGTTGGACCACACTGGCCGATACTGATTAATTAACCGATAGTTTTTCAAATGGATACTGAACAAAAACTAAAATAGTGCTTCATTAACAAAAACAGTACTGAACCATAGTAGTAGTAGTATAATAATAATAATAATAATAATAACAGTAATAGTAAATGTTGAAATTAACACACTCTAACAAGGAACAATACTTACACAGCTTTCATTAATCTTAATGCTACAAATGGACTCATTTTAAAGTGTTACCATTTCATTTCAACTGTCATGCTTAAAGATGCACATCTTTAAATATATACACAAAGGCTATAGCATTAAAATTACATACATATGGATATTGTATGTATACTCTCACACTTTAACTGCTTCTATTCTTGAACACTTGATGATTATCTAATCAAAATAAAAGCGCAGCACTGAGTCTAGGAGAACTCAACGGTATCACACACACTCCGGACGCGTCGCGTTCAACTCGAGCAGCGGTCTAAAACAGTTTATTTAATCACCAAACGGACACAAGTTTACTTCAAGAATTAACAATGTGGCATGGATGAGTTTGAAGTTCAGTGTTTAAAAAACGGAGCAAACGGAAAGAGAAAGCGCGACCTATATTATAGCTCTATAAATGAAGCACACAGACTTTATTAGAGCCACAGAAAGACAAACGTTTTGCTGAAAATGCACAATACACAAATCATTATGTACATTAACAACGATTCGGGACCAATATAATGTAATTTAAAGGAAAACTATGTGAATGGCGCTCTGTGGCGCAGCAGGATTTTCTGTCGACTGCATTTAAATCAGTGTCTGAAGTTTCCCACTCTGTTCAGCGTGCAGTATCACGTGTCTAAACAAATAGCACGTGCTGTCAGTGATTTCAACCACTAGAATGTCTCCTCAAAGACTGAAAGTGTAGGAATCTCTCAGGTTGAGTGCAGTGTAGAGAGTAACCCTCCTCCTCCTGTTGGTACGAGCAGTCAGTCACGTTTGTGTATGACGGCCAAAGGAGCTTCCCCTGGAACTTACGCGATTGGCAACCGGACGTTTTTTGTTTTATTGCAGCTCGTCTGTTCTGGACTTGCAGAAACTGCGTTGCAATGCAATCATTTTCCAAAATGTCATTTATGTGAAAATATGAAGTCTGTAAACCCCCGTTAACACAGGCCAGAGACGCTGAAGATGGACGCAAAGAGAAAAATACTGTAGCAGGCATATCACTCACTGTTCATGATGTACGAACTATTGGAAGAAAATTCTCAATATTGATTTGAGGGTTTTTATATGAATGAGTTTCTGAGGGGAGCTGACTATCTTCAGAAAAGTTTACGTGGTATTTTCTTTATCTCGTCTCTGTATAGTTCATATTAAAGCAGTGTTTCAGCGCAGCGCTGCTTTGTGTACAGCGGTAACTAAGGAACCGCAGTATCTGGAGTTCCAGAAGCGCCTCCTGCTGTCAGAGAGTGAATCTGCGTTTCATTCGGAGCTTCTGCTGTTTGTTTCGTTCAGGCATGTAGTATAATTTCACAAAGCTAGTCAGAACATTCTGTTTTTGCTTCAAATTGGGTTATTATTAAATCAAATTATGTATATGAAATTATATAACTAAATGATATGAAATGATATAAATTATATGTATTATATAACTAAAATTAAATAACTTTAATTACAGATTTAGGTTAAATAAAGATGTCAGTCTTTATTTGTCTTCTTTTTAGGAAACAAATCAAAGAAAAAGTAAACAAATTCTACTGTTCCTAATATGTGTTGCTCAAAAACAAAACACATTGTGTTCAGCGGAAAACTTTTTTTTTTTTACCCAGTCATTTAAAAATAACACATTTTAGAGCTGTAACGACAATACCATGACACTGTGAAACCGTGATATTTTTGCTTAAGATTATCATACCGTCAAAATCTAATACTGGCCCATGCCTATACTCACAACCTCTCAATCTATAATGTGAGGGAAACAAGATATTCAATGGGAAGAAATATAAGGCAGGAGACTGATTGTGAAAAGTCCATACCAAGATGGATTGGATGTCAGCCAAACAGTTTTTTTTATTATTATTTTTCTGTATTACAAAAAAAAACTTTTTTAATATGCACTGATGAATTATGCAAAATGAGACCAGGAATGTGGTCCAATTAAATTTCATGTTGACTTTAAGCCTTTTGTTCAACTACTCCTTGCACTACATCATTACAAGAGCCTAGAGTCCCATCATTGGAGGCAATGCTGCACGACTGCGTAACGAGAGCAAGGTGGGCCCTCGAGCAAGCTGCAGAAGAGACAACACTTTTTGTTTACCATCTCAGAGACTTGGAAAAGAGCGCAGAGACTCCCACTCAACCACTGAGAAAATTTTACAAGCTCCGTTTTAGATTTCTCTTAAACCTACACAGTGTAAAAAAATTAATAGTTGAGAAAACTTAAAATAATAAGGCAACTTGATGCAGTAAGACTTTTGAGTTCTCTCAACAATAGTTTTTTAGTTCTGCTCAGTAAAGATACTTTGTTTAGTCAATGTAAATTTGTTTGTTCAAGCAATGTTGATGGTCTTATTTTGCTAATAGAAAAATTCTTGTCACAGCAACTGAAAAAACAATTACTGTCATTGGGGTAATACATTTTTTTCTGTTGCCTGGATGAAAAAAAAAATGTGTAAAAAGTCATCACATTATCGAGTTTATGTTTGCTTACGAATGACAAATGTTAATGGGCAACTTCGTCTAATAAGTAGACAACATTGTCTTTGCTAGTAAAACAACTTACAAGACTAAGATACCCAGGAAATGGACATGAGTGTTTGAACATACTCTAGGCCTCAAAACTAGACACACTAACCTCGAGAATGGTGACAACCAACAAATATTAAAGGGGTCATATTATGCTTTTTTAAAGATCATTATTTTGTGTATTTGGTGTAACAGAATATGTTGACATACGAACAGCTTGTAACACTCCAAAGAGAAAGGAAAACTTGAAATCGCATCATATGACCCCTTTAAAAAGATGAGCTCTTTACATCACAGTACAGCAAATAACTAACAATAATGATAAAACAACAAAATTTTTTAAATGAAGTCCGCAAACAGCAAAACAATCTTATATCAGTAACTGCACAATTTATTCATGCTGCAATGCATGCTGGGAACTCACAAAGCCTTAACCTTTCAACAATATTAAATTCTTTGTTCAGTCAACTGTGTTTGACTAGTTGGGGGCAACATTTGGGGTAATTCTGTTGGTCTGACAAGGGTTTTTATGTAGTTTCAAGAAACTTAACCTTTCAACAATATGAAATTCTTTGTTCAGTCAACTGTGTTTGACTAGTTGGGGGCAACATTTGGGGTAATTCTGTTGGTCTGACAAGGGTTTTTATGTAGTTTCAAGAAAACAGCATTTTTTAGTATTGGAGACTCCAATACTGTGCAATTGTATTTTTTTTTACAGTGTAGCTGGGTTGCGTAACTCAAGTATGTTTTAATGTGCTTGATGATCACTCTCACTATTATCGGAATCTGTCATGTCTGTGCCAGCAGCAGGTGACTGGAGCACACAGGACATTGCTTTAAGTATTCAAAATAAACAATTCATTCATGTTAGTATGTGCCAAAGCTTGCATTCAGTGCATCAGTGAAAACAATAAAATGTGAAAAAGCACACAGAAAAGCTTTGCACACAGCACAAATATGATTCAGCGCCAGTCAAATTCCAGCACGCCTCTGTTGCGTTAATTGGCAACATGTTATATCAGCAAGATTGGGCTTTGGGTTGGGCAGTTTATTCATTTGAATTTGCAGAGGAACTAATTTCTAAATTAATGGTTGAAGAAATTAACTCATTTCAAATAAACAAAATGTTTCCCCTCAATTTGTTCTTTTAATTACACATCTCTGACAACAAAAACAACTCAAGGAAAAAAAACCAAGCAGTAGTGCCAGTCATTATGAAAGCTGTACAAGCAAAAACTGACACAATGAGCAAGACAATGACCATGAAAGCTAACAAAACAGGATTTGATCATATACACTATTGGAAAACACAGATAAACATTCAGGGCTTAACAATAAGGATGGCTCAAGGCCAAAGCTTCAGCCTAGTGCTGCATTTATGCCATCAATTCAGGTTGCACCAATGACCCCTAACTCAAAAGAATATGCACTTGACAGGTTGAGTAAGGGATCATTTTTGCAGTCAGAAAATTGAGACAGAATGCAACCAAATTGACACAGGGTTCTCAAAAGGGGTTTACCTATCACTTTACATGCAAAAAAAAAAAAACAATACTCGTGGCGCACGTCTGTGAAAAACAGGGAGATGTGATGAAACAGCCAAAAATTTAAATAGGACTGGAGAAACACATTGTTTGTATGCATATTGTTATCTCATTGCATTTTTCCCCCCAAAAAAATAAAAAAATAAATATTGTAATATAGCCTGTCCTATGACTGTTATTCCTGTGTAAATGCATTAAAGGGTTAGTTCACCCAAAAATGAAAATTAGCCCACAAATTACTCACCCTCAAGTCATCCTAGGTGTATATGGCTTTCTTCTTTCAGACGAATCCAGTCGGAGTTATATTAAAAATTGTCTTTGATCTTTCAAGCTGTTTCATGGCACTCAGCAGGTGTTACATGCATCATTCAAAAACAAGTTAAATAAAAAGTGCCCATCCATAAAAAATAAAAAAAATTAAAAAGTGTCTCACACGGCTCCTGGGGGTGAACAAAGGCCTTCTGTAGTGAATCGATGCGTTTTTGTAAGAAAAATATACATATTCAAAATGTAATAATCACTTTAATGTAGCTTGCGCTCACTGTTGTACACTGGAAGCAGTTCCGGGCAGATGACATCTGAGATCAGTGCTGCGCATGCGCCGGTGAGTCTCGTGAAAACCAACGTTTGTTTACAGGAGCAAAGGAAGCAAAGTTTCCTTACTTTAGCAAAGGAAAACCAGTCTCCTCTTGGCTTATATCGAAATCCTCTAACATTCTTCTTTACAAATCCTCGTTTTGTACTTCTAATTAGTGATCGTTGTTTTGTTTTGATCTCTCCCCTGCGTCACTTCTGAGCAGTGCATGCGCAAAGCCCACCTCCATACGTCATCCGCCCGGAACTGCTTCCAGTGTACAACAGTGAGCGCAAGCTACATTAAAATGATTATTACGTTTTGAATATGGATATTGGGCTAATTTTCATTTTTGGGTGAACTAACCCTTTAAGGCTACAGCTTCAGTTACAAAATCAATGACTCTATGACTTTAACATGAAAACACTGGCCTCATTTGACAATCAAGTTCACTGTATAAAGCCACATTATATTTGTTAAGTTTACAGCTATTAAATTAATGAAAATTATAAACCCTAAAAGTTACATACAACTGAAAATTCAGCTTTCCCATCATAGGAATAAATTACATTTTATCATATTAAAATAGAGAGCACTTATTTTAAATTGTAATAATATTTCACAATATTACCGTTTTCACTGCATTTATTTTTGACCAAATAAATGCAGTCTTGGCAAGAATTAAAGACTTTTCAAAAAATATTAGCGCCCCCCAATCTTTTGAATGGTACAGTTTAAAAATGTTGTAAATTCGTCTGGTAAATACATTTTAATATGTTAATAAGTATATTCTGTGACTTCATTTAAAAATAAGCAGGCAAAACAAAGCTAAATGTTTCACTGTTGTCAAGGTAAGCAAAAATCTGAACCGGAAAAATCCTTATTGTTGAGCCTGGATGTCTCATGGTTATATAACATATGGCTGTAACAAAAAAGGGACATATCCACAGCTGAGGAAACAAAACAAAAAAAGCCAAATCCAAGCTTGCACCAGCTTCAGAGAGTTAACAGCAAAGCATCAGCAATCAAACAGACAGCCCAGTGTGATTTTAACACATTCCCTTTGTCTCCTACAAAATACAATGACACCTGACAGAAGAAGCGAAGGCATAATTCCCATTCCTAGAACTGGGAAGGAGAAACTGAAGGTTTCAATGGATGCCGCTCTCCTGCAGTTCAGTTAGCGAGAGCTCAGAGCTGTGCAGAACCTCTAAAGAACTTTCCCGGCCAGGTTATAAATCAGGTCTAAGGTCAACGAGACTCACTAGCTCAGCATCAAACTCCTGCTGACCAGAAACACAATGCTGCACACACTCTGGAAACGCACACCTCTCTCAAAATAACGTTTTACCATGGCAATCGTATGCTTGAGGTCGAGATCAAAACAATCAAGGATACAAGGAGTAAAATGTATAACAAAGACAAAAGCAGTGATAACAGAAATACAATAGGGTCATAATAATGATCTTAAGGTAAATGACTCTTTGATATTCTACAGTCATGCTGATCTATCCATCAACATCACTGCACCTCATCACGATGGTGAACCACAGGCGGCTCCTTTCTCTCTAAATGCATCAATTAGCAACAAAGATTTCATTATTTATTTCAGTGCTTTGCTGCCATTATTTCTGGCACTGAAAAGAATCGTTTCATAATTTGTTATATCATGCCTGCAGGCTGAGCTCTTATTGGAAGAGCATGCCATCGGAAATGACTATTGGTACACATGTAAACGCAGAAACTCCTCTAGGACAAGGGCAGGTGTGATTAGGTAAGGTTTAAAGCAACCAGACAGGGATCATCCAGGAGACTTGACTTGGCTTCCTTTAATATGCCACACAAATTCATTTGCATAATTTGCCTACTGTGAAAGCAACTGACATGTTTCACAAGCCCGACCTAGTGTTTTCAGACAAATACAAACTTGCCCTTTAACATGGGGAGTGATTTATCGCCTGAAGCTTGTCACACCGATCAGACCAACCACTTGAAAGGTATTTCTGATGAATATGTAATGATCTGAATCATTTCAGTTAGCTATATCAGTGTTTCCCAAGCGGGGTGCCGTCTGTCGAGAGCAGGGGTGCCGTGTAAAAAAATCCTTTTTTAATATTTTTAAATTGCTAAAATGTTCAAAAAAGCATCTATTATATAATATCCATTTCTGATGTCGCCAATAATTTCAGCTGCCGAAAATTAGTCCACTGCTCAGGTTTCACTTTCACGTGGTGTGACGCTCTGCGTATTATCCGCTCTATGCGTGTGCGCTCCACTCAGTCACTCCACTCGTATACCATTCATATGAATCGGAACAGCAAAGTCCACTCAAAAATTGAGCCGACAGGAAACATCGATGTAGTACAGTATTGTTTCTGTCTGCAATAGCCCTACTGTGTTGTAACATGGTGTGGTATATGGGCAACTCTGGTAACGCTGCCCTCTCATTCATTGATCTGCTAACCTCCCTGTTGTACCGAATATCTATACTTTTCAAATTATCATATCGAAGTTAGAAATTCAAATATTGTGACAAAATTAATTTTGTAGGGTGCCACAAGTTTGTTAAAATTTCCAAAGGGTGCCGCGACTAAAAAAAGGTTGGGAAACACTGAGCTATATAATCAGATCAAATATTTTGAAGCTGCTTGTCCAGTTGGATTCTTTGATTTTGATTTTTTTAATGGTTTCTGTCATTTTACATCAAGCCAAACCTCAGAGTAGATACAAACCTTTAAAAGCTCTCTTCTGGTAGAGTCATCAAATAAAAGTGTGGATATTCTCCAAAGCAAGATCAGTTATCATTCATACGTTTATAAAATAACACAAACATTTAAAAAGCAACTAACATTATTGGTTAAAATGAGATTTGAAGGTATACAGAGGTTTTAAAAAGACATTTAACATACGTGTACATTCAGATATTAGCTACTGAGGACTTGCACTGGCACTATGATTAAAAAAAAACATGCTGTCTGGGGTTCAGTTTTTAACAGAGAAAAATACTCAAATTAAACAATAATGGCATTTAACCTCTACAGCTTGTCTTAAGAAATACTTTATTTGGTTTACTCCGTCCAGGGACATTTTAAAAATTACACTTATTGAACATTATTTCATATAGAATTGGAATTCGTGTCTCTTATAAGTCTGATGATTTTATAGGCTGAACATTATTCGTAAACTACTACTTATCCAGAAATATTAATACCACAATAAAAAGACGCTTCACTACATAAATATTAATGCAAACGAATGTAAGACAATTACGAAAACAAGGGTGACATATTAGTGCGCACGTACCTCAATGTATCCGGCTAGACTCGGAACAGCGATGGCCAACATGAGCACAGACACGGCCGGGACTGAACCCATCTTCCACGGTTACTCTCTGCTGGGATTTGTGCTGAAATTATCCCGCTGTGGATTCTTACAAGAGGCTATAAAACAGAAAACAGCTCGGTAAACGGTCCTCGGGCGGTTGTTGTGTGTGTGTCTCTCTCCTGTGTTTTTCCCACTGTGCGTTGATCCCGCTCTCAGCGCGTGTGGAATGTAGCGCGAGCTCTAAAAACACGACCAAGCACGCCACCGGCCGTCTGATGAAGGGACCTACCGGAAATGAGGTCATCATGCTGTCATCTACTGAAGGATACAAACTAGGTGTGAAACATTCAGTAGAGGAAAACATGGTTATTACCACATAAATACTGTATACCCAATAAAGTGAAAGAAGTGCATTTTAAAATTTTGCATAATATATACCCTTGTAATGCTTTTGTGTCTAAATTTTGTGATGTAGCTGATATATGCACCTTCTGTAAAAAAAAAGAAAGTGAAGATATTTGTCACTTATTTTTCTCTTGTAATGTTTCATCACTTTTCTGGAAAGATTTGAGTTCCTATTGTTTTTCTAAAGTGAATGTGAACTGTAATTTACACATTAAGGATATTGTTTGCTTTTTTGAAAACCAAAACCAATCTTTAGAATCTGCTGTTAACTTTCTTATCCTTGTGGCAAAATTCTATTTTAACAAACAAAGGTTTCTTAAGAAAATACCTACTTTTATAGATTTCTTATGTGAAGTAGAACATTTAATTAAATCACTAAGAGTAATTAATAACAAAAAATGTATTTCTTTTTTGAAGAGATATGATGAGATCTTTCATGTACCGTGATTAATACTTGTTTTGGTGTTTTTTTTTGTTTGATACAAACCTTTAAAAGCTCTCTTCTGGTAGAGTCATCAAATAAAAGTGTGGATATTCTCCAAAGCAAGATCAGTTATCATTCATACGTTTATAAAATAACACAAACATTTAAAAAGCAACTAACATTATTGGTTAAAATGAGATTTGAAGGTATACAGAGGTTTTAAAAAGACATTTAACATACGTGTACATTCAGATATTAGCTACTGAGGACTTGCACTGGCACTATGATTAAAAAAAAACATGCTGTCTGGGGTTCAGTTTTTAACAGAGAAAAATACTCAAATTAAACAATAATGGCATTTAACCTCTACAGCTTGTCTTAAGAAATACTTTATTTGGTTTACTCCGTCCAGGGACATTTTAAAAATTACACTTATTGAACATTATTTCATATAGAATTGGAATTCGTGTCTCTTATAAGTCTGATGATTTTATAGGCTGAACATTATTCGTAAACTACTACTTATCCAGAAATATTAATACCACAATAAAAAGACGCTTCACTACATAAATATTAATGCAAACGAATGTAAGACAATTACGAAAACAAGGGTGACATATTAGTGCGCACGTACCTCAATGTATCCGGCTAGACTCGGAACAGCGATGGCCAACATGAGCACAGACACGGCCGGGACTGAACCCATCTTCCACGGTTACTCTCTGCTGGGATTTGTGCTGAAATTATCCCGCTGTGGATTCTTACAAGAGACTATAAAACAGAAAACAGCTCGGTAAACGGTCCTCGGGCGGTTGTTGTGTGTGTGTCTCTCTCCTGTGTTTTTCCCACTGTGCGTTGATCCCGCTCTCAGCGCGTGTGGAATGTAGCGCGAGCTCTAAAAACACGACCAAGCACGCCACCGGCCGTCTGATGAAGGGACCTACCGGAAATGAGGTCATCATGCTGTCATCTACTGAAGGATACAAACTAGGTGTGAAACATTCAGTAGAGGAAAACATGGTTATTACCACATAAATACTGTATACCCAATAAAGTGAAAGAAGTGCATTTTAAAATTTTGCATAATATATACCCTTGTAATGCTTTTGTGTTGAAATTTTGTGATGTAGCTGATATATGCACCTTCTGTAAAAAAAAAGAAAGTGAAGATATTTGTCACTTATTTTTCTCTTGTAATGTTTCATCACTTTTCTGGAAAGATTTGAGTTCCTATTGTTTTTCTAAAGTGAATGTGAACTGTAATTTACACATTAAGGATATTGTTTGCTTTTTTGAAAACCAAAACCAATCTTTAGAATCTGCTGTTAACTTTCTTATCCTTGTGGCAAAATTCTATTTTAACAAACAAAGGTTTCTTAAGAAAATACCTACTTTTATAGATTTCTTATGTGAAGTAGAACATTTAATTAAATCACTAAGAGTAATTAATAACAAAAAATGTATTTCTTTTTTGAAGAGATATGATGAGATCTTTCATGTACCGTGATTAATACTTGTTTTGGTATTTTTGTTTTTGTTTTTTTAAATCCTCTTTTCTTTATTTGTTCTGTTCCTGCCTTTCTTTATGTTCATAAAAAAAAAGCTATTTAAATGCATCTTTCTCCGTTAACAGTCATTGTCAACTTTTTTTTTTCTTCTCTTCTCTTCCATATGTTCAGATGACATTGGATGTATTGTTGATACATTATGTGTAATGTATGCAAAGTTGTATTTCATTAATGTCATCTCTGAATTGTTTGCAATAAAAAAAATAAAAAAATACAAACTAGGTGTGTGCACCTCCTGTTAGGTCTATTATGAAATGGATAGACAATAAATATGGGTATTAACTTTTTTTTTATTTAGGGTAAAATGTATGAAACATGGCATTTTTATTTTTGACTTCTCTGTAGAACTGCTATCATAAAATAGTGTATTTTTTATACCCACACCACTGTCGATCAAAATGAGTGCTTTTTCCACACTGTAGCATAGAATTCTAATGGAAACTAAACATATTAATCTGTGAGTGTGTGTGTGTGTGTGTGTGTGTGTGTGTGTGTGTGTGTGTGTGTGTGTCTGTTCAGTTGAGGATACGTCTCTCTTCTTCCTCACTAACAATACATATGCTATTGTTAGAGTTTCACAATGGCTACTTCTAGCCTGCCTAAACATAACTGTTTTTACTTAAAAGGACAGTTCACCCAAAAATTCAAATTCTGCCATCATTTACTCAATCCCACTTGTTTCAAACCTGAATGAGTTTCTTAATTCTGCTAAACACAAAAGAAGGTATTTTGAAGAATGTGGGTAACCACATTCGATAGACGGTAGCCACTGACTTCTATAGTAAGGGGGGGGTTGGGGAATAGGGTGAGATTTTTGTGTGAACTATCCCTTGAAGCAAATGGAAGAAACACACTGTAACTCTAAACCCAGTTGTGTTTCTACCAGACAGGTGCTGCCACCTGTCACAACCTTATCATTTGCAGAGAGAAACTGCCACTCAGTTACACTAAAATGATGGACGTAAAGGCATTATAGAGGATTGTCAAGATATTTCACTGGAACTTGGTCTTCATTACATCTATTTTCTGTTTCTACTTTGAGTTTTACTTCTGTATTTATTCATATTCAGTGTCAATTATCATTTATTAATGTATTCAGCTAATAACTGTTGTTAGAGCGCTGTCATATGCTACAATTTCATATGTCAAAAAAGTACCTAATTCACACAACATGCTGTTGTGGTTTTGATGTAAAACCCTAATAGAGACTACAAGATAGTATAAGACCAGACAGATAGAGGGGTAGAAAAAATACAAAATTAATAAACAAAATAAAAAACGAATTATTATTATTATTAAAAAGGTTCTTTACAACACCACTGAGGTCTTATATAGCGCTTTTAAAGCATGGTTCTTTATGGAACCTTATAAAAAGGGTTCTATTTAGTACCAAAAAAGGTTCCTCTATTGTTAGAAGCCGAAGAACACTTGTCTAGAACCATTTTTCTTATATGTCCTTCCCAACCATTGAAAACGTATGTAGAAAGTCCTAGTGGTCCTGGCAGATTACATATAAAACCATTTATAAATGTCTTTCTTGTAAGAAGTTAATTTTTTTTTTTTTAATGAGAGAGAGGTGTTTATTCACAAGAGACAAAGTGAAAATAAATCAAACATAAATGCTAATTACAAAATAATATACCTACTGCTTTTCTTTCCAATTTTGTATTGCGGTGTCAGCAGTTTTACAATCAGCGAGGGGAAGTTGACATGACCAAACCACACATTTGGTATCTCAGAAAATTATCTCACAATTTCCTCTTTAACACCAGTGGCGTAGGCAGAATTGTATTTTTGGCGGGCCTGGGCAAAAGTGAGCGGGCCTAGTAACTAACAGAGGGAGTCGGACTCAATATTCAGGTCATTTCAATCTTCTTTTCTTTGATCCTATTGAAAAATAAACCGTAGAACACAGTGGAAGACACACAGAGTAAAACACCACGTCTCTGTCACCGTCACAAACGTGCCATTTGTCAACATTCATAAATTCATTCACAAAAGCCTCAATCCCTTAATACTGATGCAGATTAGCACTATGTAAAAATGAGTTGCTGGGGGTCATGGGGTAAAAAAAACTACCTAAAAAGTAAAACATTTTTTTATCCAAAATTGTTTTAGATGAAGTAATGTCACACAGCAGGACAGCAGGACACTGATTTACATCCATGTCAACTTGTGAGCACAGACACGGATGTACAGGGGGTCCATGTGAAATCAGTATAAGCGGGCAGAAAAGTCAACATGGTGTTTTTCTGCCTGCTGCTATTACACAATAGACTGTCTGCTTCTCCCATCACACCACATTTACACAATCCAATAGTCAATAAATCTGACAGAGAAGCTTTTCATGTCATCTGCCATCTGTGCAACTTATTCATGTTTTCCCACATTCTGACGCACTGTGTACTGTACAGCCTATAGTATCTTACATATTATATTTTAGAGTTTTTGCTAGATACTGTGTGCTATAGATTGTGCAGTTGCTGATGCTATGCTTTCAAGGGTCAATAAGGACATTCATCTAAACATTTATCTGTGTATCTATATAAAATCATTTTTGTCATAAACATAATTCAAAATAATGGCACACACAATGTTTTGTGGCAGTGGAATTGTCAATGTTGAAAACAGCATTTCATTTGCACTGTTTGCAGAAGCTGTGACAGATTACATAACATACAGTATTTACAACAATTGATTTTATTTGCATTTACTGACCCATTGTACAAGTGACTGCTATTTGTTCTCTGACAGATGTCCTTTAACATGGACAGAACACTTTATATCTTAAAGCTTGCCATTTTGAGAGACTAACCCATATCCATTCCTGGTGAATATTTGTACAACTTATCAAATCTTTTGTTATCTTCACTCTGAGATTGCCTTTTGACTATAATTTAGTTGTTTATACAATATATTTGGTCAACAAACTTCACCTTATTATGATATATTAATATTATCTGATATCAATAAACTTTATTATTACTGGCGTATTATATTGTATTATTATTATTATTATTATTATTATTATTATACAGATATTTGATTTGTATTGGTATATATATATTGTATTGGTCTATATTTTCTCGTTTCTTTATCTTTATATCTTTAGCCTTACTCATCGGTTTTTCTAGTGAGCTCTATTTCGTGGAAACGCCATGTTTATGCAACAGAAACCTGCATGTCAAGTTTGTATCATTTAAGGCTTTGTCTCAAAATCTACTACGCGTCCTACCTAGACAGTCTTTTCGGTCCCATAGGCGCATTCCGAATCAGTCTAGGTATGATGGCTAACCATGCGGTCTAAGTAGGCAGCACACTAGATTCCGAGACATAGCCGACGCCCGCGGAAGGTGAGTCAGTCCGTAGCAGAAATAGGCTACACATCGATACTGAATTTCTACAGTCATATCTATACTTAAAATATACCTTACAGTTGCTTTAAAATGTTTAGGCATGTAGTCACTGTACTTCGATGTATTTAGGGCTATTGTGTAGTTTGGAGATTGGGTTTTAAAGTGTTATTTGTGGGAAGTGCTCACCTGTAGAGCTGGTATCGCTTGAGTTAGTCACTCCCATTGTACCGCGAGTCTCCGGAAATATCTCTCTCGTCTCTCAGGTAGCCGAAACCATCTTCACTCTCTCCGGAAGACAAAAAGTACCTCATTGTAATCCTGTAATTTCGTTTCTGAGACATACACGTCTTGGTTTGTTCGACAGTTCATTTGGGAAGTTTTTATTAGGACGCTGGAATTTATATTTTGTTCCTCGTGCACTTGTTATGGGCGTGTTGTTGGTTTCCACACTTGTGTAATTTCTTGTTTGTTATTCTTAGAATAGCAAGCCTGTGTTTTTTTTCTTACAATACACAATTCCTCGTCTTATTTTGTCAGCAGAGGTGGAAGTGTGAGAAGAAACGTTTGTAGATATTTATTCTCCTGGTGGTCTCTCAGAAATGGATTCTATGGATCGAGGAATGCGTTACACTCCCGGTACTTCGGTAAGATTCATCCGGCCTTTACCATATTAACAACTTAATAGTTTTCAACCTTAAACATGTAATGCCTGATATCTCACATATCTGTCCTAAAAGCTGTGCTGTGGTCATTTTTTTCATCACATGAATTTATTTCCTGTTGTGTCGACCTGTTTCGTAGAAGGGATCCTATGAAGATCTGCAAGGGCTGGAAGCTTAAACTATAAATAAGAGCATGGTTATGGTGGTAGTGACATTGCTTCCATCTATGTCTTTTACTATCAAGGTTCCCACACTCATGGAAAACCTGTAAAAATCAGGAAAAAATAAAATTTTGGTTTCCAGGCCTCAAAATGTGTTCGAAAGTTAGTATTATGTTATGTTAAGCTCCTCTAACACACAGTATTTTTTTTTTAGTAGAGCCTTCTTTACGACTTGTGGCTTTAAAAATCAAGATAAAAGCTAATATTGATAATATAATATTTTTTTATTTGGACCTGAAAGGCCTTGTAGATTGACTATAAGATGTAATGACACAACCTGGCATTTGATTGTTAACCTCTATACTGAGCTTGTACTGTTAACAAACTTAAAAGTGTGCCACCACTGTCACCTCAAGAGGTTTCACTCCATGTATTTGTTGAAAATGTGGCAGACATAATTTCCTGTCTGCAGTTACTCTGTAAGAACAAGCCCAGGTGGTCAGCTGACATTCATTCGTTTTCTTTTCATCTCAGTCGGTTTGCATGTGTAGGGGATTTAATTTCTATTGATCATCAATAGACGTGTGTGTTTAAGTCGTTCTGCTGACTGGATTAGCTGTGCTTCATTGTCGTCTCTGAGGATAGGGTGTCAATAGACATTCACAAGACCTTAAATGAAGTGCTTCCAGCCTACAACTGCACTTTAAGTATCTGGTGATTATGGATAGCGCTCATCTTAAGGGATAGATTAAAAACTCACTGCTAGTGAATTGTTTGGTTACATGTTGTGGTGACCGATATGTGTTTCTCAGCAGCCAATGTGGATGCCAGCATCTAGGGCACACTGTAAAAAAAAAAAAAAGACTTTTTCAAAGTTGTAAATAATGATTATTGAAGTACGTTTTACCAGAAAATGCTATTTCAGTCTTTGTCGAAACATTTTAAGTTTAATTCAATGTGTTATTTGGCATTTCTGAGTGAAAATTATTTCCTACAAGTAAATACTACACCCATTTCTTTCAGTGTACTAGGTGACTGTTTACCAATATAATACCAATAAGTGCATTGTACTATTTAAAGATAAGAAATGAGACATACACTAAGTGAAAACAAAATGTTCACCGTTTGACAGGGCTGTTTCTCAAATATCGGTTTGTCACTAGTTGCTGGGAAGTAAAAGTAGTGACGCAACTTAACTGCATTACTCAGCAGTTTGACAGTCGCTCAGATGTTTTCAAAATAATCAAATGCCATCTCTCTTTCTGTCATATGTAGTGTTGGGAAAAAGTTGGTCCATTCAAACGGTTTATATAAATGAATTTTATAAATCTGTATAATAGATTATATTTATTCTGTATAATAGAATAATCTGTATAATATCTGTATAATAGATATAATACTTATCTGTAATTAATACTCTTAAAGGCACAATATGTAAGATTTTTTTTATTAAAATATCCAAAACCCACTAGAACAATGTTATATATTTTGCTGACTTGTGTACTTACATTATCCCAAATGTTTCGAAGAATGTTTAAATCCAGAGAATTTAACTAGTGACACGGACCGTGTCTATAGTGTCATTGTGTCGCCTGCCGATGACGTCATAACCCCTCGATTTCCGGTTTTGTTTTGTAGAAAACATGGAAACACCAAAGACGCTTTAATATGTTGTGCGTTTTAATAGACTGATGTCGACTGCACAGAGTAGCATCATAACAGATCTATATAAACATAAAAAGATGGAGTTAAAAGATAGATTCAATGTAGATTTTGGTGTAGATTAACAACATTACGTTATGGCTATGCTAACTTGTAGCTGTTTTAACGAAACACTGCTAGTTAAATGCAGATCAGATTAAGTGTTTTGGTGCACATATGAAGAACTGTCGTTTCGTTGCTTTCATGAATCAGTATTGAGTTGAATGATCTGCACCACATCATGTTATTGTGTATTTGTATGATATCTGTGTGTACGCCTGCATGCATTCCACAGATCTGTTACAACGTTTGCTATGAGACCACACCCCCACAAATGAAACCTGAAAATGACTCAGGGATATCTCACTTATTCAGCAGTGATCAGCTGGTTTTCATGCATCATGAATGTCGTCATAGAATGTCAACTGCTTAATTATTCTAGTCTCTCATTACTTGGCACTATTAATGTGTGACAGTTTGTTGATGTAATGAAATTCATTTAAGTTTAATTGAAATTAGAACATCCTGACCATTGTTATTAAACCTGTGGTCTCAAATATGCAGTAGCAAAGAGAAAAACTACACAGACAATAGAACCATTTAGATGTCCTTGAAAATCTCTTTGGGGACTGGCAGTTTATATTTGGCTTGATTTTATTTAAAAAAAATTTTGGATGGTAATAGCAAAATCCAAAGTGTCTGTTTCATAAAAGTTTCCATGTATTCCTTGAATTTCCAACTCTGGTGGGACTTTTTGTCTAGGTAAATTTTTTGATACAAATTAAATAGAATATAGGTCATGAACAGTGTCATGTGAGTAGGCCTGTCGCAATAATCAATATATCGACTTATCGCGCAATATATGTACATGAGCTCAATCATTTTTGGTGACGCAATGTATCGCCCATTATATTTACTTAAAAATTAATGTCACTATGTTTTGTACATTCCATTTGTGCCTGTGTCTTTGCGTCCATAAAATGTTCTGTTGTAAGCTGTTCTGTTGTAAATGATCTTAAAGATTACTAAATGCATCTACTTTCGGAAGGCCAAATAAAGTGCTTTTGCTTTCGCCTAGAAACACACAGCGTCTCCCTGACATGGCTGCTTCAACACTAACTGCAGTTACTGAAACCACGCCTTCTTTCTTTGCGTGAACATTTGGGCACATTATGCAAATATTTCCACATAGTGAGGTAGATATGTGGGGGCGTGTTAGAACGAGCCGTTTTAGGGGGCGTGGCAGAGTCTTAACTTTGATAAAGAATATCTCTTTGGTTTTGAGACTTTAGTCTTTGCAACTTCAGGGATCTTATCTATACACAATCAGCTTGTAACACTCCAAAGAGAAAGGAAAACTTGAAATCGCATCATATGACCCCTTTAAAAATTAAATTTGTTTTGTCATTTGTAAGTGTGTAGGCCTTCTTGCATTATTATACCGTTACATTATGATTATATATTCAGTGGCATAAAATGGTCTTTAAAATGACAATAATATCGCTTATCGCAGTTATTTCTGGGGCAATATATCGCACAACAAAAAGTTGTTATCGTGACAGGCCTACATGTGACGGCAGTCTGAGATAACTGAGACAACCAGCGGTTGTAAAAGACACAATTGTAAGTCAGTGTTCCATAGTGAGCAAAGTACATGTTTGGGGTCAGTAAGATTTTTTTTTAAATTTAATACTTTTATTCAGTAAGGATGCATTAAATTGACAGCATATATTTTTATATTGTTTAAAGAAATATATTTTAAATAAATACTATTCTTTGAACTATTCATCAAAGAATTGTGGAAATAAATGTATCACAGTTTCCACAAAATATTAAGCAGCACAACTGTTTTTATCATTGATAAATGTTTATTGAGCAACAAATCAGCTCATTATGAGCACAGAATGATTTCTGAAGGATCATGTGACACTAAAGACTGGAGTAATGATCCTGAAAATTCTGCTTTGCCATCACAGGAATATTTTACATTTTAAAACCGAAAACTTATTTTAAATTGTAATAATATTTCACAATATTACTGTTTTTACTGTATTTTTGATCAAATAAATGCAGCCTTGGTGAGCATAAGAGACTTCTTTCAGAAACATTAAAAACTCTTACCGACCCCAAAATTTTGAAATGTGGTGTACTTCACATCAAGTGTAAGCGCTCTTTTGTCCCAAAGTCTTTTTAATTATTTTAAACAACTGTTTTTACACATAAATTGAGTATGTTTACTGAAATGCAATACTAAAAAGCCTATTGAAGGAGAATAATGCTCACTGAATACAAACAGAATTATTGTGTTCTGCAAATAAAGTGAGCTTTTGATATTTCACCACAGGTTTGATCTGTTTCCTGATAATTGCTCTAACCACATAGAATAGCATGTCCTTATTATATGCCTTCTACTTCTGTCATCAGTTTGATTGTGTATCCAGTTTGATGTGTCTCGGTTTAAATTCAACACTGCTTACATTCTTAATACTCACTCCTGGTGTTATTGTGTACGGTTCATCTATAGTCCTCCACTATTGTCTTCAACCCACTTCTAGGACAAGTTCCAATCTAGTCCACTTCTCATGATTCAGTCCTTTTATCCTCATGGATAATGGATAGTTTACCTGTTGAAATGTACATTTTCACATACACTACCTTTCAAAGGATTGTCGTTGATTATTTTTATTATTGAAAACTGTCTTATGCTCACCAAAACTGCATTTATTTGAACAGAAATGCATTAAAACAGTAATATTGTGAAATAAACTGTTTATACTGTTTCCTGTGATGCAAAAGTAGATTTTCAGCATCATTACTCCAGTTTTCAGTGTCACATGATCCTTCAGAAATCTAATATGCTGATTTGGTGCTTGAGAAATATTTCTAATTATTATCAATGTTGAACACAGTTGTGCTGCTTAATTTTGTGGAACCCATGATACATTTCTGGATGCTTTGATGAACAGAAAGTTCAGTAAACAGCTTTTAATTGAAATGGAAAACTTTTGTAACATTATAAATGTCTACTGTCAGTGTTGTTCAATTTAATGCATCCTTGCTGAATAAAAGTATTATTAAAAAAAGTTTAGGGACCAATTCTCACTATTAACAAGTTGCTTATTAGCATGCCTGTTATTAACATATTGGCTGTTTATTAGTACTTATAAAGCATTTATTCTGCATGACCATATTCTACATCCCTAATCCTACCCAATACCTAAACTTAACAAATACCTTACTAACTATTAATAAGCAGCAGATTAGGGGTTTATTGAGGCAAAAGTCATAGTTAATGGCTTGTTAATATTGAGATTTGGACCTTAAAATAAAGTGCGGGGGAAAAAAACTTACTGACCCCAAACTGATGAATGCTAGTGTATGTTCACATATTTTGTGCTCAGTGTGATATTTATGTCATTTCTGGGTTAAAGGCATCTGAAGCACTATTCAACCAGCAAGCAATATTATAATATTTATAGCGTGGTTTATATTAACATAATATTTATTAAAATAAAGTTTCATCACATATGCTTTTTTGTTTTGTATTGCTTAAAATACATAATAATATTTAGTAACTAACTACAGTAAGAAAGTAAAAGCAGTCCAAATTAGCCCACCCAAACATGCTTTTCCCAACACAATTAATTTAAAACCAGCCCTTTGGTGGTGTCTATTACTTCAAAAAAAATTTGATTGCTTTATAAAAATTGAGACAGCGTCTCCTTCTTCTCCTCTGAAAACAACACCTAGGGAAGTGTTTTGATTCTGCTCTTATATAATACATCTGAATCTGTACTTATTCTGTCAGAAAAGCTCTGCGATTTACTGTGTATTTTCTGTTCTCAATTAGAATCCAATTCTGTTGAGGATATGTGCTGCAGCTTTCATTTTTTATGTATTTCTTCAAACTGACTTTTTTTCTGGTTGAATTCAGAGGCACTGAAATTTACAAAAAATTTATTTTGCTTTTAGGATAAGGACTGGGAACAAGCTGTCACATTCTTGCCGGCATCGGATAATAAAAAGCTGGAGAAGAAGAGGGGCCCTGGAAAAGTTGGGATCATTGTTGCTCTGGTGATCTTGGCAGCCATTTTGGCTTTGATCATAGGGCTTCTGGTCTGGCATTTCCACTGTAAGTCAGTACTGCAGCCACAGACAGCATAACACTGTTACCAGTGTCCGGTATGATAGTGCTGATCACGTGTTTGTTGGTTCATGTCTCCCTGGTGTCTGCAGTCCGGAAGGATTTGAAGTCACAGAGGATTTACACCGGCTCGCTTAGGATAACAAATCAAGCTTTTGTGGATGCGTATGAAAACCCGGACAGTGCAGAGTTTAAAGACTTGGCAAACCAAGTCATGGCTCAGGTAAGAACCAAATTAAAACTAATTTGTTTTTGCATAGTGATGACTGTGAAAAGTGTGTTTGATTTTAAAAAATTTTTTATTCATATGTAGCTAAAATCAATGTACTCAGAATCTCCACAACTGTCAAAATATTACGTTGGTTCCAAAGTTCAAGCCTTCAGGTATGTCTACATGTGAATACCCACATTTTTAAAACACTTTTTGAATGTTTTTTTTTTGTTTTGGTTATGCACCTGCTTTGCTGAAAATATCCCCTTTCGGTCATCCAAGATGTAGATGAGCTATTTCTTCATCGAAACAGATTTGGAGACATTTGCTCACCAGTAGATTCTTTGCAGTGAATGGGTGCCGTCAGAATGAGAGTCCAAACAGCTGATAAAAACATCACAAGTAATCCACACGACTTCAGTCCATCAGTTAACATCTTGTGAAGTGAAAAGCTCTGTGCTTGTAAGAAGCAAATCCATCAAGGTGTTTAAACTTTAAACCATCACTTCTGGCAAAAAAAGTCCATAATCCATAATAACACTCCACTGAAAAAGTCCATCTCCTGTTTTCCTCTCATATCAAAATCCACTGACGGACTGTAATCATGATTACTTGTTTTTATCAGCTGTTTGGACTCTCATTCTGACGGCACCCATTCACTGCAGAGGATCCAGTATTGGGTAAGTGATGTAATGCTAAATTTCTCCAAATCTGTTCTGATGAAGAAACAGACTCACTCATCTACATCTCAGATGGCTTGAAGGTAAGTACATTTTCAGCGATTTTCATTTTTTGGTGAACTATTCCTTTTGGATCTGCACATACCATTTTGTTTTGCCTAAATTGAAATGTTTCATTTGCATTTCATCAACAGGCAAAATTAAAATTATTCACGTGAAAATTTACTTTAATGAACAATAAGATGCTAAAGTTCTAACAAATTTGCATCAAGTATTCAGTCAGTGTTTGAATTTCAAAGGGTTTCTTAAAAATGCAAATTTGCACTCGATGTGAAAATGCATCTTTCTCGTAGTTATTGATGTACACTGTTAGATTGAATGTCGCCTGTCTCTGTCTCTCTGCAGTGAGGGCAGTGTAATAGCTTACTATGAGTCCGAGTTTGCTGTTCCAGCGGGACAGGAAGCAGCAGTGGATCAGGCTGTGAACAGCTTAAGTGGCATGTATAGCACCAAAGTTCGCAGAGTTGGGGAAAAACAAGGTCCCCTGGTCTTTGATCACGTTGTGTCTTCAGGTAATACTTCATAGTACATCCATTACAAAGTTTGGATAGATGGATGAAACTTATTAAAACACGTCTAGGTCAAGTTTTTCTGCAAAATCTCAATTAAAAATTTTAATTTGCATTAAGAAACTTTAGATAAAGCAACAAACTTACAAATAGTACAACAGTAATCAGATGTATAAATATACTTCAAATAATATATCATTATTTTCTTTTGCGTTACAGAAATGAGATTTGGGGGGGGGGGGGGGGGGGGGGCTTAATTATCATGAAAAAAATGTCTTTTTTTTCTCAAGGT
>NW_015554147.1:1152803-1153688 GCF_001515605.1 Sinocyclocheilus anshuiensis
GAGGGGGGGAGTGCTTAATTATCATGAAAAAAATGTCATTTTTTTCTCAAGGTTTCTCAAGCAATTTCTTTTTTTCTTCTTCTTGTGATTGTGGGGTGAAATGTGACCTGGTTCTTGACAGATTTTGTGAGATTCACCTACTTTAGATACCGATCTCTAGATTGCTTGTTATATAATATGTGAATTCCCATGATACTGAAGCACAGATTGATGTCTTGAGCCTGACAGATTTATTATAACTGTGTCAATCTTTCATTAACAGCTCTGGACACACGTTTGTTCTCAAAAGCCAGGAGTGAGTAGTCCATTACTTATGTCTCTCATATACTCTCTGTTCCAAAACCTAGTGAGCTTCTTCCATAGCAAGTTCTGAAAGGTAACCTAATTATGCTGAGATATCTTAGTTTTGCCAAATTTTAAGGCAGCATCAGCAATCCCATAATGAGCTGCAACAAGATTAGTTATTAAAAATAAAGCTGCCATAGAAGGCAGCTGCCTACACTCTAAAAAATGCTGGGTTATTTCAACCCAACTTTGGGTCAAATATGGACTAACCCAACTTTTGGGTTAAAAATGTAATGTAAAAATTTAACCCAACGGTTGGGTTAGTCCATATTTGACCCAAAGTTGGGTTGAAATAACCCAGCATTTTTTAGAGTGTATGTAAGCAGTAGACAAAAAAGCAGATCTTAGGGCCCTATGAATCCATCTTTTTTTCACCCCAAGTCCCCAATTTAAATAATAATTTTAAAAATCACAAATGATGTCTAATCAGTTAAATTTATATAGCTATTAATTAATTAATTTAAATAATACACTCTAAAAAATGCTGGGTTGTTTCAACCCAACTTTGGGTCAAATATGGACTAACCCAGCTGTTGGGTT
>NW_015554147.1:1153698-1168786 GCF_001515605.1 Sinocyclocheilus anshuiensis
ATATATAATTTTCTATTATATATATTTCATTTCTATAGAAATTCTGTTTTGTTTGCTTTAATTTATCTCTATTCTGTTTATTTATTTATGTATTATCAAAAAGTGTGGTAATCAAATGAATGCACACAACTTTAACAATGTAATTAATCTATGTAATCAAATGAAATTTGAACAGCTCCTTTCATATTTTGGCAAACAATGAGCTGCCTGACAGGAATAATATCCAAATGTAAACATTGTTGAAATTGTGGTATTCTTTAAAAAAAAAAGTTGTATTATTGTTACTTTGGGAACTACATCCTACTGTACAATAGTAATATATATTTTTTAGAATTTTTAAGTTAAACTTTTATTTTGGCAGTTGTGTATTTGACAGTAGTTTTATCAAATAAAATGGTAAAATACTCATGAGGTCAACTCTCATTTTGCCAAATTTTATGACATTCTGTGTTATATGACTGAATTCTGCAATTCTGTCCGTGTTTTCCGCATAGTGGAAATCATAGGCACCAAAGTTCAGTAGGTTTTGGAACAGAACAGAATTCCCTAAGCACATTCATACTCATTAATGTACTGTGTATCCAATAATAAATGTGTAAGAAAGAATAACCTTTTTGTTTTCTGTATTTCCAGCAAGTATAAAATATGCCCAGCACGCCAAGAGTTCTGCTGAAGAGATCATTACATCACCAGGTTTCCCTGACAAACCTTATGCTCCAGACTCCTTTGTGCAGTGGCAGCTTCGGGGAGACCCAGGCCACATGCTAAAGTTGTCTTTTGACACCTTCAACCTGGAAGAAGACTGTTCAAATGACTTTGTGAGAGTGTATGACTCATTGGTCGCCATGGACAAACACCTTATGGAAGAGTAAGGGAATTGTGTGTCTTGTTTGTAGATGTAGCACCATCTGGTGGCTTTATATGCAACTGTAATATCAGGCTGTGAAATTTTAAAGTTTCTCTCTCTCAAACAGGGAGTGTGGCTTTTATTCTCCCAGTAATCCCTTAACTTTCATCTCGTCCCGGAATGTTATGCTGGTCACCTTGGTAACCAACGAAGAAGGGAATTTTCCAGGTTTCAGAGCCCGTGTCACTCAGATCAGTCACGATAGCAGCGGTAAAAATGAATCCTGGCTGGTTGAACAAAAGCATATTTGACTGATTAATGTGTTTTTATAATAATAAAGTATGCTTTATTGTGAACTTTCTAATTCTCTCTCACACTTTCTCCCCTTTTAACAGAACTTACATGTGGTGGTAAATTGAGTGGAACCTCTGGTAGTTTTAAATCACCCAACTTCCCCAGTTATTACCCACCCAACACCACATGTCAGTGGGACATTGAGGTAAGACACTCATTTTGAACCAGTAAATGTCATGTTGAACGACTTCTATAACAGTGTTAGATCCATCTCTATTGTTTAAAGGTTCCTGATGGTAAATACGTCAAGTTAAGGTTCCCCAAGTTCATGGTTTCTACAGGAAGTCTGAATCATTGCTCCGGAGATTATGTGCAGATTGTTGGTAAAAGGTCAGTAATTTAAAACTTCATTTAGACATTTCACAAAATTGATTATTGTACAACAGTTAGTTCTGGTCCTTCAATCTGATTGGCTGGGTGATGATCCTCCAAGTGTGCTGATAAATCGCATAGCAGCATTTCTTTTGGATCTTCCTCTCTATTTTTGTCTTGTTTTCTAGTAAAAAGTGTCGAAACATCTTTAAAAGAAGATATATTTATTTTGAGAAGAAAAGGTGACACAAGAAATGTTTTGTCTTCAGAAAAATCTAATAAGATTTAGTTAGATTTATGCTTGAAGCAAGAAACAAATCCTTATTGGCTTAAGAAGGTTAAATAAATGGGCAAACAAGTTATATTTTCTTGTTTTTTCCACTTCTCCTGTAAAAGTATTTAGTTTAAATGACGAGATATTTTACTGGAAAACAAAACCAAAATATTCAGTAAGAAATTTATATAAAAAAAATGGTAAATGAGCGGTTCGTAGTTTGTCATTTTAGTTCATAAATATTGAGATATTTAATAAATATAATTATAAGGCTGAAAATTATAGTGTTATTTTTTCCTCTCAGATAATATTCTGGGATAAATTAATAAATCGCTAATTCTGACTAATGCCAGTATAGTCACATGTATTGCTCATCTCAAGGGCATGATGGGGAAAGCTCGTGGAACAAGTACTGTGTTTTAATTGTGTAAAGGAAACAATTGACAATGTCTCTTTGATGTTTGTCATTTTTACAACTTTTACAACTCACAAATATCTTCTTTAATGAGATTTATCATCTAAAGCAGGGATCCTTTATCTTGAAATCAAACGTAACAGGTTTCTCACACGACAAGTTCATATTATTAACAATTCAGTATATTTCTTTAAATTATCTTCAATTTCAGCACATAAAAACTATATACAAAGAAGGGTTAAGAAGTCACGACAATCACAAAAGCTCATACAACATTCATTCTATAGCAAAAACATACTTAGTTCAGTAGAAGTTATGTATTCAATCCAATTTGGTACAGTAATCAAGAAAAGTATCTCTCTGAAAGTTCACAAAACTGAATTTTCTCCATGGTAAATACATTTTTTTTTTTTTAAACATCAATCCAATCCTGTAATTGTGGAGGATTAGGTTTATACCAACATCTAGTTCTAGGTTTTGTTTTTTTTTTATCGACTATTGTGGGGTTTGAACCAGTGCTTGTAGTCATTTAGTTGGAGGTTTCATATGCACATGCTTGTTTGTTTCTTTGCAGCACATTGTGTGGGCAGCAGCCTGCTAATACCATGGTTACCGTCAACAGTAACAAGATGACTGTTGTGTTCAAATCGGATTCATCACAAGTAGATCGAGGTTTTAGCGCCACTTATGAGGTCTTTGAGCCCACTGACCGTAAGTAAAGACATAAAGTAATAAGTAAGTAAGACAGACTAAGGCCCAATCCCAATCCCAATTCTACCCCTTAGCCCTTCCCCTTTCCCGCGTTCACGTGAAGGGGTAGGGGTGTCTCGATTATCTTTTGGTTGGAAGGGTAGGGGTAAGGGGAAGGGCCAGATAGCCCTTCAAACGAAGATTTTTCGGGACCACACTTCAAACGAAGGGGTATGAATTATCTCAGCGTAAACCGGCTTCAGGGGCATCATGGCTGCCCGATTGCACAAAAAGACACATAAATGTAAGCATTTTTGGCATTAATAAAGATTTTAACGAAAAGTAATAATTTGTTTTATGTTACATTCAATCGTGAGTTCATATTTACGGTCATGTTACTCAAAGAAATGTTTGCAAAAAATTGCTAAAGTTTGCTAACGTCATATCATTAGAGACTGCACGTTAGTGCCACAACATATTTTCATGTCTGATCAGGGCGATAACCACAGTAGACATTGAGGGGGGCTAGTCCCCCCAATAATTATAAATCGCTAAACCCTGTGAAGGGGAAGGGGTATAAAATAGAATTGGGATTGGGCCTAAGTAAAACCTAGCAAAAAATTGGTCAAACCTTTGCTTATTAGTAGCAGTCTGGCCTGAGGTGAAAAAAATAGACTAATTGATGCCAGTATTAAAGTGGTGTCAGTGTGAACATTAAAAAGTAAATTCAGTTTCTGAATCTCTCAGCCTGCCCGGATAAGTTCCAGTGTGACAACAAACGCTGTGTAAACCCATCTTTGCGCTGTGACGGCTGGAACGATTGTGGTGACAGCACAGACGAGAGGAACTGCAGTAAGTGCGCAGTGAACATTGTCTTAAATTCACACACAGAATTACACCCTTGCTCTCTGAATATGAACTTGAGTTCAGATATACAGTGTTTGAATGTGGATTTCAGAATGTGATGCCAGCATGATCCAGTGCAGAAACGGGGTCTGTAAGCCGATGTTATGGCGGTGTGATGGCGTAAATGACTGTGGAGATGATACAGATGAACTTAATTGTGGTAGGACCCTTTTCCTTCTTCCTTTCTCTCAGTCTTTTCTTTCAATTTTCCTTCTATATGCATCCAAATGTGAGAAATGCTGCCTCCACAGCCAATATAACGAGAGGGCATGAAGACACAGGAGAATTAATTGATTTCATAACATTCAGTATACAAAGATACCATAATCATCTCAGTTTTAGAAAACAGCATAGATGTATTATTTATAGGCTTTTTAAAATATTTATCGCTATTTCTACCAAGAAATCAGCATTTTAGATTTCTAGTTTTAATCAGGACCGTGGAGAATATATAAAGCATATAACATTTGAAATTCGTTAATTATGCCATTTCAGTTCTATTATTTTCTATAATTAATTATCTGTTTTTATAATGCAGTAATGCTAGTTAACTCTGTAAATCCTGTCATATGAAATAATAGTTAGATAAATGCTTTTATGGATAATATAGTATTATATAAGAGAATACGGAGCTTGGAAGAAAAAACACCTCAATTTTATTCAGAGGCAAAAAATATGCAATTTGGTGCAGATGCTGATATTTATACACCAAAAATGAAATTCTGATACCTTGTAATGTGAATCAGTGAGATCTTTATAACAGTGTAACCAACTAGTTGCATAAAGTGCTTATAAATATAATTTGTCACTTTGTACCTATTTAAGTACTTTAAGGTATTTAAATACTTGGTTTTTTTATTATGGGGGGCAAAACATATAATCCAATACAAAACTGATGACTGAGGGATAAACATTCCTCAAAAACCTAATGTTTCATATTTGATACTCACATTTTAACTGGATTTTTCTAAAAAGAAAAAAAAAAGAAAAAAGGATAATCTAGTAAACCTAAATTGCCTCCGTCCAGTAAATTATCATCTTTAATAACAATATAAAAGTTAGTCTTCCATTCACTTTATGGAAAAAAAAGATTTCACAGTAAAAAGACACGTGTACCATGACCTGAAGGAGGCCGTTTTTATAATAACACTAAAATGAAATGAAATAAAATAAAAGGAACTATCAATCAGAGGACAGAAGGCATGTGTTAGATTGTGTACAACAGGTTTCCAGCCAAAATTTGATAACTTAGAGGAGATGACTTAGAAATGTATTGAGCAAATTCAATACATGACATTATTGTGATTTGGAAACTACTCTGAAACCCATTTCCTCAGAGGTACCCGAGGACCAAATGCTGTCTGTTGATGGGCCTCTGTATTCTCTCTCTGCCTCATTCTCCCCCACTCAGAAACACATCCTCACCTGGTTTAACATAGTTGTCCTCTTTTCTGGCAGGCTGTAAGACTGGAGAATTTAAATGCAACGACAATCAGTGTGTCTCAGAGATGAAGAAGTGTGACGGGAATCGTGACTGTAAAGATGGCTCAGATGAAGACGGCTGTTCAAGAGGTGATGAGATGTTAGATAAAGAATAATACAATTTATTTTAGTATTATTTTGATTGTTTATTGCATTCAAAACTATTCAGAGAATATATTTCGAAAACATTTGGAGACTTAAAGCAGTTTCTTTCTCTTCATATGTTCTCGTTGTGTTGTCATCCTTTCATACAGATATTTGTAAAGGCTCAACGTTTATGTGCGGTAATGGCAAATGCATAACCAAACCGAACCCTATGTGTGATGGGCAAGATGACTGCGACGATGGCTCAGACGAGTCCAACTGCAGTGCGTGGCTTCCACTTCCTCACATCTATTCTTCGACACATATTCTGCATTGTTTAGCACTGATTTCTATCTCTCGCTCTTTCTTTGTCCTCTAGACTGTGGTAAGAAGGCTTACACAAAGTCTCGAATTGTGGGTGGGCTGGAAGCGGATGTGGGCGAGTTCCCATGGCAGGTCAGCCTGCACGTTAAAAACACTGCACATGTTTGCGGCGCATCAATCATCAGTGAACGATGGCTTGTGACGGCTGCCCACTGCGTACAAGACGATGCCAACATCAAGTAAATTTTCTCTTTTCTTTCTTTAACTGCACCATTAACTAAACATGTCTCAGTACACTGGCTTCAAAAACTGTTTGGACACTTACACTACAGGTCAAAAGTTTGGAATAATTACGGTTTTTTTTTTTATGTTTATGAAAGACGTCACCAAGGCTGCATTTAATTGAATATATACACAGTAATAAATGTAATATTGTGAAATGTTATTGAAATTTAAAATAACTTTTTGAATATATTTTAAGATATAATTTATTGCTGTGATAAAGGTGAATTTTCAGCATCATTACTCCAGTCTTTAGTGTCAAATGATCCTTCAGAAATCATTCTAATATGATGATTTGCTGCTCAATTGTTATCTGTTATTATTGGTGCTCAGTTAATAATGGTTCTCTTTATTGTCAATGTTTGAAAACAGTTGTTGCTGCTTTCTTTTTTAAAAAAAAATATACTTTTTTTCAGGATTCTTTGATGAATAAAAAGTTCAATTAACAACATTTATTTGAAATAGAAATCCTAATGAATGTCTTTACTGTCACTTTATCAATTTAATATATCCTTTCCGAATAAAAATATTAATCTCTCTCTTGTTTTTAATCTTTAAATCTTACCCCAAACTTTTGAATGGTAGTATATGACGATTTCCACAAAAATGTTAAGCAGCAAAAACATTTCAACACTGATAATAATGAGAAATGTTTCTTGAGCAGCAAATCAGCATTTTAGAATGATTTCTGACGCCGAAAACTCAGTTTTGCCATCACAGGAATAAATTACAAAAAATATTCAAATAGAAAATATTTTATTAACAAAATGTAAAAATATTTCACAGTATTATTGTTTTTACTTTTTTTTTTCAAATAAATGCAGCTTTGGAGAGCAGAAGAGATGTCTTTAGAAATGGTCATGTAAAAAGTGAACATCTTTGTATTAAATAGCAAAAGTTCTGAGAAGTTCTAGCTGTTAAAAAATAAAACTGCATGCGTCTTGTGTAAAACATTGTTTTGTTTGTGGCTTTACGCACTGCTTTAAAAAGGTTAATATAAACAGTACACTCGTAAATTAATTTGTCAGTTACATTGGTTTTCTTACTTTAGACATTTAGAATGGAAGAGAAAATGTTCATGTCTGTACACCTGATGAATTGACAGATATTCTCAGCCGGGCACATGGGAAGCATACTTAGGTCTCCACACACAAAGAGAGAAACAGAAGGCAACAAAGAGATTGCTAAAACAAATCATTCCTCACAAGAACTACAACTCCCACACCTATGACAATGACATCGCTCTGATGGAGCTGGAATCACCCGTGACCTTCAGTGCGACCATTCGACCCATTTGCTTGCCCACTGCCACTGATGTCTTCCCCGCTGGTGAAACGGTCTCTATCTCCGGCTGGGGTGCCACTAGAGAAGGGGGTCAGTAAAAGAGCCACACAATAATGCTTTATACCTTTCACAAAGCCTGCCATATTTCACCCCAAGATCAGAAATTCTTATCAATTACACTTTACAATAAGGTTCCATTTTTTTAACATTAGATAACTGCATTAGTTCACATAAACAATGAAAAATACTTCTAAAGCATTTATTAATCTTAAAGGTGGGGTAAGCGATTTCTGGTAGCCAAAGTTGACATTTGAAATCACCAAAACAAACACGCCCCTACCCCAAAAGGGTCTCGCCCCTATTTTGATAGCTCCGCCCCACACATACGTACGCAACCCAGGCAACGATTAGTTCTGTGAAACCAATGTTACACCGTCTACACCGGATGCGAGCGGCGTGGCGCGGCGCGACAAAATACTATAGAACTCATTATAATCAGTGATGCTGTCTGTTATTAGTTAGTTGATTTTGACATTTACTAATACACTATAAAAACTAAAAGTTGTAACTGCTAATATTTATAGTGGACCTGAGTGAATATGAACTAATGATGAATAGGGATTCAGTTCTTTAACTTGGTGTTTGATTTGTGTGTGTGTTTATTTCAGGCTCTGGAGCGACTGTGCTGCAGAAAGCGAATGTTCGCATCATCAACAGCACGGTGTGTGACGAACTAATGAATGGTCAGATCACATCTCGCATGACGTGTGCTGGCGTTCTGTCAGGAGGAGTGGATGCTTGCCAGGTGGGTTTCATACGCCGCTTAAAAGTCCATTGATGAATGGAGCAGAAGCACACTGCAAGTGCTTTAAACATACAAGTACACATGATTGTTTTTCCCTTTAAAGCATGTATATTTTTATTTCTGTTTATTTAATTATTTGGTTTAGTGATCAGTATTAGAGATTTTATTTATTACTAATTTTTTTTACAATATCAGTTTTGGTCGACATTGGATATTTATTTGTTAATGCTCATTTTCCCTATTTTTAGATTTAGATCTGTTTTTGCCATCATATAATGCTCACTTAAAGTTGATCTTAAAAAACACTAATAATTGAATAGTACAGAGAAAACTCTTTTATGAAGTGAACTCACTTAAAGAGTTATTTAGTAAAAGTTTGCCAGGAAAAGTTTTAGACTTTTTAATCACGTTATTGTAAAAAATCTTGTGTGATATAACTTGTTTGTTGGTTTTTATTGTATTTGTTATACTTGTATTTTTTTAATTGTTTTTGCCATGAAAATAGCCTTTGATGCTGACATACTAATAATAATTTAATAACACTGTTCAACGTAATCTTTGTCAAATCTCAAAATTAATATTGATTTTTCATATTGTACATGATGATGTGATGCCTAAATTCAATTGAGGCATTTAAAAATATTTTAGTGTTTTACTGTATAGTTTTTTTTTTTTTTTTAAAGTAGTATTGAATTTAAAATTGGCCTTTTATTGATTATCATACAATATAGAGATTATCGTTGTTGTTGTTGTTGTTATATTTAATTAATTAATTTAATTATCAGCTTTTTGGTATTACCCAGAATTTTAATATCAGTGCATTCCTGTAGCATATAAAAATCATTGATTTTTGTTTGTACTTTTTAATGTTTATTTTATTTTGACAAAATAATATAGACTTTTAATATCAGCCTATTATTGGTTATTGACCATAAAATGAAAATTATTAGCTTTTTGCTATTAACCAGAATTTTAATATCAGTGCATTCATGTAGCATTTAAAATCATTGATTTTTGTTTCTACAGGTACATTTTTTTATTTATTTAGACAAAATACTATAGACTTTTAATATCAGTCTATAGAATTTTTATATTTATTGGTTATTCCCCATAAAATAAAAATGATTATTTGCTTTTTGATATCAGTCAGAATTTGAATATTGGGCATCTCTTAACATAACTAACACCCTTTTTCTTTACTCAGGGTGATTCTGGTGGTCCTTTGTCTGTTTTATCAAATGAGCGTATGTACCTGGCGGGAGTGGTGAGCTGGGGTGATGGTTGTGCTCGCAGAGACAAGCCTGGCATCTACACAAACGTGCCAAAATTCAGGGCCTGGATCAAGGAGAAGACAGGAGTATAAGTTGCTCGAAGATTATAATGAACTGTGAGAAGTTTTATGAACCGTTTTGCTTTCTCAGGTCGCAAATGTTTTAATAGCATACATGGAATAACCCAGCATAGCCTGGCTGAAGAGAGGGATGGACTTTTGACCTGTTTTTTGTCTAACAGTTGTTTTATATGTTTGTATATTTTATGAGAGCGGTATGAGGGTTTTATTCTGTCTTAAGATGTGTAAATAAATGTCCTATTTTCTCCTTTTAAAGGTTTTGTGGTTTCTACATTCTTAAAGTGAAGCTTTAATTATTTGAATGTGAATGATTTAGTTTTTAGTTTTGGTCTGTACCTTCGGTTTTCCTTTGGTTCAAGGAGTGTGTATTTCTGGAGTCACACTCACATACTTAAATGTGAACATCTTCAGTCGTTTTATGACTTGTGCAATATGTATGTATGTAATGTGATTTTAAACAAAGTTTGAGTTACACATGGAAACACTTGAAAAGAAGTCTGGAGTGCTTTAAATTTGATTCAGGGATTACATTTAACACTTTAAAAATACATTTAGAAACAAAAAGCATTGTTTCATCCACCGTGATTTAACAATTTAACAAATAAAATGTGTATCTGGTTAATACAGTGTGAAATATGTGTTATACTTTTACTAAAAGAGTGCAACAAACCGGTTCTAGAAGTACAAATTCCATTCATGTTCTGTATATTGGAGATTTGTTTGATAACTAAATACAGACTTGCATGATTTCAGATGTTGTCAGTCAATAGTATAGTAGGCCTATACACAGCCTGTCATTTCATTGTTAATAGTGTTGAACAACGCAGTTGGTTAAGAATTACACCTCTATGAATGAACAATTATTTTGCAACCGTTCTTTGTTTTTTGTAAATCATCCGTTTCCTTAAACTTCCAATTTTACCAGGTTTTACCAAAATTACGTTTGTTTTCCTCAGTAATTTAAATGCTCCTGTGGTATGTGACGAGATTTATTTTATTTTGTACAAAAACAATCTTCTTTGCAGTCTTTCAGTTAGTGGGAGGTCATAAAAGTATGTATATTTATATAAAAAATTATAAAAGGTTTGTTTCAAAACGTTTTTACTCGGCTGTCATGTTAACTGCACATATACCTGGGGCGGGGGGAAAGACAAATATGCTAGTGCAAGAGCGAGTCAGGCTTCTTTGCACGCCACAAACGCTTTTCATACACAGTAATTATTGTTTTTAATGGCAGTTAACATGACAGCCGAGTAAAAAGGTTTGTTTCAAAACGTTTTTACTCGGCTGTCATGTTAACTGCACATATACCTGGGGCGGGGGGAAAGACAAATATGCTAGTGCAAGAGCGAGTCAGGCTTCTTTGCACGCCACAAACGCTTTTCATACACAGTAATTATTGTTTTTAATGTAGTATTGCGTTTCAATACGCAGAATGCTTGAGCTGTTGGAGTAGGAACTATTATGTGTTGAACCGGACTGTAAACACAGACGGACCAGGAAGTTGGAACTGTCCCTTCAAGTTAACGCTCCGGTTTCGTGAAGCTCAGAATGCTTGAGCTGTTGGAGTAGGAACTATGTGTTGAACAGGACTGTAAACACAGACGGACCAGGAAGTTGGAACTGTCCCTTCAAGTTAACGCTCCGGTTTCGTGAAGCGTAAATATGACAAAAATGTAGCCATCAAATGAGCTTTACAATACCTGAGAGAAATCTACTAGAAATACCAACAATGATAATGTGAAATTAATGTGAGATGTATGAATATTTGAACAGTTGTTCGTTGTAAACTTGGAAGTAATTGAAAGCCGTCTCTGCTTAAAGATGTCCCATGAGCGAGAGGAGAGTCGGAGCTGGGACTGGGACAGTCCTCAGTGTCGAGCCCAGCTGGACGAGGTGTTTTTCCGCCAGCATGACTACATCCAGACGGGCAGCGCCGAACACAAGGAGTTCTGGAGCTTCTTTGAGCGCTTCCAGAGATTCAGAGCCAAGAGAGAGATGTCAGCAGCCAAATCCAGCAGGCAGGAATCACACGAGGGAAAAGACAGGAAGAGGTCTGAGTCTGTGGATCTGGGGCTTCCAAAGGATTACGATGCCAGGTACAGGATCAACATCTCAGTGTGCTCCAAAGACATAGAGGAGCTCCTGGGAGGATCTGAGCACAAGAGGCGCAGGGGCCCCTCTGGTCCTGGCAGGCAGGAGATCACAGACTGCCGTCTTGCCCTCCTCCATTTCCTAGATTTCAACCAGAAGCAGAGCTTCAACAAGCTTTCTAAGTTAAGAAAGGAGCAGAAGAGCCTCCCCATCTTCCAGTACCGGGACAGGATAGTGGAGCTGGTGCGGACTCATCCTGTGGTGGTGGTGGCTGGAGACACGGGATGTGGGAAGTCCACACAGGTGCCCCAGTATCTGCTGGCATCAGGGTTCAACCACATAGCCTGTACTCAACCTCGCCGCATTGCCTGCATCTCACTGGCCAAGAGAGTCAGCTTTGAGAGCCTCAACCAGTACGGCTCCAAGGTACAAAGATCTTTCCGCTTTAGTATATTATTTCCACAACAAATAAACAAACAATATTTGCATTTCAGTTAAAAAAAACACTAGTATTAGTACAGGGTGATTTTAATTACTTTTGGCATTATGCAAATGAGAATTAGGTATGAAAATGTACATAACTGTTATGCAAATGAATGCAAACATTCTTAACTGTTAACAGGCTTAATTTTCTATTTGCATAGCATTTCTATTATGGCTAATAATAATAATAGAATATGCTAGTTGAAACTCTGACATTAGGTATGGCATTTTTAAAGCAGAAATTATTAACAGAAATACTATACAAAGTAATTGAAATAGTTAAAAAAAATAATGCTCATTTCATAATTTGACATTATAATTTTATGTATATATTCTACACCTTTGGGTTTCTGAATATCTGTGTACAAATAAATAAAAGTGGTTCATAAAACTACTAATTTGATAATTTTACCAATATAATATAATTATATATGCTTATGTATGGGTTTAGAATCGTTAACAGACATACTAAGTAGAACTAGTGTATATATATACTACCAGTCAAAAGTTTTTGAAGTTACAAAAGCTTTTTATTTCAGATAAATGCTGATCTTTCTATTAATCAAAGAATCCTGAAAAACATTTACTCAACTGTTTTAAATATTAATAATATTAATAATAAATGTTTTTTGAGAAGCAAATCAGATTAGAATGATTTCTGAAGGATCAGGTGATACTGAAGGCTGGAGTAATGATGCTAAAAAATCAGCTTTGAAATCACAAGAATAAATTACATTTTAAAATATATTCAAATAGAAATCAGTTATTTCAGTTATGTATATATTCTACACGTTTGGGTTTCTGAATATCTGTGTACAAATAAATAAAAGTGGTTCATAAAACAATACTAATTTGATAATTTTACCAATATAATATAATTATATATGCTTATGTATGGGTTTAGAATCGTTAACAGACATACTAAGTAGAACTAGTGTATATATATACTACCAGTCAAAAGTTTTTGAAGTTACAAAAGCTTTTTATTTCAGATAAATGCTGATCTTTCTATTAATCAAAGAATCCTGAAAAAATGTACTCAAGTGTTTTAAATATTGATTAAAATATCATAAAAATGTTTCTTGAACAGCAATTAGCATATAAGAATAATTTCTGAAGGATCATGTGACTGGACTGAGTAATGAAAAACATTTACTCAACTGTTTTAAATATTAATAATATTAATAATAAATGTTTTTTGAGAAGCAAATCAGATTAGAATGATTTCTGAAGGATCAGGTGATACTGAAGGCTGGAGTAATGATGCTAAAAAATCAGCTTTGAAATCACAAGAATAAATTACATTTTAAAATATATTCAAATAGAAATCAGTTATTTCAATTAATAAAAAATATTTCACAATATTACTGCTTTTGCTGTATTTTTGATCAATTAAATGCAGGCTTGGTGAGCAGAAGAGAATTCTTTAAAAAACATTAAAAAAGACTGGTAGTGTATGTGTATGTATATATATATATATATATATACACTATTTTTTAATTCTAAGTGAAAATTAGTTGGGAAAACATTTTGTCTTGTATGTTCTATCTTCAGGTTGGGTACCAGATCCGCTTTGAGAGCAGCCGCACCACAGCTACCAAACTGCTGTTCCTGACCGAGGGTCTCCTGCTCCGGCAGATCCAGCGGGACGCTTCCCTGGGCCAGTACCAGGTGCTGATCGTGGACGAGGTGCATGAGAGACACCTGCACTGTGACTTCCTGCTGGGAGTGCTGCGTTCCCTACTGCCCCTGCGCCCAGACCTGCGGCTGGTCCTCATGTCGGCCACCATCAACATCAAACTCTTCTCCAGCTATTTCAACAGTGCACCTGTTCTGCAGGTGCCAGGCAGACTCTTCCCCATTCAGGTGAGCTCGCAGCATCCTTTACTGTTTTTCAATGTGTGTGGGTCTTTGTAAACTGATTGCGGTGTAAGTGTATTCTGTGCTTGTGTGTGAAGGTGATCTACCAGCCCATTCCTCCAGAAGAGCAGGTGTCCCGCTCGGAGAAACTGGACCCGCGGCCGTATCTGCGTGTGCTGCAGGGTATTGACCAGCGGTACCCGCCGGAGGAGAGAGGAGACCTGCTGCTGTTCCTCAGCGGAGTGGCTGAGATCTCCACCATCCAGGAGGCCTGTCAGACATACGCCACACACACTCAGCGCTGGATCGTCCTCCCTCTGCACAGCACTCTCTCACTGGCCCAGCAGGATAAGGTACTTCTGCACCAGAGCAGGTTCATTCAGGACAGCGAGATGGTGGATTCGTCACGATCTTTATGCTTTAGATGTTTCTTTGATTAGCTTTTGATCAGTGATTCTCATTTCTGCTTTTCTTTTACTTTTCATCCAAAAGGTCAATGCTATTTTTTTTTATTGAAAGAAATTAATAGCAAGGATGCATTCAATTTATCAAAAGTGACAGTAAAGACATTTATAATGTAATGTAATAGATTCTATTTCAAGTAAATGCTGTTCTTATGAACTTTGTTAATTGAAGAAACCTGAAAAAAAAATATATCAAAAATATTAAGCAGCAAAACCTGATTTCAAAATTGGTAATAATAATAAATGTTTCTTGAGCAGCAAATCAGCATATTAGAATGATTTCTGAAGGATCATGTTACACTAAAGACTGGAGAAATTATGCTGAAAAATCAGTTTTGCCATAGCAGGAATAAGCTACATTTTAAAATATATTAAAATAGAAAAATATTATTTTAAATTGTAATAACATTCCACAATTTTACGGTTTCGCTGTTTTTCTCTTCTTTACTGTATAAATGTTTTGTCTTGGTGAGTATAAGAGACGTCTTTCAAAAACTTAAAAAAAAAAATCTTACTGACCCCAAACGTTTGAATGGTATGTTATTTTTAAATCATTTCTCTATGTATGGATTTTGACCTTCAGGTGTTTGACATTGCACCTCCTGGTGTGAGAAAATGCATCATTTCTACCAATATTGCTGAGACCTCAGTCACTATAGATGGAGTGCGCTTTGTGGTCGATTCAGGTACCTGTTGTATTATTTTCCTAGTTTCTATGTATTTTTTTTAATATTTTAGCATTTTAAAGTTGCAAAATATATTTAAAAAATGACATTT
>NW_015554147.1:1169228-1191267 GCF_001515605.1 Sinocyclocheilus anshuiensis
TATATAATTAAATATTTTATTTAAAATTTTGAGATTTTATCAGACCCTGCCACCAACTTTTATGTCATCATCCTTGCCAAAATTGCTTATTTTCTTCATGTTGAAACATCATTGATGTTTCTTAATAGGAAAGGTGAAAGAGATGAGTTTTGATCCAAAGGCCAAGATGCAGAGGCTGCAGGAGTTCTGGATCAGCAGGGCCAGTTCTGAACAGAGGAAGGGACGAGCGGGCAGAACTGGCCCGGGAGTCTGTTACCGCCTCTACTCTGAATCTGATTACGACGCCTTCGCCCCATATCCTGTTCCTGAGATCCACAGGGTGGCGCTAGACTCCCTCATCCTACAGGTGCTCTCTCACATCTGGAGGAACAAATCTTTGTTTTCATGAAAACTATGAAAAAACTATGCTTTTATTTAATGAAGTCATGGGTCAATGGGCATAATCTTATCAGATAATTCTAATAATTGAGTGAGACACTGGACTAAGACATGTTTCAAATGATGTTTCTGCAGATGAAGAGCATGGGTCTGGGTGACCCTCGCACTTTTGCCTTCATAGACCCTCCTCCCGCTTCTAGTATTCAGACTGCAGTGATGTATCTGAAAGAACAGGGGGCGCTAGATGAACACGGGGAGCTCACTCCCATTGGCAGGCTGCTGGCTCAACTGCCTGTGGATGTGGTCATTGGTAAAGAACCCTTACCTGCTGTTTTGTGTGGTTAGTTGAGCTTGCTAATGTATTAATGGCATTGTAAATTCTCCTACTTGTGTTTGTCCAGGAAAAATGTTGGTTTTGGGTTCAGTCTTCAAGCTGGTGGAGCCGGTGTTGACAGTTGCCGCTGCGCTGAGTGTCCAGTCTCCATTTCTGCGCAGTGCTCAGCACAACCCTGACTGCTTCACCACTCGCCAGCCCCTGAACAGCAACCAGGGTGACCCCTTCACTCTGATGAACACCTTTAATGCCTGGGTGCAGGTCAGAGTTTAGGCCTCTTTGCCTGTTTAATTGTGTATCAGTGCTGGAGCCCTGCATGAGCATTAGTAGACTGAACTTGACATGATATATATTAGGGCTGTCAAAATGGCTGAAAAACTAAATTCGAATTTTGTACTTAAATATGATCAAAATTCGAATTATATTCAAATTTAAAATGCATAATTTCAGTTAGGGTGAAGAAAAGCTTTTGGATTCTCTCCTGAGGCCACAAGAGGGCGCATCGAGCAAAATATTACTAATGCACGTTTCTTCAAAGCATAAGATAACATGACTATCTGTGGAAAAAAAAAGTGCATTGTTTAAAATCATGTATTATAAACCAATTATAATTAATTAAGTTGCTTAAACAACTATAAACAAAACAGCATCATGTTTGTATGCTTAGTTTAATACAAAGGGTCGAAAGCCAATCACACAGAGTACATTTTTCATTTAAAAACACAAGTTGTAGTGGGATGAGGAAAAAACCCGCCATAAAGTCTCGAGATACGATTTTTCAAAGTTGAACTTGCATTAATTTTACATGGCTTTCTAAACATGCGGCTCTTCTGTGTGAACGGCTTGTATTATATTAGAATAATTTCTGAAGGATCATGTGACAATGAAGACTGGAGTAATGATGCTGAAAATTCAGCTTTGCATCACAGAAATAAATTATATTTTAAAGTATATTAAAATCAAAAAACATTATTTTAAATTGCAATAATATTTCACAATATTACAGTTTTTTTTCTTTATTTTTGGTCAAATAAATGCAGCCATGATGAGCAGAAGAGACATCTTTAAAAACATTACAAATATTACTGATCCCAAACTTTTTAACTGCAGTGTATAAGAGCTAAAACTTGCAATTCTAATATATAAATAAAAAAAAGATGTTAACTCAAAATTGCAAAATATACATTTACAAGAAATAAAGTCAGAATTGTGAGATTGGAAGACACAATGACCTTTTTGACCTTTTTTTTTTCATAGCAGAAATGGGCTTCCATACTTTTAGTTCTTTTATTCCCTGCCTTTATAATGCATTATATGTAACGCAGACATGTAATGTAAAGCAGAATGGTGTTGATAAGCCAATAATAATCTCTAAATGGGCAGTGTTAAAATTATATACTGTTTTGTCTTAATAAATTACAAATAAAAAAACTAAAATCATGCTGCAATGGAATTTAGACACCACTGGTACGGTATGTACGGTATAAAAATAGATATTCGTTTTGAGATTTGCTAAAGTTAAATTTTACAGAGCTGTTAATTTATTACTGTTTTTAAAGTTGAACTTTAAGTGAGCATTAGATAACCTCAAAGGTAATCTAAATGTAAAAATTGTGGAAAATAACCCTATTGTCTAATATATATATCCAATATCAACAGGTGAAAGCAGACAGAGGAAGTGGCTCCAGAAAGTGGTGCAGAAGGAGAGGGCTGGAGGAACAGAGGCTTTATGAGATGGTCAACCTCAGACGACAGTTCAAAGTCAGCAGCTCTATATCTACCGTTTCCTCTGTTCTAACAGCTTTAACTGCATTTGCCCATGTGACTGACCTTGACAGTGTCATCTGGTTCTTACAGGAGCTGCTGCGGACTCACGGTCTGCTGGAGGTGGATACGGGCGGCAGGACAGAGCCACAGGACCGAGCCCGGCGCAGAGAGAGACTTACAGAGAGACAGAAGCTCCACCAGCTGAAACGAGACCATGAGCTCCGGGAGAGCACCAAGAGGAAAGTTCTGCGCCTGGAGGAAGGACTGGAGGGAGACGCCCTGTCTGGGTCTGACGATGAGGCAGCAGGATCAAGCAAGAAGAGAAGAGATGATGCTGAACAAAATGTGGACATACAGGTGTGCCTCAGTTGATTTTGATTTTACAGCATAAGGGGGAAATAAAAGAGAGAGCTAATCTAGATTCAACAGTTTACCTTATTCAATTCTTAAAGGGACAGTCCACCCAAAAAGGAACATTCCGTCATCATTTACTCACCTTCATGTTGTTCCAAAGCTAATGACTTTCTTTCCTCCGTGGAACATAAAAGAAGATATTTTGCTTCCCATTGATTCTTCAGATCCCAACAATCTTCAGAATATCTTCTTCTGTGTTCTGTAGAAGAAAGACATGCATACAGGTTTGGAACAACGTGAGGGTGTTTCTTTTTGGGTGAACTATCCCTTTAAGATAATATACAAAGTGACATGTATAGAAGTTCTAATAGTACAAAAGATTTCTGTTTCAGATCAATTCTGTTCTTTTGTTTATCAAAGGATCCTGTACCATGATTTTCACAAAAACATTAAGCAGCACAACTGTTCTCAACATTGATAATAATAAGGAATGTTTCTTGAGCATTAGATCAGCATATTAGAATTATTTCTGAAGGATCATGTGGCACTGAAGACTGGAGTAATGATGCTGAAAATACAGCTTTGCATCACAGAAATAAATTACATTTTAAAGTATATTCAAATCGAAAACCATTATTTTAAATTGCAATAATATTTTACAATATTACTGTTTTTATGGTATTTTTGATCAAATAAATGCAGCCTTGGTGAGTATAAGAGACTTCTTTCAAAAACGTCTTACCGACCCCAAACGTTTGAAGAGTAAATAAATAAAACATTAGACAAAACTATGTGCGAAATGTTTCAATTACCATGAAAATAATGTCACAATGTTTGATCCTTGAATTAAAAATATTATACATAATTTATTGTTTTGTTTTGTTTTTCTTTTGATTTTAAGATGAAATAGGCTATGACCCAGGCTTTGTGAGATTCACTCCTTATTGGTTGTCTGGCTCTTACAGGAAGTCAAGTTCAAATTGCGTCACAATGTGAATGAGCTGCAGGAAGCTGCATATGCCAGTGCAGATCTGTCGTCACGGCAGCAGGCTCTGCTTAAACTGGTGCTGTGCCGCGGTCTTTACCCACAGCTGGCCATGCCAGATGAGCACAACGCAACCCGCAAAGACTCAGAGCAGGTAACGGCTAAAATACACACACTCACCCCCGGTTTCACAGACAAGGCTTAAGCCTAGTCCCAGACTAAAATGTAATTCTGAGCTGTTTCAACTGAAAGAAACTTGCACTGACTGATGTTAAAATATATCAGTGCCTTTGCTTTGTCTCAAGATGCACACCAGTAATATTTTTTCTAAGGCATGTTAATAAAAATTACTTAAATGTCCTAATTGAACTATGGCCTAATCCTGGCTTAGTCTAAGCCCCGTCTGTGAAACCAGGACTCAGTCACACTTTCACATATATGCACCGTAATATCAGGCAACTTCAGACATTTTTCACGTTTGTGTGTTAGGTGTTTCACACACGTAATAAACAAGGTGTTGTGGTCCACCCAACCAGCGTGTTTGCCAGTGACCCTGAAGTTCTGCACGTCCCCGAGCACGAGTCCAGCGAGTTTGGTACACGCTCCTTTTTGCAATAAGACAGGCATCGTGACGGACTCTGTCCTCCGTTTCACTGTTGTACTCTTACATTCCTTCTCTGTAGGTGCTGATAAAGGGCAGAGCAACAGGCATCAGTTACTGGCTTTTGTTACTCTGCTAGAAACAAACAAGCCTTACATCTCGAACTGTTTGCGGGTTCCAGCATTACAGGTCAGAGACAGATGAGACTAAAATGTCCCTGAAAAAAACGTAATGATATATCTGAAATAATAATTAATATTTATTTGTAAAATAAATAACATTTAAAAAATAATTTTTACTATTTAAAACATTTTCAAAATTAATAAAATGTGTACACTCACATTCAAGGTGTGAGAAAATTTTTATTTATTACTTGATGGCTACACCACATGACACTTTTAGAGTCATTCAATTTAAACATACCCTGAAAACACTATAATCGTTTTCAAAAACCAACAAGAACACAGAGTACACAAAAGTTTGGAGTAAGTATGATTTAAAAAAAAATTTTTTTTAAGAAATTAATGCTTTTGTTGAGAAAAGATGCATTCAAATGATCAAAATTGACAGTGAAGACATTTATAGTGTTAAAAAATATTTATATTTCAAATAAATGCTGTTCTTTTAAATTTTTTTATTCATCAAAGCTTGACAAAAAAAATGTGTTGTGGTTTCCACAGAAATATGAAGCAGTCTCTATAGTTTATTTTGTAATTGTTATATTTTATTTTATTTCTGTTAAAGTTGATTTTATTTCAAGCAATGAAAATGTATGTTTATGGTTTTAGGTTTATTTAACTATTATAATCCTGCTATAAATAAAAATTTAAAATATGAAGAGTTCATTTGCAAAAACCGATAAACGCCACTTTCAGAAAAAATGAGCTGATTGCCGTGCATTATTCTCCACATATAGCGCGATCTGAACCCTAAACACTTTTTGTCAAAAAAGCCGGTTTTGTTCACTTTCAAGGCATCGCGAGTTCACGTTTTACTGCAGAAGCCGACAAGCGCCCTTGTTGTTTTTGAGCAGAAGCGGATAAGTCCATTTTAGCGAATCAGGGTGCTGTATTCAGGTCAGGTGACAAGGCTACTTTCACTTTGAAAAGACGTGCTAGCTGAGAGAGTTTCGTCAAAGCTGACTAAATGTGATCGAGGATGGATAATTTCGACGAACCTGATGAACCTGTGATATCTTCTTCAGGGCGAAAAAGGAAAATAAAAGCTGAAATGTTTTCACGGAACCTTGCAAAAGCAGCACGTTACAATGGTGAGGGAAAAGCACCGTGTATTGTGTGTAATCACATCCATACAATTTATGATCACAACAACAACGTTTGTCAGGCATCTACATTGTCATCTGAGATTACAAAGATTAAACGAGTGTTTTTTAAACTTTAAAACATGAAATGTGGAGTTATCTGCTTTTGCCAAAAAACGATTGTTGGAGTTATCTGCTTTTGCTATAAAACAAACTTTTAATATGTAAAAACAAAAAAACATACTTTCAATTAACTTTAATTTAGTAAATTAACTGTATTTGTTAAGGTAATAAGTTATTATTACTTAATCAAAACAACCCAAATGCAGTTTGATATTACTTGGAATGCGCAATAAAAAAAACGTGATTTCTGGAAAAAATTATCGGTTTATCGGTTTCTGCAAATGAAGTTATCGGTTTCTGCAAATTAACTCTTCATATATAAAAATAAATTTTTTATATATGTTATACTATATTTTTGATCAAATAAATGCAGCTTTGCTGAGCATGAGACTTCTTTCAAAAACATTTCAAAATCTTACCAGCCCCAAACTTTTGAACGGTAGTGCATGTTGCTAAGAACATTTTAGAGTCCTTTTTCTTTATCTTCTTGGACGCTCTTCTTGTCGCAGGCTCTGCTGCTGGTGGCCAGCTCTGTGGACAGTAACGCTGACTGCACGCGGGTGGTGGTGGACGGCTGGCTGGAGCTGGGCTTGACTGACGGAGCGCTGAAGGTGCTCTCCTCGGCCCTCAGTCTGCGGGGTGAATGGGAGAGGCTGCTTCAGGCTCAGCTCGGACATGGTTCGTCCACCGGACTCGGGGCAGGTGGGCCCAAAGTGTCCCGCAGAGAACTGGATAAGCTCTGTGAGGGACTCGTGCGGTTTCTGTTGTACACTGAGGTAACAAGGCAAACATATTAATGCATCTGTATTATTAATCTTGATCAAACACACGTGATAATCACTTTCTCTCTCATAGGTTAGTTACAGTCTGAGGCGTCTGACAGCGCTGCAGTCTCAGAACCTGTACATCGGACCGCAACTGGATCCGGATCTGTCTTCCGCTTCAGCTATGGGCTCTCTGTTTCCTGGAATGAAGGCCGAACCAGATCCCATCAAAGGAGGCCTGCGTTTGTGCAGCTACTTTACCTACAACTGTCTGTGTGTGAGTGCTCTTTCTCTGACAGGATGTTTAAAACCCTTTCTTTCTGACAGTCCTCTAATAGCACCACTTCCTGTTTTTTAATGCGTGTCACATAGGACTCTAAGGACCTGTACAGTGAATGTTTACGCAGTTTTTGGAGCTGCCCTCACTGTGACCTTTATATGCCCCTGACGCCCTTGGAGCGTATGCAACACGAGGCCACCTGCAGGCCGCCAGAGGAACAGCAGCCTGAGGAAGGTGAGCGGCTCATGAATCAGGCTCAGAATATGCTTAGATGTCTTGCTATAGAGTAACAACTGTTTAATGAATTTTAAAGCCTAAATACAATCGCCAGAAGAAAAACCTAAACATAGGATATAAGCAAACTACACCACAGTAACCTGACTTCAGTGTCACCACCATTAAAGCTTCTGACAACTCTTTCAGTCTTTATTATAAAAAAAACAAAAAACTTTTACCTGAAGAATATTTTGCAAGAGCATGATTACAAACACAGTAAGGCTGTTAAAGTGAATTAGTGAGAACATGAGTTTGCCTGTTCAGTGTGATGATGTTTAATGTCACTGACAACCTCTGTAGTCCCATTTAGCCACTTGTTAGCAACTGCAAAAAAGTAAAAGCTTTAAGAAATCACAAGGTGGTATTACTGATGTATTTCATGTCGTAGAATAGAACAGGAAAATATCTTTAACTTGAGTTCACCACAGACCTTATTTCGGACATTTAACTAAAAAACCCATTCCAAAAACCCACTGACTTCAGGACAATAGAGTGGGAAGTGCTAAAATGCTAATTAATTTCCATGTTTTGGCTTACAAAAATACATCATCCCTGCAGCACTCTATTCTGTAAAGAACAGTGCCTTTTTCAACACATTTACAAAGTAGAAGTTAGTAGTTGATTTAAAATGGCTAAAAATATACCAGTGCCGATTTCTAGACAACAGACTGGCCAAAAGCTGCAATAATGCTGATATACGTATATATATATATATATATATATATATATAAAATGTTATTTAATTATGGAAAATTATACATGCATTAAAAGCTGAAATAAATTAATGTAAAAAAGATTGTTTGCTCAGTATTCACAAAACCGTAAAAACAATGGAAAATATAAAATGAAAAATAATTCAAAATATTATATTATTACTGTTATAGCTATTATAATATCTTAATGATAATAAAATGACACTGATATATATCAGTTGGTTTCTAATACAAATCATATTTAAATCTTCTCATGTCTTAGCAATAGTATTTTCACCCTTTATTTTGAAAATGCTCTAGATTTGCAATATCAGTCAATGTTTTTCTTTGTTTTCAGAGTCTGACAGTGAAAAAACATCCTCATCATCTTCATCGTGTCTGACCAGGGTCTACCACTGTGACATCTGTAATAAAGACCTGACTCTCACCTCAACAGAGATCCTAAAACACAAGCGCCAGCACCTGTCCTGAGCTCACACATGGGTACATGCTCACACTTTAAGACCTTTTCTGTCCATCCAGCTCTTCTGTATTTATATTTTCTCCATACCATTTTTAAATAAATGTGAAACTCTCAATAGAATTCTTCTACTTGCTTTTAATTGAGTTTAGTTGGGTTCTGGAATTGAATTTCACTGACTGAGGCGCCCCCTTGTGGACAATCAAGAATGTGCGTGGTGAAAATTGGCTCCGCCTAGTGGTCAGTTATGATTGAATGTATATCAAACAGAACTGTAAGGAATTGTCTGGCTCTTATTTCAAGAAAATATATATATATTTTTACATTATTTTCATGACAATCAATGACATTCTCCTCCCATTTCTCTGTAGTTTGTAATGTGGACCACTGTAATACAAAATTGTATATTATTTAAATTAAATGAATATATAGGTAGTGTTTGTTAAATATAATAATAAACAGATTTTAATTTTAATTACAATTTAATTTGAAAAATATTGACTGCACAGAATTTTCATTACTGTGTTTTAGGGGGAAGATTATTGTCATGAAAATATGAATTGACTTTTCTTTATGCAAAATATAAATTCTGATGTGTTTTCTTTGAAAACGAGCCGAAATATGACCTAGACATTTCTTCGTGAAATTCGCCCTGTTCCAACTGGATGTTTGAATGGAGCACAATGCACTATTGCTATCTTGTGCTTTAATACACCTGATACTGTGGTTATGAGTGAATGCTGAATGATGCCATCCCAGTATTAGTGTACATAATCACATGTAAACACGAATCAGAGTGCAAACTTTTCATTAAAATATAGAGTTAGGGTTTAATTAATGATACAAACCCACGATATGTAACACCTCAAAGCAGCAAATTGGCACAAAGTCAGAGAAGTAAGACAGCACAGAAAATAAAAACCCGTCTCCAAAAATAAATAAAGAATTAGAATAAATATCTCAATAAATATATAAACAGGTAATATTTTCCATTGATTACTTTTCAAACTAATAGACACATACATATTAAAATATGCACATTGGCAGAAATAAACAACCCGAAAAAGAAAATGAGTATTTAGGTATGTTGTTACTTAGAAATTATAGGTTATTGGTTAAATAAATCAAAAGGCACATTTATTAATAGGATGTATGACTAGGGCCCTCAAGGGTGGTCTCATCTCGCAAAGTTCTTTTTTCCAGTGCTATTTTTGGGGCTTTTTGTGTTTCTCTACTCATGTCTAATATTCTGCCCATAAAGAGTGAGTGAGAGTGTGTGTGAGAGAATGTCTCACATCTTCAAAAATGGACTCCAGATGCACAGTGAAATACAATGCACGTGTGTAGATCGAATAGTCTAGTGGCTCATCTTGCTGTAAAAACCCTTTTCTTTTAAAGTGACTCTAATGAGCAGTTAATACAACATTGATGGAGAAACCATCATTGTGTTCCTAACTCAAAAATGGACTACAGGGCTGTGTCTGATTCCCTAACTCCTCATTACTAGCAGCGAGGTATGACAAGTTTAGGGGAGTTGAAATAGCAGCTTTGAGATATTTAAAGCAATATTTCTTAACACTTTGAGGTCCAAACCGTTATGCCAGGCAGTGTTTGAACTGATTGGTCTAAATTTGTGTGTCCTTTAGCCAGACGACGAAGTTTTCAGCATCAAGTCATTTGTCTGTCCACAGTGAAAACAAAATATACTGTAATACAGTCAGAGCCATTCGGAACATAGCTGATGTTTCTGGACCAATGGGATTTCACTGTGGGCGGGGCTACCCAGCACAACTCCACAGACAAAATGTCCTGTCACTTCGTTGCTCTGTTTAGGACACAGCTCAAAAGCACACGTGAGGAGCAGTGTTACTCGTTATACTTAACGATTGAGTACTTCTCTTGTTGCCATACTGACAGATAAAGTTAAAATGTTGTGTCACACACAACAAGCCTTTGCTTTTTATTCTTTACTTCTTACTAATAACTAATTGCACTGTATTTTTGGTGGTGTGTTCAACTACATTTCAAGGCCTCGGTTCACATTTGCTGTGCAAATGTTCGGCAGATTCATGTCTAGATTATCTCTCCACTTTTTTTGGTCAAATATAGGCAACATTCTTGGTTGCTGGCAAGTTCAATACAACTATAATCTTGACAGAAGAATGACATGTATGTGGTGAAAGTATGTATGTGGTTTTGGTGAAACTGCCCTCGATCAGACCGTTCACGTTCCCTGTTCTCAAACAACTAAAAGTGATACGACATCAAAATGTTCTCCTTCACAAATATGTTCTGGCCGAACGTGTGTGAAAAACCTACTGTAAAGACCATATACAAAACCTCACCACAGCACAGTCCCCGAAATAAGTGTCTCTTTCTCTATCTGCCTTCCTCTCCACTGGACATTGAGGTAAAACTCAGTAACTTAGAGGTACGAGGGGAGTGTATTCATTAATCAGTTGCCAAAAAATATCTTTCAATAGTTCAAGTAAAATAATATACTCAAAAAAGGTCTGATAACCATAGCTATAAAAATTTTTCATCTAATTTTTCTCCCTAAATTAAATAAATAAAACCCAAGAGAAAAAAAACTAACAATTGTTTACACGTCACTGATCCCCATTCACTCCCCACCTCCCGGAGACAACCCCTGACCCCAACGACCAGCAAATCAGAAAGCGATCTTCCCGAACCCATGCACCCACCACCGGTACGAGCGTGAAGGGTCCAAGCAGAGAAGAGCGGAATGCAGCAGACGGCCTCGGAGGGGGCGAGGGGATATTAAAACGGCGGTAACTTGGGTGAGCTGGTTCTGGGCAGGTCGGGTGTGGATCTGTGGTGAAAAAAGAGCAAGGGTTGAATATAATGCTGGAGAGGCAGTGACATGACGCTCGTTTTTTTTGTTTTGAATCTATTCATTTATTCAAAAATACAATAAAATGCCTTGTAACATATTTAAATTTTTTTATACATTTCACATACACTTTTATCCAAAATGACCTACATTCCATTCAAAGTACACATTTTATTTCAGACTTTGTTTTCCCTATGAACTTTTGTCCAACAAATAAAAAAAAATCAAGCTTGTTGGTCGTCATGCTTGTAAAATGTCATGTGGTGCAACTCCCAACAAATGTAGTATTAATTAGAAATTCATGATATTTATATATATATCTTAAAATTATATATTTATTTAAAAGCTTTTTGTACATAATTATTAAGATGAATACATTCATATATATTCAAATTGTATTACTTTACATTGATGGTTGCACCACATGACATTTTTTTCATTAATCTACACCGTTTCTTGAAAATTGTAGTTTTTTTTTAAAACCACATGAATACAAAGAGAATGTGTGTGTGTGTTTTTAAACTAGATTGTTTAAAGATTTTTCCCTTTTTGGACACATAGACATGGCATTAAAATCAACTTTCAAGCAATGTGAATCCTTTACCTGGGCCGGGGTCTGCGTCGTGACAGCATGCCCTGTCCCATACGCAAACTCCTCTGTGGAGTGCACAAAACAGGTGGAGGAGGACTCACTGGTCACAATGGTAATGGGTTTGGGTAGCATCTCTTTTCTGCTGTTGGATGACGACTCACTCCCTGTATGAGACTGAGACAGACTGCAAGTCATCAAACATGCAGAACCACTTCATGCTTACACAACAAGATGAAGGATAGAAGGTGCAAAGGTGTAGTTTGGATTGTCTTGTTTTATGAATGAGTCATTCACTAATTCTGCTTTGACTTCATTTGAAAAGTATAAAATAAAATAAAAACTAAATTATTGTCAAGATTTTAGACAGGAAACGGCAAAGCAAGTTATTACTGTACATTTTGATTAATTTTGAGGATTACAAAGACAATTTTCTTTGAAATGACATGCACTGGTGAATCATGCACAATAAGACCAGAAACACATAGGAAAATAAATAGTCAATTTTGATTTATTGACTTCAATGTCTGTCGTGACTTCATGAGTATCTAGGCACGAAGTAATTCTCAGACCGACACAAAGATGAACCAGATACTTTGAAGCACTTTGATGTGATATAAACACTCACTGCTTGACCGTCATCCTCAGTGTCGCCCTCTTCAGGTGTCGGGGAGGATGGCGAGTCAGATCCTGCAGGGAAATATAAAAAATGAGAAAGAGAGAAAATAGATTCTAGTTTATCATGAATACATTTCAAGAAAGAAAATAGTAGTTCACATTAGACACATTAGCAATATCCTTGCATGGCATCATCATCTTCACTGTACTGGTACATTTAGAAGCCATAACAACAGGGTTATTTGGCTTTAAAACTTAAAGTATTTTAAAGGGGTCATATGATGCGATTTCAATTTTTCCTTTCTCTTTGGAGTGTTACAAGCTCTTGGTGCATAAAGAAGATCTGTAAAGTTGCAAAGACTAAAGTCTCAAATCCAAAGAGATATTCTTTATAAAAGTTAAGAGTCAGCCACACCTACCTAAAACGGCTCGTTCTAACACGCCCCCACATGTCTACGTCACTATGTGGGAAGATTTGCATAACGCCGCCCAAATGTTCACGCAAAGAAAGAAGGCGTAACTTTGATTCTCGCTGTAGTTTTGTTGCTGCCGCCATGTTGTGAAGACGCGTTTGTGTTCTGTGTTTCGTTGTGAAAGTGAAACTACTTTGTTTGGCCTTCCAAAAGAGGACGATATCTGCTTCGTCATGCCTGGAGAAATCGACACGTTTCAGAAAGGCGGGGCATAGAGAAGAAACAATAATGTACAGTATGTGGAAAATAATGTGTTTTTTGAACCTTAAACCACATTTCATTGCACCAAATACACAAAATAACGTTCTTTTTAGCAACATCATATGACCCCTTTAAATTCTTTCACTCCAACTTCCTGTTCACTAACTTTTGCTGCTTCTGTACCTCTGTCCAGCTTCTCAAGGACACTTTGAAGCCCCCTCTCGAAGGAGATGGCGTCAGCTGGACTCTGGAAGGTCAGACCAAACTTCCTCTCCTCCACACGCCAATGATGGAAGATGGGGTTCACCTTGTTGTAGACCAGACCCTTTTGAATGGCGCATTCCAGCACAGGCTGCACGAAAAAAGAGGCGGGTCACTCGCGGGCCACTCATGAGGGCAACTACCAAATTACCACAACTACCAGGACTGTCAGGCTGAGGGAACATCAGTGCACTCAAAGACAGGCATGAACACAAACGCACACACTCACTGCTCGATAGCGTAGCCGTTCTCCACGTATGACGTACTCTCTCCGCCCACGACCTTCAGAGCTCCGCCCCTTACAAATGACCACATGACTGAGGCCGCCGCCTCCAAGGGGCACCCAGCCACCACTAGAATCGTCACGTGTCATCACCACCGCTCGGACACGCACACTGTTAGGGAAGTGAAAGCAGTGAGTGCTCTAGCCAGCTGAGCGCAAACAAACACACACACACACACCCACCCACACACACAAACACAGACTTTGAGACAAAGGCAATTAAAGAAGAAAATACAACTATCAGTATAAAATATTAAAATAGCCTCAAAATGAAGGAAACTGACAATTGATAGAGAAAAGACAAAGATGCAGTGTGAAGATGTGTAAGGATGTACTATTATTGGCCTGCAATTTCCACTGAAATGATGATGTTCGTAAACCATTTTGCTTCTGTAATCTTTCTAGACATATTTCCGAGTGAAACTGAATATTCAGTGAGAATAAAGGTAAGGTGGGACATTGGATTTTATCCATTTGAAGTTTATTAGATCATGAAAAGTGGACGTTAATGTGGTTGGGCATCATAAAAAGAAAGGACGTTTTGCATTACATCTGTAAAAGAGATTACAAAAGCAAACATTTTATTAATAGAAATAGCATGCACTGATGAACATGGCCACATCAAAGAACATGCATTAAAATGTAAATAAGTTCATAAGTTTGATTTCACGTTAACTGAAATTTTGGAAGTACTTAGTAGTGAAATGCCTTCTACAGTCTTCTTTTTTACCAATGTTGAAAACTTAAAGCCAGCCAGTTCAAGCCAATTGCAACCAGGTTTGTCTGGAGATCGGGGATTTGGGAGGGAAACGCACCTCACAGACTTTTGCTACATTATGGTTGATGTGATGGTCACAGCTAGCAGCAGGCACATGAATGGAGGGGAGTGGATGAAACATGTTTGGCTCTTTTTCCTGCCTACGCCATGATGATGATGTTAGTCCAAATGAAGAGTCATTTCAGAGGTGGAGCAAGTTATTATAATTTGATACAATATTACTCATTTTGAATCAAAGTGTACTTATGAGTGGCCCGTAACATACATTTAACATGCAGTAAATATGGTTCATTTTTATGCTGATGTTAAAGGTGCGACTGATTTCACCCCATTTGACAACATTCGCCAGATTTAAGGCGAATTCCAAATGGCTCTTTTGCGCTTTGGGAAGGGGACGCCATTTGTAGAGAAGCGCCATTCACGAAGGGCCCTTCCAGAAGTCCGAAGGGAACATGCGATGGTCACTTCACGGGAGTGATTTCAGTTTTCATGTGATCTTCGGTTAGTAGATCTTGCGATGCTTTTTAAAGCAAATTTGGGATTGATTTCCACTTCACATACAAACGTAAGTAGAATAGGCTAATTAAATTACAAAATATTTTTTGTCAGTGGTAGATATGATTTAAGACGGTAGTGTAAGCAAGTTTTAAGCAATATAATATTAAACAATATTTGAATAAAATAATAAGAAATATTTATTTGCATCAACTGATGGAGCTGCACACACGCACAGCATTGTCAAGGTAACATTTGGTCAGTAATTTCCTTTGCCAAGGGAGTTCCAAACACTTTAGAGACAGTAATGCCCTACAACCTTCAAAGAACACATTTCAAGGGCTCTGCCCTTCAAAGGGAGTAGGGCACAGGGATGCTCACTTCCGTTTGGAATTCGCCCTTAGCTAATGAAATTGACACGTCCCCTTTCCAAAGCCCCGCACCCAGCAAACCTGGGCTGCGTTCAGCCCCGACAAAAACGGTGCAAAACGGTTTTTAAATGGAAACGGTGGTGCGTTGAAAATCCTGTATATCGGTATAAATACATGTTTAATACTGCAAAATACGCTCGATGGTACAGTCACTGCCCTTGCCCTCCAGAATAAAAGAGAACATCCCAATCGAGTGAAGGGATTTGTCACCGGTTTGAGCTTGAACTTGCCCCTGAACTTGCAGACAGGCTGAGAACGTTTCTGATTCGCTAAATAAAGGTGGGCCGCTCCCCCGAATAGTTTCGCTGTGACAGAGACAGGTGTGATTTATTTGGACGCCCATTTTAGTGATATCTGTCAGGTAACATGGACATTTTATGCGTGGGCTTAAAAAAATGGCCATTTAATATTATGTAGGCTACTGTAAGTACTACATATTTTAACTAGACGCGGGGATACAGGAGAATTTTGATTGATTCCTTGAGACAAGATGGTGTGGCGTAGTTGCAAGCAATGGTTTGTGTTAAATTGATCGAATAATCTTAAATCACAACGTCGCGTGCGCCTTGTGTATTCCCTGAGCTACAGGTTCAGTCCAGAATACATAAACAGTCGAAGCACCATTATAACAATGAGAGGAAACAGCGCGATTTTTTTTAATGGACGGTCACGTGGGCGAGGAAAATCTAATCTCACTTTCAGCGCTCACACGGAACAAGCGTTTACAGCCGTCGCTCGTTTCTGTAGAAAAGTCTTTAATATAGTCGTTCCGCGTTTACAAGGAGTCCGATATAAAACAACAGAGGACACAATGGCACCATATGTTAATATGAGGGAGTAGCACAAAGAAGGAAATCGTAAATAAACGAATGGCCTGAGGATGTGTGGAGATGATGAGGGAGAGGATGGGAGATGAAGAGTTGAGATGTATCAATGAACGCGCCCATTCGCCATGCAAGGCCCTCATAGCAGTTTTCCAGTCCGACAAGCTCCATTACAATAAACGCTATGAAATCACATCCATTTTGATTCAGAGCCCCGTTTGTGTTATTAAACGGTATCAGTTATTATAAGCCATTGCACCACGCGCACTCATTCGTTCATCCCGCTGTTTTATGAATGAATAAAACCACATATATGCTACAGCACGGCAAATTCAATGGGCAGATGAGTGAGTAAAGGAGGATATGGACAAGAAGAAGAAGACGAGAAGCGCTGGGGGGAGGGGAGACATGAAGAGGAGGAGGAGGAGGAGGTGGGTGAGAGAAAAATCACATTTCATTCATAAAGTTTGGCTTTAAAAATCATAATGAAACTCGAGACGCGTTGATAAAAGCATCCCTCTCCGCCTCCATCCCGCCAGTGTGTTCCCGACGCCAGAAAACTCCCCATATTTCGCCGATTTGGATCGACAGGTTTTATAATCCACGGATGTATTTGGTGGTCATACGTGCAGCCTCCACACACATCATCCTCGAGACAAAAAGCCGTCTCTTACTGCGCCCTGTTCGTCTTTCACGCGGCACTGAAGGCGTTTTATATAGTGCACTTCAGCTGAGGCCCATTCACTGGCGTTATTCATCAAATGTTGGATGTATATAGAGAATATGGTGTACAGTGTTGATAGCCATAGCTGCGTAATAGTGTTTATGAGCATCTAACATCAGATGGTCTGGCGCGTGAGCATCTTACAGTCCATCATTAGAGGTGCTGCAAATCAATCAGAGTGTTCTGCTCAAATAAAAATGCATGGACTTACTCGCCCTCCATGGCTCAGTGTTGCCCGCCGCTTCGAGCTGGCTGCCCCCCGGTCTCTCGTCTTTTTTATTCCCCTTCTTACCGAGCACACACACACTCGCGCGCGCGTTCTCACACTCATACACACACACACACACACACACACACGCGCGCGTTCTCACACTCTCGCTCACATACGCACGCACACGGTCTCTCGTTCACTCACTCCTTGTGCTCGCTGCTCTCATTTTCTCGTCTTTCTCTGTCCACCTTCATATGGTCTCGGATGGGCTCGAGGATGCAGCAGCCATTTTCCACCGGCAGCATCATCATCATCATCGTCCTCCCTCTCTCTCTCGCTCCCTCCGTGCCTGCCTCCCTCTCTCTCAATCACTCCCTCCCTATTTCTCTCTCTCTCTTTCTACCTGTCTAGTACAGCAGTTCTCACACACTCATATTAAACACTCTCGTGGATGGACACAGTGTCCCTGAGTGGGAGCCGCATCGGTCCAGTTTTGTGGCTGTCAGGACATTTGGAGCGATTTGCTTTTATAAATGGCCACCAATGTCAAATCTGAAAAGAGAGTGGCTACTAATGTTAGAGAGAGATAGCAAATGATCAATAGTCTACAGTAACACAGTGACAAGTGCGCAAACTCGGTTGATGTAGTGTAGATCAGCGATGGAGAACGCTTCAGTACCTTGGACAGCTCCCATACAGCTCTATACGCCATGACGGTATTCACAGCAGCTAGTCTCCATTCATCTCCAACTCCCCATTCATGTTCACTGATAGCCCACCATTGATAAACAGCCACGCCAGCGTCGAGCCTTTCTTACTCGAATAAACAGCCCGTCTCGCTCCCGTTCAACCATTTGGATAAAGTACACGAAGTTACAACTACACGAAAAATAAAAGTATTAGTTTAATAATTGGAATAATGCATATACTGTACATATATCAGTATTATTCAAGTTAAATGTCTGTTTTCCTTCTAATTAAATTCATATCTACCCAATAAATAAATAAATAAAATGAAACACATTTTATGTGTATGAACAATTACCAAAAAAAAAAAAAAACGTGAACAAAATATTTTATTTTTCTCCTGTTGAACAAAAATCAACGGAATAATCAATTGCCCAAATGAAATCTAACACACTGGACATATTCCAACAAAAGCATTTAGTCTACTATTTAAACTGTATTGGTTTAGTCCAGTTTATTGAATTTAGGTTACAGTAGTAGAGATAGTGTGATAATGTTCTGGTTCCAAAAACCTATTTCTCACAAAAGCTATATCCCAGTAACTACAAGGTTGAATTACAGAAATGTGTTTTCTCTAGCTTTGGTGTTGTGTGTTGGTTTCAAACACGTTGATCAATGCGTGTTATATGTTGTAACTGTATAGACGTATTTATCTAAAACAGAATATGGTTTGATATTTACAGAAGGCACAGCTTCAAACTAGATGTTTGAACCTTTCCTACAAAACCACTGCTGGAAAAAAATTACTTTTGACTCAAAACCTTAGTTTCTGGGACTACAAATCCCATTCTCTCCTATAATACTTAAATCTGTCTATTATCCATATGCATGAGATGTTATAATGAACATGTTGACCGGTGTATTTCCAACATGTTGGCTGCCATGTTCACAATAACACACGGTTAAATTAACAGGCCCTTGGGCCCTCAACAGGATCCAAGAGTGGAAAGGTTCAAGTCTGTGCTAACAAGGGCAGATCTTTTATTAGACAGCACACATTGTACCTGAAGAGCCGAGGGAAATTGCAGCTACAACTAAAAAGACACCAGCTTGGGTACCAGCTCTATTTAAAGCCAGCATGCTGAAGTGCAAGAAAACATGAGACAACTACGCAAACTCAAGAGGGTGAAAATAAGGGCATGCAAGAAATATTATAGAAAGCCTAAAACTACACTTCCTCAGATTGTCTCTATTTTGTCTAGTGTGCTCTTGTATCATGAAACGTAAGGCAAAATGCACAATTTCAATTAATTTGAATATAGGTGTATTCAGTTTGCTCAACTGTTGTAACAATAATGCCACATTACAAATCCTAAGACTCCTAAAAATAGACTTCATTTCCTTTATGCTTTAGATTTATTGGATTAAACATAACCTGGACATGTTTCTGAATGGTTTTCTTTTATAGAATTTAATATTTATAAAACAAGAGGCTCATCTGTTTTGTCAAAAGACGCTTCCCAACTAGAGGTCAACCCTGCACAGAAGAGAATGAAAGCTAACCGATGTTTAGGCCAAGTGTGTTTGATTCAGGTTGGAGCTAAACTCTACAGGACAGTGGGTCACCAGGAGCAGGGTTGAAGACCCCTGCTGTAGATGATTCTCCAACAACTCCTCCACTTAGTCTTCATAGACACCAGTGATGATTCCTTTAGTAACTGGGTGGTGCATTTGAGGATAGAACATGATACCACCACAAATCCATGGACATCTTGAGAACCATCTATCGGCCAAACTCTATGCTCAACTAGCCTTCACCCTACTCCTCAATGCCCCAAAAAGGCCAAGAAAAAAAAAACACACAGCCTAAGCATATGCAAAGTCCCGAACAAAACAAAATGCAATTATGAAATTAAAAAGAAGTAAAACAAACATGACAAAAGTACATCCTCAGGGGCAGTGGCATATGTACAGCAAATAGACACCAGTGATGATTCCTTTAGTAAGTGGGTGGTGCATTTGAGGATAGAACATGATACCACCACAAATCCATGGACATCTTGAGAACCATCTATCGGCCAAACTCTATGCTCAACTAGCCTTCACCCTACTCCTCAATGCCCCAAAAAGGCCAAGAAAAAAAAAACACACAGCCCAAGCATATGCAAAGTCCCGAACAAAACAAAATGCAATTATGAAATTAAAAAGAAGTAAAACAAACATGACAAAAGTACATCCTCAGGGGCAGTGGCATATGTACAGCAAACTCTGTTTGAATGCTGACCTGCCTCTAAATGTTAAACGCGCATAAATGTGCATCTTAATGCAACTGTAACCTTGGTTGTCTAGCCTGAACATGAAGCAGACTATGAGTATGAGCCACTCTACAGCATCCGTTACAAATGTTGACTTCCTTCTGTTAAAGTTCAGACAATATTTTATCAGTTTAGAAGACAAATGAACTACTTACCTCACTTTTTTTTTTTTTTTGCATTTGAGTTTCACAGTAGTTCCTGCATCTAACACAATATCAATAACGTTACTTATACAGTGTTTCAGAAAGCATTTTATAAAAGAATTAGAAAAACGCTTTATTCATCAGAAACGTCAATGTCTTGTGACAATACCAGCCAAGCCAATTTTCTTTTTTTAATTTTTACACAAACTCACTCTTGCTAAAAGCCATCCTTGTTCAGAGGAACATGTGAATATTCAAAATAAGACATATTAAATGTTTATTTAGAAAAAAAAAAATGAGACCCAGTCATTAGATGTTTGTCAGTAATGCAGGAGGGTTGACACACCCAGCAGACAATCATACAGAGAGACCCCGATACAGGTAGATATTGATCACTTGTAAGCTAAAGAGTTCTGGTCTCGTCCTCTGAGAGTCATTATTTGCAGCCGTGTCATCCTGTGTCTAAACTGAGTATAGATATATGGCGACTGTACAATGGTTTTATTTGGATAAACAAATGTGAACCTTTATGTATACATGTGTCTAAACACGGTTATATCCACACTACACAATCATTTCCAGCTGCCTTGCATACTCGATGACTTGTTGGGCCAGTTCTGTGGAGGGGATGGTCACTTCCTCTGTTTTTTGATGCTGGGTACTGAATGAATAGTGTCCATCAGGACTCTGAGTCCAGCCTCTCTGCAGAGCACAAAAGCCAAACCATGAACATATTAGTATCTATCCAAAAAAAGGAATAATATTTACTTGCCCTCAGAGCATCCAAGATATAGATCAGTTTGTTTCTTCATGGGAGCAGATTTGGAGAAAGTTATCATGACATCATTTGCTCACTAATGGATCCTCTGCAGTGAATGGGTGCCGTCAGAATGAGAGTCCAAACAGCTGATAAAAACATCACAATCCACAAAACTCCAGTCCATCCATTAACATACTGTGAAGTGAAAAGCCCCTTGTTCAAAAGTTCATCTTTAAGGAATTTTAACTTTTCACATTTTTTTTCCCATGCCAAACCACAAACATATGTTTTCGCTTGTTAACGGTGCTTGATCTTTGCATAGTTCTCTCCGGATTCAGACAAGACAACATTTGGAGGTAGTGAAGTTATGGATAGAGGACTCGTATTTTAGCCAGAAACAACAGTTTGAAGTTAAAAACGTCTTAAGGATTTGTTTCTTACAAACATGCAGATTTTTGATTTATAAGACATGAACTGATGGACTGGAGTGGTGTAGATAACTTGTGAATTATTGTGATGTTTTTATCAGCTGTTTGGACTCTCATTCTGACGGCACCCATTCACTGCAGAGCATCCATTGCTGAGCAAGTGATGTCATGCTAAATTTCTCCAAATCTTTTCTGATGAACAAACAAACTCATCTACATATTGGATGGCCTGAGAGTGAGTACATTTTGTATCTTTACATTTTTTTTTACATTTGTATTATTTTATTACATATGATTCCAAGTAAGAAAAATTAATTACAAAATTGCACTTCATGTGACAAACAAAAGCAAATATTTATATCTCAAAATTCATGATTGTGACAGGCCTAGTGAAAATATTTGACAAACACATCAAACACTTACTTTCTTCGCATATTCTGTCATCTTTTTCAGAGAGGAAAAGAAAAGCACTCGTGTGGCCTCACTGAATTGAATTTGTTCATATGCTTTTTCTATACAACCTGCAATCTCATCTCTACAAACAAAAACAAACAACAACATTTTAATGACATAGTTCAACATTTACAATTAGTCAGTAAGACTAAAAATAACCCCTACCGAATCGTATCAAGAAGAATGTCAATGAAGAAGGTGTAGCTCTCAGCAGG
>NW_015554147.1:1191396-1208051 GCF_001515605.1 Sinocyclocheilus anshuiensis
ATTTCCTTTGGCAAGGAAGACCTTGTTGTAACTGCCCTCCATCAGATACTGAAATAAAGAGACAAAAAGGTAAGGGGAAAAAAAAACAGAAACTGCCAGCCGTATGCATTTAAAGGGGTCATATGATGCGATTTCAATTTTTCCTTTCTCTTTGGAGTGTTACAAGCTCTTGGTGCATAAAGAAGATCTGTAAAGTTGCAAAGACTAAAGTCTCAAATCCAAAGAGATATTCTTTATAAAAGTTAAGAGTCAGCCACGCCTACCTAAAACGGCTCGTTCTAACACGCCCCCACATGTCTACGTCACGATGTGGGAAGATTTGCATAACACCGCTCAAATGTTCACGCAAAGAAAGAAGGCGTAACTTCTATTCTCGCTGTAGTATTGTTGTTGCCGCCGCCGCCATGTCGTGAAGGCGCTGTGTGTTTCGTTGTGAAAGCGAAACTACTTTGTTTGGTCTTCCAAAAGAGGACGATATCTGCTTCGTCATGCCTGGAGCTGATCCGTGCTGGTTGCTGAGGAAATACTACAACTTAGTGCTGTGGATCGCCGGATTGGCTTACACCGTGGACGAAGTGGAGTCCAGCCCGGGGTCGTCACATGTGGTTGCCGCAAGCCCTCCCAGGCAACTCATCCCTGTGACATTTAACAAGAAATGCGAGGAAAGAAAAAGCCAGCAAAAAAATAAATAAAAATCAGGGTATAACATGTTGAAAAGGTATATTGTGTAACAAGAGAGAAAAAAAGTGTCCCACACCTGCTCTAATGAAACTGGATGTCTGATGTAGACATTTGTCTGGATGACTTTTGCGCTCAGTCTTTCCAGCTCTGTGTGGAACTCAGACACTCTGTTCTGAGACAGCAGGAAGAGCAAGTTGAGACCCAGCAACTGGTGCCTGTAGGCTGACTCAGGCAACTCATCCCTGTGACATTTAACAAGAAATGCGAGGAAAGAAAAAGCCAGCAAAAAAATAAATAAAAATCAGGGTATAACATGTTGAAAAGGTATATTGTGTAAAATGCAATATGTGATTTCAGCACACCTATTGTTGTTAGCCCATATTAAGTAAATTCTGAGTGATAGCAAGTAAACAGATAATGCAAGACCAAAAAAATTAATTACTTGTAATCAAAGTAATAACACTTCAGCTGAGCCATGTAGCGTTCAAAGGAGGGGATGTCTTTCTTCAGAATGCTCCATAGTGCTCCAATCTCCAGAACATCTCCTACAAACAACAATTAAATATTATTAATAATACATTTTAAAAATTAAAATTAAAATACCTCAAAACATCAATTAAAATGATGCCATAAATACTCACTGGCAAGGATAAGCTGCTGTTTGGTAAGTTTGGTCCCAGTAGTTGGTAGAAAGTTCAACTCCAACAGGGATATCTTAAAAATAATAATAAAAATCACCACAACACAATGCTTGGCGAATTTAAATGATACATGACAGATTCGTAATATATGAGATTTAATACCAATCGGTTCCTGAAAACTGTCAGTTGAGTTATCCGTGTATTTATCTTCATAATAAGGAACGTATTAAATATAAGTATGCAAGACAACATAATCTGAGAAAAAAACAAAAAAACATTTTGTATCTATGAATGAATATCAATTAAATCAACGAACGCTATCATTTCATATCACTACTAAGTTATATGAAATCGATGCCTGCTAGCTAACTTGCTACTTTGGCGGTGAATAAACCCAAATCCACTCACATCACTAAAAATCATGTTTTTAATATTTTATGCACATGTTAAAATTGAACTTTCAAAATTACAGAATTCAACATCAAGTTCTTGGCATATTTCTCACATTTACACACTTTGTAAGTACAAATTGAAACACAATTTAAATAAAATTATATATATATTATATATTAAATATATATATTATTTTTTTTAAATGTCTCTGTTAAAATTGTATCTATGAAATATATTTCAAATGCAATGAGGGAAATTTTTAAAGTACAATGACGGCATCGCTTTTTGGAGAAAGAACAGCAACCTAAACGTGCATCTCCATTCAGAGAAAAAAGATAACCAAAATGTTGCATAATTCTGAAAAATAATTAGTCTTTCTATGCGCGATCACGCCGTTTAAAGTGGAGCTGGTGGGGTTGGTGGTCTTAAAATGATGCACCGGCGCCCTCTGCTGGAGACTGACAACATTACTAGTGTAGTTTATTACTAGAACCTGGAATAATGAAGGTTTGCACGGATAGGTTGCTCTCGAATGTGAATACTTGTAATAATCTATTGATGCAATATCATGAGAATTATTGAGTTACATACTGCTCCGATCGATTATGGCATGGCTGAAGGAAGGAAGACGTCTCTATTGACTGGAGGACATGCGCAGTTGAAAGGAGACAAAGAGGAAGGAGTGGGTGGTGGTGGCAGATGAAAATCTATTCACTGCTATATTTCTGTCACACCAGGCAGCGATGATTTTAAAGCACCAGATCGTGAAGGTCCAAGCCACACCCTGACTGTAAGCAACATTCAAGCACAACTTCAAATGCGACCAATCAATGGAGGTAAACAAGAGGGAAGACCACGCCTCTTATACATACTTCATAAAAATGCCTTTTTGTGAGGGGGTCAAATGGTTAATTTTAGCCTTTATTACAAAGAAGCCAATCCTCCACTGTAATGCTTGCGGTCGCACCACCCCTTATTTGTGATGTTTAACAAAGAGGGCCAATCACAGGCCCCAGTGTTTCATCAAAACAGACTCCTTTGTCATAAAAACATCCGGACCCAAGGTGAAGCTGTACAGACAACCGCCTGTTTGTTATTGTGGAGAGAGTCCATCCTCGCAACTTAGTGCCATCTCACTGTTGTGGGAAAATGTTCTTCTTGGGGAGGATGATTACTAATTTTATGTAATTAGTTAGATCATAAATTGTCTTATATATATATATATACATATACATATACATACACAAAACATTTAATAGTAGAAAACTGAACTTTACTGTAGTAAACATTATTTGACCCCCCAAAAAAGCAGACTTTTTGTGTTCTTTTAAATCCCACCAATTACATGTTTTCTTTCTTACCATAACTCGAGCAGATACCTAAATGTGATTTTTTTTTTTTTTTATTAAAATAATATGCGTATACAACAACAAACTTTAGATTTTTACATTTTTGGGAGATTTTCGTCAGTCATACAACAGCTTGTTTATATATATATATATATATATAATGCAATTAAATTATAGGAAATCTAGTGTTACAGTCTAGCTTATGTATACATTTTTTCAAAATATTAATGTCTAGGTAATGTGTTATCTTGTCTATATTGTTGTTCATATCATGGTTAAACTATTGTCATTGAACGTTGTATCTTGTCTTATGTTTACAACCGCAAAACCAGATAATGTTATTCAATTTAATGAAGCACAATATTTCCCTACTTTTACAGTGAAACCGATACACAAATAATGCATAATATCGTGTCGATGTAAAAGGACAAACGCGTATTGCCGCAGTAATAATAATAACAACAACTACAGTGTGGTGTTATCTATTAATCAGGCGATCGCGTCGGGCCTCTGTTTCCTGCTTGTGAGCGCTATGCTTGGGTCCTGACGCGGAGCCCGTGCAGGGCCGTACTGGAGACCCCGCGCCGCCTGCACCTCTATCGTCTCGGGTGAGTTTGATACAATGTAGCGATTTCTCTATAATTCTCAATAACTATTGCAATGCTGCAACATTCGCATGCAGACCTCACCTCTTCCTGCTTCATATAGCCGGCCCGCTGCATAGGTCGGTGAATAGGGTGATTTTACAGCGAATTCCCAAGCATACCCCCTGATCCAAGAGTATTCCAACATAAACTCATATTTAGCAGGGATAAAGATAGGCTACGCATTTGCGTCTATTGGAGCCAGAACACCAAATATTCACCAATTATGTGCATTGGCTCCAGTGAATGCGCTCTTACGGCAGAAATACTACGTGTTTACAGTCAGTGATTGTCATATTTGTTCGTATTGCGTCTGTAAACGCACATATTACAGCTAGGAAGCTAGCTAGCCACAGCTAACTGAACCTTCTGCAGAACGAGCGTCAAAAAGGCGAATTAAAGGCATGTTGTGCGGTTTAACTTGCAAAATGGTTGCAGATAAAAGCATGTGCACGAGAGGGAATGTCGAGCGAGTTATTACAGCTTTACAAATGCGAAAAATATCCGCCGTGTCCTGCAGGTCCAGAGTGTCCATTCACGTCTCCGGTGCTCTTCTGATGCGAGATGCTCTCAAAATGCCCGAAAACAAGTCTGACAGAAGAAGGTCTCGCAGATGTTTGTTAATGATGGTCTGTGTGTGCTTTTCGCAGAGACTGTTTAACCCCCAACAAACATTAGTGGCGTCCCCGCCTACCTCATCCTCATTTTGTGGTTTTGATTTGTTTAGATCGAGACTGTGACCAGGAAAAGCACAGCGACTCGCCAAAGTCGTGAAAGTTGGTGCGCGTGAGTCTGTAAATCGTGATATTGGACTCTCGGTGGTGTTTTTCTGTCTGCGAGACAGTGTGAGGTGATACGCGCGCTTTTCCCTCAGCTTGTCTCGCGCATATAGTTCAGCTGCTGTGCTTTCAAAGGATGTGAAAACGTTCATTCGTTTTATATTCTCAATATACAAAGTATCGGAATGCTTTATATTTCAGTATACGTTTGTATTGAACCTAAATCGATCCGTGTAGTGTTTCAGTTATCATTCATTTATTTCACCAGAACAACTTAATGCTGGTTTAATATTAATTTCATGATTCAACATTCTTGGATATATGGATGGATAATACCAAAAGCTTGCTGACTTGTTTGTATGTTATATTTATTTTTAAATATAAATGTATTTTGTTTTCTTTTTTTGACACGTGACACTCACTAACGAAAGGTTTACCTTGCCTTGCATTTTTACGTTGCAGTCTGCCGTTAATATTATTGGCATTTTTTTTTGTCAACAGTGTGATTTATATTCTTTAGATTTAAATTGATAGTGTTTGGAACTGTGATTTGAAAAAGTGTAATTCTTGAAAAACTTTTCATGAATTTTTGTTAAAGGGGTCATATGATGCGATTTCAAGTTTTCCTTATAATGATCTTTAAAAAAGCATCATATGACCCCTTTAATTGTTCTGCTTTGTTTTCATTAGTCTGCATGGTCCAATTCAAATATCAAATTGACTCTGTGAATTAAATGACCTACATCTCACTACTGAGGAAGTATTTGCCTTTGAGTTCTCTGTAATGTTTAGCCGATTTGTAAAAAAAAAAAAAAAAAAGGACCAAATGTTCACAGGGCTAATGTTTGTGCATTTTTTTTTTTTTTTTAAACAGTTGACATGGATGATGAAGATGGCAGGTGCTTGCTAGATGTAATTTGGTAAGTTCACTCTGTTGCACCAAAAATGACAGATAACTTTCACATAACTTCAAGTTTGAATGTTGGTTGTACGTAAACCCAGCTGAATAACATCTTTCTTGTTGTACAGTGACCCACAGGCACTCAATGATTTTCTTCATGGATCAGAAACACAAGTGAGTACTGAAAGTGGGAAGGAAAAAAATCTGATTTTTGCAAGCTTCACTGGTGGGCAAGGCAGAAATCCCACTTTGAAAGTGTAACCCAGATACATCACAGAAAAACACAGCATGCTCACCCAACAAGAATTCCCTGAACCTCCTAATCCTCTCCGGGTTATTTTTACATTTCTGCCCCTAAACCGGTTGTCCAGCTTATTGACCATTTCTTTAGAACATAATTGCCCCTCTTAATTTCAGTCCTGATTTTTTCCCTCTTCGGTTAATTCACGTATATGACACACTAATTTTCCTGTCTTTTGACTCCTGTTTTCTTTCCTGTTTGCTTGGCCTTTTAACTTGGTTATGCCTGCATTTTGTTCTGGTTAATTGGTGCACTGTCCTCACTTTGCTCTTCCCTTGCTTTTTCTTCTTTGTCTGCCTATTTGCCCCTTTTGCATCTGCTCCCTGTCGCTTTCACACGCCTGTCTGTGTGCTGTGGTGATTTCTGCCTGCCCTATCCTGGGTATGTCTGTGTAGCTGGACACTGATGACCTTTTGGATGGCTCAAGTGACCCGTCCAGCTCGTTCTTCTCCAGCACTGGGGTGAGTAATATCCCCCATTTGTGCCGTCCTCCTTTCTCCATCCTTTTTTGTAGTATATGTTCCTCAGCCCCACCATTCAAATCAGATGCATTGCGCAGCAGATCTGCATCTACAGCAGTCAGTCTCAGAGGCCTACCACCATCCCAGATTCATACCTGCCATTTAATTCCTTCTTCATTCTGAAAGTGTGGCTAGGATGAATGGCTAACATTGGCCTCTCTGTCTCTTCCAGGGCCACGTTCCTGAGGTCCAGCCACAGACTCAGCTGTCAACAAATGAGCCAGGCCTTCCAAGAGTCAGCGTTGATTTGGACTTCCTGGAAGATGACATCTTGGGGGGATCGCCGGGAGGAGACAACGGAAGCAATGGTGTTGGGACAAATCATGAGCCTTGTGACATTTTGCAGCAGAGCCTGGCAGAGGCTAACATCACAGAACAGAGCCTTCAAGAGGCAGATGCTGAGCTTGACCTCAGTCAATTTGGGCTAACTGGCCTTACGCAGGTGGTCCAACCCCTGCCTGATGCTGGCCTGTCTGGGGTGGGCATTGGAGGTGCAACTCAGATTTTTCCAAACCAAGGCACCTCTGCTGTACCCTCTAATGCCACCCAAGACATGCTCAGCTCAGTCCTGGCACATCCAGGCCTGCAGCTACAACCCCAGGTCATGAACAAAGCTATCAGCATCCAGCCATTCGTACAGCAAGTCGGGCTTGGAAATGTAACCCTTCAACCTATTTCGAGCCTTCAGGCCTTACCGAATGGCAGTCAGTCTGGACCGTTGGGCATTGGACAAATTCAAGTTGTGGGCCAACCCACTGTAATGACTATAAATCCATCTGGGCAGCAGATCTTGGCGAAAACCATGGGTGGCTACCAACTGCATCAACCTGGGCCTGAGGCAGCAAGCGCTGGAACGCAGGGTGGGCTTGGAGGCTCTGTTTTGAGTTCAGGAGGTGGACTTTTAATTCAAGGGGGCAAGGCCACTCTAGGGTCCCCTGCCTTAAATGGGCCAGCTGTCTGCTTAAGCAACACAAATACCAACAACAGCTCAACTACAATGGCCACTGCTGGTGGCATTGTGGGTTTTGGTAATGCCTCTTTGGGTGCAGGAATTGGATCTCAAACCCAGCCTCAAGGCCAAATTATGCAGAACGTCATCATCCAGCGAACACCAACGCCAATACAGCCCAAACCTCCGCAAGGGGGTGCCATCCAACCCAAAGTCTTCAAGCAACAGCAACAGCTTCCTGCTCCACATGCCTTGCCAAATGATACTAATAAGGCTCTGGGAGTACAGCAAATCCCAGTATCAGCTGGTCAGAATGTAACGTTCCTCGGGAAGCCTGGCTCAAACGTAGTCTTGAGCACACAGGCCACGTCGCAGGGAACACAGTTTTCTCAAGCGCTTTTTAAGCAACAAGGCCCCCAAACGTCTGGCAAACCGCTCAGTGTTCACTTGTTAAACCAGCAGGGCAGCATTGTCATTCCCTCACAAACTGTCCTGCAGAGCCAAAACCACCAGTTCCTGTTACCGGGGCTTCAGGCAGGAGGTCAGATCCTGACTCAGCATCCCGGGGGTCACATCATTACCAGTCAGGGGCCTGGAGGGCAGATAATCGCTAATCAGATCTTGACAGCCAATCAGAACATCAACCTGGGTCAGATGTTGGCCTCACAAGGTCACCCTGGTGCCGCCCATATTCTCTCTGGACACATCCAGCTCCAGCCTGGTCAGATGGGTCAGCCCACACTGTTCCAAATGCCGCTGTCCTTGGCGCAAACGCAGACACAAGCCCATCCGGTAACGGGCCATGTACAAACGGTCATCCAGGGCATGCCGATACAGAATTCCCTGTCTGTGGAGAGTCTTAGCCCAGCAGTCAGTTTACAGACGTTGCAGCAATCTGGAGGCATCCCTAATAACAGTAACAGTGGGTCGACGGCCATGGCGCCGTGCCAGCCAGGAGAGGGTATCACGGTATTGGGTGGTTCTACGGACCCTGCTGCTCAATCAGCACAGACCCAACTGCAACCCTCAATTCTCACGGTTCAGACGACTCCACCGGTTTCAGTAGCAGCTTCGGTTCCTTCCTCTTCATCTCCATCCCCAACTATGGTCACATCCACATCCTCAATGGTGGGTTTGGGTCCTCAGGCCCAGCACAGCCCAGGAAAGGTGTTGTTCACATCACCTGGTTCCAGCATGATCCTTAGTCAGGAGTCTCTTCAAATGTTCCTGCAGCAGGTCAGTGTGCTCTCTTTAAACCTTATCTGTTGTTTGCAAACTGTGTGTCTTTGCTAATAAGCTAACATAACAACATTTGATCCCCAAGCTGACCTCTGACCAGTTTGGATGATTGTTTTACCTCTCCCATTCCTGAACTGATAAATGTACCCATGTTAGGACCAACAGCAGCAAGCAGGAAAAGACCCACCTGCCGCTGTGGGTGTACCTGCATCTGTTATCGTCAGCGGCAGCAGTTCTGGTCCCGCCCCTTCAGGCCATGACAACTTGTTAGCTGAGACTCGGCAGAGGCAGAGTCCCAGCCCCTCTCTTGGCCCCGCCCACATGGCAACAGTGGTTAACAAGGTAGATGAGCTCATGCTCCGCGCTAAGCCCCACCCACTTGTTGCTGCCACTGCTGCGTATTGGACCACTGTCTCCCAGCAGAACTCCCTTTCTTTCTCTGCCCCCTTGTCTTTCTACTGTCATTGCTCAGGCTTGGATTCCTTTTTATTGCTCTTTCACTCATTCTCACTCTTGTTTTTGCCTGTGATTTCATCAGGTCTTTCTTTCTGCAATCTGCACTGTTATCCATTTCTTTAATTGATACTATAATTATAGTGTAATGGGTTTATTTTGTCCATTAATCAGTACTGTTATTGCATGCTATACCTTTCCCTCAATATTCATTTATTTCCGGCTGTTATTTGCATGATCATTTTTGAGTAGGAAGCTTCCACTAACTGGGATATGGGTTTTTGCAAATAACAGTGCAGTGCCGTTGTTACACTTCAAATGGTGTCACATGCAATAATGAAACTCTAGGGACTTTATTTTTCATTTGTGTGTTTGCATCATCTCCATGCATCTTCCCATGGGCATGTCATGATGGAGCAATGGCTCTTCCTATTAGTTTCCCTGCTGTAAATCTTTGCCGCTCACTCTGTCCATTCATATTAACATTGTCTACTCACTACTTCTGCTACCCTCACGTTCGGTAACTGCTGTTTTTATCCTCGATCAGTCCCCCCTCCCACCACCACCGAGCCTCCCCAAGAGAAATGAAATTAATTCCTTTCAAGATCACTTTCAAAGATTTGATCTTGATCACTTGCTCGCTGCCCTGAATTACCTTTGCCCTCTACCAGCAAATTTGTTTTAGTTTTAGATTTTTACTATTTTTATTTCTTGTCTGTTCTCTGTGAACCAATTTTTGTTGTTCTTTGCAAAAATTGTCCTCATGTCAGTTGTCTTAACACAACTTTTCATCATTAGGACATTAATGTATAAACTGTCTAAAATTAAATGGAAAACACCATGAAATATGAAGCCATTTAGAGTTACGTGATGTTCTGTCATTTCCTAAAGTGAATAATTGAAAAATGTAATGTATAATAATATATTCAGAAGCACCTGGAATTTGCGTATCTATTTAAAGGGATAGTTCACCCCAAAATGAAAATTCTATCATTAATTACTCACCCTCATGTCGTTCCAAACCCGTAAGACCTTTGTTCATCTTTGGAACATGGATTAAGATATTTTTGATGAAATCCAAGAGCTAAAATTACGGTTGATCCACTGATGTCACATGGACTATTTTAACAATATCCTTACTACTTTTCTGGACCTTGAACATGGTAGTTGCGTTGCTGTCCATGCAGGGTCAGAAAGCTCTCGGATTTAATCAAAAATATCTTAATTTGTGTTCCGAAGAGGAACAAAGTTCTTGTGGGTTTGGAACTACATGAGAGTGAGTAATTAATTGCAGAATTTTCATTTTTGGGTGAACTATCCCTTTAAGCATTGTTTTGTCTTTTCTGTTGTTCCCATCTGCTTGTTGTATAGTGTCTCAGCTTCACTACTTGATATGTTTTTACAGAAGTTCTTCCCTAATTCACTCAGTGATTGTAAACTGTTGTGGTTAGCGAAGAGGTTACCCATCATCTAAAACTGATAAAGTCTTTCAGAGAAGTGAGGAAAAGTCTCAAACAAATAGATAAGAAAATCCAGATCTTCCTGAAAACATTTCTCCTATTTTATGTTGATGATTTTTTTTTTTGCTGTGCAGAATTGAAGTTCAAATGTCAGTATTGCAAAATGTTAGTTGCTGAAATTTCAGTGCATCCCTAAAAATACATTTTCCCAGAATGATGAATTAAAAATATGAACTGGCTGATTAACCAAACATCCGTTGACTATTTTCTCTCTTCCTCCTCCTCCTCTTTTTATGCTGTCTAGGTTCCATCGGCAGCACATTCACAGTCTATAAAGATCCAAAGCGCCTCCCCATCTCAGCCTGTGGTCACCCCTGCACCAACACCCACCCTGACTGACAGTCCTCAACCTGCCCAAGCTTCTCCCATAACCATCGGGCAGCAGATCCAGTCTCCTCACCAGCACCAGCAGTCTCGGCCTCCGTCACAGCCCCAGCCTCAGTCTCAGGCACAGACTCCCTCGCGCTCCTGCACGCCTTCCTCTCTACCGCCTCTCTTTATCATACACAATCAGATCGGAGGTTCTCCACAACCGCAACAGCAGCAGCCTCAGCAAGTACAAGTGCAGCTCCAGCCTCAAGTTCTTCCTCAGCCTACCGCCCTGCAGCCAGACATACCTCCTTCCTCCTGTTCCCCGAAGCCTCCACAGCCACTTCCTGCACAGTTCCAGTTCCAGCCTGCTGTGAGCTCGCCTCCAGCTGCAGTGGTGAAACAGCAGGTGACAGTGGTGCCGGGGCTGACTGCGGAACAGCAGCATCACCTTCAACTGGTCAGTGCACAGCTGCAGACCATGTCATCCATCACACAGCCCTCTCCTCAGCAAAAGCAGCTTTTGGAAAAACTTCACCAGGTATTACGTCATCATCTTAGCCTTTATATTGTGTTCTAACTGATTGTGAAATAACAAAGTTTGCACTGAAATGTAAATACTTGACAAAATCAGCCATCGGCACATTTTTTATGGTTAATTCACCGTTATATAGAGCAGAGCTTTGTTAACATTTAGGTGCCACTGTGGGCAGGACTACTACTTACTATGAAAAAATAGGTAATAGGTAAGGCAGGTAGAATTAGGTAAAAAAAATAGGTAAGAGCTCCTGCTCTTACAAATCTCCAGAATTGTTTTTTTTTTTTCTTTTCCATATGAACTCTACTAAAATGATTATCTATGTGCTTGCGATTTATACAGATCCAGCAAAACATTATTCTCCAGGCTAAGCAGCAAGCTCAGGCACAAGCCCAAGCCCAGGCCTCTCAACAACAGGCTACAAACCAGTTCAACAAAATGCCAGATCAGCATTCAGTCCAAGCTGCAACTTCAACGGCGAGTGTCACCATCCAAGCGCCAGTCCAGTCCCTTCTGCAGCAGAAATCTGTGCTTGTCAAGTCCTCTACTACAAGTGGGGATCCCATATGTTTATTCTTTAGATGTTCACTTTCAAATATTCCTATGTTTACAATGTGTTGTCTTCACCTTAGGTGCAAATGACACTCAAGTATTTTCTGCTGGGGCTACAGTGAACCAGGGAATCACAACACCAAACCTTGCGCAGGCTGTTCAGGTGAGAGAAATTTAGTTTGTTAGTATTTTTAATGTAGTTTACAGCTGGATAATTGACCTTTGTAGTACAGATATTGCAGAATTATCTTTACTCAATTTTGAACACTCTCTTGACTCTGGTTTGCAGGCAAAGCCAGGAGTCATTAGTTCAGTTGGTGGTCTGACTCTGAGTAAAGCAGGTTTGCAGATACAGGTTTTAGGCACTGCACTCTCCCAAATGCCCACACCTCAACCACCTGCTCTACAAACACAGGTAAGATTCAAAATCACATTACATAAGACTATTAAAATGAACTGGATGATGTCTTATTTGTGGTAATCTTTTGTTATCTCTTGTCTTTTCACAGACTTCCACATTAAAAAGGCCTTTTAGTTTGGAACCAAGCAAAGAAGCTAGGTATTATATACATATAAATAGCATAAATTGCAAATGTTATTAGTTAAATCCAAGAATAAGCCCATAAATTATGAGAAAGTGGCATTTAAGGGATTAGTACTGTAAAACTGTTTGCCAGTCATTGAACACAAATCATTAAGTATGCCTCATGCAAGGTTTGAAGCCATTTGTTTGATGACCTGCTAGTTGTTTTGCACTAGGCTTTTTTAAAGATCAGCAGTTTTCCCACCCACATGCTTGTGTATCTGTTTGTAGGATGCTGGAACAGCTGCGAAAACAGCAAGGCTCTGTTCTCCATCCTGACTACAGCTCTCCTTTCCACTCATTTGAGGATAAACTTCATAGACTGCTGCCGTACCACCTGTACCAAGGCATGGCTTCATCCCCGGAAGACTACCGCAAAGGTAAATGTTCATACCTCTTTGTGAACACTCTTTTAAGGTCCTGTAGTGTAGTTGTGTGGCACCCTCTTTAGGGCTGCTGTGTAACTCTTGCTTTACGCTTCTCTGTCCAGTGGATGATGAATTTGAGAATGTCTCATGCCAACTCTTGAAGCGCACGCAAGCAATGGTGGATAAATATCGTCACCTGCTTTTTGAGGAGTCAAAGGTATCATTTAAATCTCACCCACTTGACCTCTCTTGATGTTTGGACCTTATGAGCCCTAAATTCATTGGCATCTTGTGTGTTTGTTACCTTGAGCAGAGGCTGGGTCCCTCTGCAGAGATGGTTATGATTGACCGGATGTTCATTCAGGAGGAGAAGGTTGCTCTTAATCAGGATAGGGTTCTGGCCAAGGAGAAACCAGGTAATGACTAAAGTTCAATACAAGTTAAAGTTGCCATGAAATTGCTTCATGACCACTGTGACAGTTACTCGACCAATAGCTTGTAAATTGTAAATGAGAACAAACTTTTTTTCTGATGGTGTGGTATTTAATCACTTTCATCTCTTACTCTTTGCAGAAGAATTTGTGGCCAATTCCTGTTTGCTGGACAGCAGTGCTGTGAGACCTGTACAGGTGGAGCTGAGTTCTGTACGAACCGCATCATCATCAGCAGCAGGTGCAGGTCAACCTGCTCCAGCTGCAGCTGTTGCCCCTGCTCCAACCCCAACCCCTGCACCTACTCCAGCTGCTGCCCCGACTCCTGCTTCTACCCCTGCCCTCTTCCCTCCTACCAAGCTGGTGATCAAGCAAGGTGGTGGGGGAGCGTCGGTATCCTGGTCCACCAGCTCCACCCCTACACTTGCTCCCGTGGTCCGGCCATCTGCAGAGCCAGTCACGCCAAGTGCCTCCTTTAGCCGCACTCCGTCCTCCCACCCTGCTGATGATGACGATGATGTTGCGCTTCCCCAGCGGACCAGCAAACCGCCCATCAAGACCTACGAGGCACGCCAGCGTATAGGTTTGAAGCTGAAGATCAAGCAGGAGGCGGGATTTAGTAAGGTGGTTCACAACACTGCTTTAGATCCGGTCCACTCCCAATCCCAACTCACGGCACAACCGCCGACCCCCGAGCAGCCGCAGAAAGTCAAGCCCACCCATGTAACCCCACTCACCAAAGTCATTAGAACTCCTCCTCCAACGTCTTACCCCACCCCCTCTTCCACTGTCACTACGGTAACTGCACACCCAGGCTCTGCCTCCAGTAGCGCAACTTCCTCTAGTGGACCTGCGCCCTCATTTTCCTCCTCCTGGTCTTCATCGTCCCCTTCCACATCTACGGCTCAGATGAATGGCACTCTGGAACACCATGAGGTAGGCAGAGTTAAACGGAACCCAGCGTCCACAGCGACTCCTCCACTAACCACTTGCCGGCTCCCGCTTCGAAAGACGTACCGTGAGAACATCAGTCCACGTCGCAGGCCAGGAGTACCAGGAGGAGGTGGAGACACGTTGCCCATTGTACCAGCAGGACCCCCTATTGCTTCTTCCCCCCAGCCACAAGGTTCCTCCCCTCAACCTGAACGGACTGTGATAGCCAGTGTGAAACTAGAGAGGCAGGGTGGACATGGGCAGTCCCACCCCCATGCAGAGTCACAGAGCCTCGCAGCAGTAGAGGATGTCCTCTACCGTGGCATCAAAAATGCGTACCAACATCACAGAGATTTCTCCGACAAAGAGGATGAGGTCGAGGCAGAGAAAGGTGGCGGTTTGGGGCGGTTGAAGGGCATAGGGAGCAAAAACCGAGAGGGAGGAAGGGGAACCTTCAGGATGGATCAGCATGCCCCTGGCCCACCTTCTCCTGGAGAGTCTTCCTGCACAAGAGACTCCACACTTCCTGCCAAACGCTGTAAGTCCGATTCTCCGGATATGGACAATGCAAGTTTCTCCAGCGGCAGCCCGCCACCTGACGACTCGTTGAATGAGCACCTGCAGTGTGCCATAGACAGTATACTGAACCTCCAACAGGGCCCTCCTGGACATGGAGGCTCAGGGAAAGGGGCTTTAGGGAGGGTTCATGGGGAAAACCTGCCTAATCAGCACCAAACCCATCCTTCCTACAGACAGTCTCCCCTCTCCACGCCACCCTCGTCCACCCCCATGTCCCAGCATCCACAGGTAGGGGGCCGAGGACAAAATGGGAATTTGGTTTCACAGACGCACAGTAGATAACAGCCCCTGTAGCCTATGTTGACTGAAAGACTGAAAAGCAGGATGTCAAAGGATAGGGGAAGCAAACGGAGACACTTTTCCCATGATCAGCTGTTTGCTTTGTTTGTCTGTGGTTTGTGCTGATGAAATGTGTTCTTTTGGTTTACATATGGCCCTTTAAGTGTACTTTCTAGAGTATAAAAAGTGCACTTTGATATGATTTTCAAAATTTTGTCCCTCTGTTTTTTCCTGGGTTCGAATCTGGGACGGTTCTTATGTCAGTTTCCCAATTTAAAGATTTCTCTCAACTTGTGAGAGACAAAAATATATGACCATTCATTTAATAAATAATGTTTGTAATTACTGTGACGTATGCGGATTGCAGGAACTTTTTAAGTGATATCATGAAAACTGTCATATAGTAGTTAATTTGGTTATTTTGGATAATTTATTTTGAAGAGACTAATGGATCACTTCTCCCTTTGTTAGAATGGTCACCCTTTACCATGGAATTATGTTTTTGGGAACTGGTGATCACTGTGTAGAGGCTCATTAATGCATAGTAGTATAGTGCTGTATCTCCCCAAAGACAAGAAATCTGGTTTTGGTTGTCCAGCTACAGGAATTAACAATGAAGCTTTCACAAACAGAAAAGTCACCAGAACTGTAGAAAATCTCTTGACCTTTAACGCATTCCAGCATCAAGAGCACATTTACAAATCAAACATACACAGCACAGCAAATGTGGTCACCCTTTTAATAAAAAAAAAAAAAAAAGATGTAATATGATTTTCCTGGGAAGAATATTATTGAAAATCTGAAAAACAGCCATTTTTGCATCTACGAAGTGCAGAGTGTGAAAAGTTCCCAGACACAAAGCCTCCCTCATATATGCCTTTTTTCTCTTTTTGTAGGCGTATGTATGTTCAGACACTTTTACACAATTAAGATAGAATCACTGAAAGATCTTCAAACCGTTCAGAAGCAAACACAGCGAAAGCAATGACATGGAAAAAAAAGAACAATGATGTAAAGAAAAAAAATAGAACTGTAAGAATTTGAAGTATAGTACTACAGATTAATTTTGTATTGTATTTATTGTGTATAATGACACTTTTTAAGAAAAACCTGTACATTTAGTAAAACTGTAAATTAAACCTTGCTTCTTTTATGAAACAATCACACTTGTTTCTCTTTGCCATTTGACTTGGTTGTTTTTTTTTTTAAGGCTGACAGCTGAAGAGATTTATTTCTTCATTGTTTATATGTAATGATCTTACTGGCCAGTAGGGGGCATTGCTTAATCGGGTCTGAGTCAGAGAGGCGCACCAGAGCACAATATAGATGATCTGCCAAGTGTCTCAAAGGTGGTCTGTCATGCCAGTATCAAGAGTCACGTGAACATCTGCTCTGCAAACAGATCTCTTAGATCAAACAAAAGCCAACGAAATCATAATAGAATACATTGCCCCATGGTGCAGCGTCTGCTGAAAGACAAGCAGACCCACCACACCCTCATGTTTGCAGGCAGTACTTTATGTAAATGAATGACTCCCTATAAAACGCTTGACTCCACCTTAGCATGTTGATGCGGCCCCCTCACTCCCTGTCCCCACCCTGGTTTAAACCCATTGTCATCACTCGCCGTCCAGAGCTCTCCCCTGCTTCTGCGTCAGGCAGTGTTTGAAGAAGAGGTGCAGAGAGAAACGTAGGCAGGGAAAGAGGCAGTA
>NW_015554147.1:1208547-1251085 GCF_001515605.1 Sinocyclocheilus anshuiensis
GGGAAAGAGGCAGTACTTGTGTGCATGCCTTAGAGCTGATTTTGCTGGAGGAGTCAGAAGCACAGGCAGATCAGATCAAGACCTCTCATCTGAAATACATGAAATATCTGAGAAGAACCATCACTTGAAACGTTTGACTTGTTGGTATTTGGGTGCCTTGGACAAAGATTCGTCTACTAAGATACATCCTGATGTGTAGAAACACCTCCGGGGCTATAGAAAGAGTGGTTAAGGTTTATCATCTCTTCAAGTATTTCAATCTAAGATTCAGCATTCTCCAGGTAAGATGACAAATCGTGGACTTTTTGGAGTGTACCTTTGCGTTGTGTTTTACACTTTAAAATCCCTTTCAGATTAAATGTAGCTTCAGAATATAGTTCCAAATGGTGGATGCATGCATCAATGAACTAAAAAAAAGTACTAAAGGGAGCAAATGCCTTTGGCCTTTCCTCTGATTTTTGGCACACATCAGTGTTCTCGTTTTGTAATACTTCTGGAAATTAACTGAAGCTCAAGGCTTCTCCAAAAGAATTCAACTGTATGTGTTGCAATTGTGGTGAAGGATGCCACAAGGCATTTTCCATCTTCTGTGCAACATGCGAGTCTTACTACATAGTCAAATCCCAACCATCTTCCTTTTGCCAAGTCAGCTGTGCAAAAGTTGAACTTTTATTTCAACATAACTAGTTTCTTTTCAATTGATGATAAAGGCTCTAAGGTTGGCACAACCTTGACATGAGAAACATGTCTCTCTGGAGTGCATTTACTTCTGCATAACCGCCATTTTGATTCAGAATAAGTTCTCCTGATAAGCATGATGCATTAGTAGGGAGTGTTTAGAATCCACTGTGAGCCAAATGCTCATTATTGGAATTACTGCAAAATCCTGTCAAGATTCAAGAAAAACTACTGAATACGCTTGTGTTTGACACATCGCTGGTGTATTCAGCCCTTTACACACCGTAATCCTTCACTCATTTAACTTCCCACTGTTGGAAAACATGGCTCACTCTTTTCAATATACGGAAATAAGTTATGAATGTGTGTTTGTGGACCCAGAGTTTGGGTGGGTGTGTGTGTGTAAGTGTTTCCAAAATGAGCACCAACTTTTTCCAGGGACATGTATGGACAATGCCCTCTACTTTCCCTGTAGGCTGAAAACGTCGGTTTAGATTCTTTATTTGAAGGTAAATGGAAAAGCTAGGCATTTTAATGGGAGCAAAGGCCTGTTAACCAAGAAATAAATGAAATATACAGTGGCTAAAACACCTACAGCATTTACTGTATAAAATATAACAAGCAACTATTCAACCTTACATTTACCCTTTTTATGTTTTTCAGGCAAACAAAAAGTCATTTACTAAAGCAGAAGAAACCCGGGGGTTAAACGTTATATAACATCGTATACTATTGCTTTATAACTCCAGCAAACATCCCTTAAACACTGTAAACCTTCAAGGCAGAACGCTTGGGTACATTATATAAATACTGTAAGCAAGAGAAGAGTCACAGTCATCCCAGAGGACACGTAAACCGTGCAAAACACAGCAATAAATTAACTGCAAAGGAAACTCTGAATACTCCCCCAAGGCGAAGATGTCACGCTGGGGACGCAAGAATGTCAAGAAGGCCCCTGAGGTGATCAGAACAGTGACCGAGGGCCTCAAGTCACTCTATCGAAAGAAACTCCTGCCCCTGGAGCAGTACTACTGCTTCCATGACTTCCACTCACCGAGTCTGGAGGACGCCGACTTTGACAACAAACCCATGGTGCTAGTGGTTGGACAGTACTCCACAGGAAAGACTACCTTCATCAAGTAAGACTCTAAATAAGTCAGTTTACTAGGGCTTTTCTGAGTCTAGGGCTTTTAAGGGGTTTAAAATAACGGTATGTTTGACAAAAGCTAAAGCTATGGTGTCTATGTGGTTATGGCCCTGGATAGCGGTATTAGTCCACTCATGGTTTAGGATCTTGGGAGCTCACTATGTCTGATGTCTATCTTCTGTCTATATAACATTGGTTTGAACTCAGTATTAAATTCAAGGGTTGGTTTTAGGCCATTTACCAAATGGAAATACAGTGGTATGCGAAAGTTTGGGAACCCCTGGCAGAATCTGTGAAAATGTGAATAATTTTAACAAAATAAGAGAGATCATACAAAATGCATGTTATTTTTTATTTAGTACTGTCCTGAGTAAGGTATTTGACATAAAAGATGTTTTTTGTGATGGTTGTTCATGAGTCCCTTGTTTGTTCTGAACAGTTAAACAGCACTGTTCTTCAGAAAAATCCTCGTAGAAAAACAGTCGTAGATCATCCAGGTAACCACACACAGTATTAAGAACCAAGGGTTCCCAAACTTTTGAAATCATCACTGTGTCTGTCACGCGACTCTGTTGCCCTTTCAGGCTTGAACTGATGGTAAAACTAACGACATTATTAACTGTCTTGATATTTACTTTGAAAGCTGAAGCTGCGATTATGGTAAGGGGCATTACATTTCCGACGCGTGCTTATGGTGTTCGGCCAATCACAATGCACTGGGTCAGCTGGCCAATCAGAGCAGACTGCGCTTGTCAAAGGAGGGGGCTTTGTTGAAAACGACACGTTTGAGAGAGGCGGGGCATAGAGGACCTACAATAATGTACAGTATTTGAAAAATAATGTGTTTTTTTTTAACATTAAAGCATGTCAACATATTCTGTTACACCAAATACACAAAATAATGATCTTTAAAATATAGCATCATATGACCCCTTTAAACCAAACTATTCCATAGTGCTTTGTTTGTTCTAGTAGAACCACACGGTTATTAAAAACTATCATGTCAACACGGTAACCATGGCTTTGTTCTGTCAACACAGATATCTGCTGGAACAGGATGTCCCAGGGAGTCGTATAGGGCCGGAGCCCACCACCGACTGCTTCACTGCTATCATGCACGGAGACGTGGAGGGAATCATTCCTGGAAACGCCCTCATAGTGGATCCCAACAAACCCTTCCGCAAGCTCAACCCCTTCGGAAACACCTTCCTCAACAGGTGAATAGAGTCATACAGGCAGCTGTTACACTGAGCCGCTATGTACGACATGACATGAGAAATGAGGGTGGGTTGTGTGGAAGAATGTGTCGACTGATCTGTCTGCTTACTCTGGGCATGCAGGGAAGATAACAGAGAAACAGTGTGTTAGTTTTTGCTCTACGGAATTTCAAGAGTCCGTGTCAAATTTCTAAGGTAGGAGGGACTTTCCTTATTTGTGGAAAACTTGTGGAAGGGAGAGATCACAAGAGAGGGCAATGAGCGCTAGTGTGCCTAAAGCAGAACTACAATCTGTGATGATTTAGAGGCGTTAGAGGTTAAAGAGTGGACCTCGTTTCAAAGTTTGTCTTTAATAATCAAATGTTTACGAGTTTTACATTTTATGAAGAAAGGATTTTTGCATTTTCTGAAGATAATGTGATTTCTGAAGATTAGTGCTTTACACTATGCTAGGTTGAAATGGGTGGTTGCCAGGGCATTGCTATGAGTTTGCCAAGGTGTTTTTTAGCTTGATGCTATGCAGTTGCAAGCATGTTCTGTGTGATTACTTACTAACATTATGATGTAGAAAAAGAACATCATGATTTAAGGTAGCATTCATGTAGCACAAATTAAATGGAATACACCAACGTTTAACAGATCTCAATTTAATGTCATGTGGTGTAACAACTAAGTAAAAAGTAATAACATATTTTCATTACACCTTGAACACATTTGAGTGGATACATGTCAATCAAAAAAAAAAGTAAAATAAAAAAACCTTTTTATAGATTTTTATGAAAGTGCCTTATCATTAAAAAGTTCAAATTATCTAATATTTTATTCTTGACATACAGTCATGAGGGTCTGCTGGGGTCTCATTGATGTAATTTCCTGATTTATGTTTTATTTTCTGCGTGTTGGTCAAACCACATGGCTTTGATTTGGCGGACAAACGTTTTTCAAATATTAAAAAGCAGTGAAGCAGTTTTGTTAAAATATTTAATATAGAAATAAAAATGAAACAGTGTGTCTTACTAATTAAAAAATATTGTTCTAATATTTAGAACAAATCTCTAACCCTCTGTATGAGTGCAATATTAATTTGGTGAATGAAGTGGTAGATGGAGCAATGTCAGGTATTAAAATACCAAGCAGTAGCCAAACAGTTGGAGGAAAGTAAGCTGTAGTTCAAGTCCAGGTCATCTGAATACCTCAGTCCTCTCATTAACCTTGCCAAGAAAGTTTCAACATAATTAGCTTGTAGTTGTCTCTCAACACCAGAGGAGGCGCTGTCTTGAGTGCCAGGGAGTCTTAATCAGATACAGTTTTGCTCTGATCTCTTTGGGTGTATTTTTGCAAACATGTTTTGAGAACTTCTTTTCTCCTACTTCCTGCCCAGGGAAGCAGTCCACTCGTTAAACTCATTTAAAGCAGGAAGAGACCATGTTTTTCTATGCCGCAGATCATTAGTGGAAAGTATTGTTTGATTTTGGCAGCGCTGGTCATTTTCCCTCAGGAAGCCCTGTGTGTTTCAAGCACCACTTCCACACAATGGATCGGCCTGGGAGGAGTAACGCTAGAAGTCTGCTTCTTAGATCACACACAACAGTTGTGATAGGAGTAATGGCTAATTTTTCAGCTTTTCTCAGGGGGAGAGTGATTTTAACTAAAGAGTTCCTGAATGTTTGATAATTGTGCTGTGCCCTTTTAAGGAATCAAATCGCAACTGGGCGACTGCGGCCTAAAACAGCAGAAAAATCATAGACCGAACATTCAATCTTGTATTTAACAAAATATATCAACATGAAGTCTTTACTTGACTTACCCATTCAATGAACTTTGAAAGTTTGGTTCCATCACTAAATGCAATACAAAATCTTTTTAAACTTCATCTTTGTCTCTGACAGATTCCAGTGTGCTCAGATGCCCAACCAGGTCCTGGAGAGCATCAGCATCATTGACACCCCAGGCATTCTCTCCGGGGCCAAACAAAGAGTGAGTCGAGGTAAGCAGACTGGAAAAGTAGGGAGAGAGGTTTGGAGGTATTTTATGCCAAATTTCAATCCATTTCTCACTTGAAATTTAACTTCATTTAAACTGGTCTACAATGTCTCTTTAATTCGGTGTTGGTATTAGGTACTAACTGGCATAAATAAAAAGGATAACACTAATCCGAGAGTTTGTTTCAGAGTAAATAGCAGATGATCAGTCTCTAGGCTCTCCTACAGAGAACATCATTGGGTAACCTTAGCTTATCAGTGTTGCACCTTTCTGGTCGATGTCTGCTTTTCCTCACATTTTCCAGCAGTTGAAGTGACGCACAGAATGGGAAAGTAAGCCATTAAGGTGTGACAGGGAAGGAATGTGAAGGGCTGACATGTATTGGGGGATGTAGGAGGGTCTGGAGGATTCAACTGTTGTCATAACTATTTTAGCATATACGTATTGTTCACACAAAATTTGCACATAATCACCCAGAAGATTGTTAAAGAGCTAAAAGGATCTTAAATTTTTTTTAAATACTTTCAATAGAGCACAACAGCTGGGTTCCAGAATTACAGTCCACAGAACAGGGGTAGCCATCTTGAGGGTAGTTTAGCTCCAATCCTAATTGGAGCTAATTAAGGTGTTTAGGATTGCTTAAAAATTACAGGCAGGCGTGTTGGAGCAGAGCTAGAACTGAAGTATGCATGAAGGTAGCCCTCCAGGAGTAGGGTTGGCTACCCTGTCACAAACCTTTCAGTCAAGTCATGAGCTTAAAGGTTGTAAAGGTTCTCCAACCCTGCTCCTGGAAAGCTTCCATCCTGCAGACTTTAGTTCCAGACCTGCTCCAACACATCTGCCAGTAATTATCAAGTATACCTAAACACCTTGATGTTTGTTTGGGGTTGGAGCTTAAATATGTAGGACAGTAGCAGAGTTAGTGAGTGAGTAACTGACTGACGTGTAGCCAAGTATGGTGTCCCATACTTGGAATTTGTGCTCTGCATTTCACCCATCCAAATGCACACACACCGTGAGCCATTTTTGCTGCGGCGCCCAGGAAGCAACTGGGCATTCGGTGCCTTGCTCAAGGGCACCTCATCTGTGGGTAATGAGGGTGGAAGAGAGCGCTGGTTGTTCACTCCCCCCACCTACATTTATGCCGGTACTGAGACTCAAACCCATGACCTTCGGGTTACAAGTCCAACTCTCTAACCATTAGGCCACAACAGAACCCTGTTGTACAGCAATAGTGTATACTTCTCTAGAATTCACAAACCAGTGTGAGTTTAAACTGAAAAGAGTCCCACCAATCAGAGAAGTCGATGTTAAATTGGAAACAAGAGCAGTTACTAGGGATGTAACGATTAACCGCGAAAATCGATTCAAATATGTGACGATTCAAATCGGTTGAGATGCTAAACAAATCGCGATTCATTTAGGTGTAGGAGTATCGTGAGTTGAGTGAATCGTTACATCCCTAGCAGTTACCGTTGTCTTTTGTTCAGTTTATTGATTGCGTTCTACCTCTTCTTTCATTTTGTAGGATATGACTTCCCAGCAGTTCTCCGCTGGTTTGCTGAACGTGTGGACCGGATCATCCTTCTCTTTGATGCCCACAAGTTAGAGATCTCAGATGAATTTTCGGAGGCTATCGGGGCCCTCAAGGGGAATGAAGACAAACTCCGTGTTGTGCTGAACAAGGCTGATATGGTTGATACCCAGCAGCTCATGCGGGTGTATGGAGCTTTAATGTGGTCTCTGGGGAAAGTGTTTGGTACTCCTGAGGTTCTGAGAGTGTACATCGGATCCTTCTGGTCTGAACCTCTTATGGTGTCCGACAACCGCAAGCTGTTTGAGTTGGAGGAGGAAGATCTGTTTGCTGATATCCAGAATCTGCCACGCAACGCAGCCCTACGCAAACTTAATGACTTGGTCAAGAGGGCACGTCTTGTGAGGGTAAGTCAATATATCAGTAATGGCCGCTTTGTTGGAACTGTGATGTCAGAAGTTAAAACTGATCGAATGCAAACACTTAAAAGGTTTTCTCACCCAAGGATTAGTCATCATTTACTTACCTGCATGTCGTTCCAAACCTGTATGGCTTTCTTCTGTGGAACACAAATGAAGATATTTTGAATAATATTTCAGTGTTTTGTGTCTATACAATGAAAGTCAATAGGCTATGTGCTTCACTCACAGGTGCATGCCCATATCATCAGTTACTTGAAGCAAGAGATGCCGTCTGTCTTCAGGAAGGACAATAAGAAGAAGAACCTGATCTACCAACTCCCAGTCATCTTCTCCAAGATTCAGCTACAGCATCATATCTCTCCTGGAGACTTCCCTGATTGTGCCAAGATGCAGGTTAGTGCAACCACCTGGTCCTTGTTGTGAGGTTAAAATACAAATTTTCTTGCTTGAAATAGTCTTTAATGACTTTTCTTAGGAGCAACTAACGGTACATGACTTCACCAAGTTCAAAGCCCTGAAGTCCAACCTGATGGCTATGCTGGATGAGTTGTTGTCTACCGACATTGCCAAACTCATGCCCCTTCTTAGGCAGGAAGAAATAGAGGCTGGAGTCCAACCTGGGGTCCAAGGGGGGGCCTTCTTGGGAACCCGTGCCGGACCCTTTGTGGAAGGTGACCCCTTTGGCGAGACTGCGGATGAAAATGGTGAAGTGGGTGAGGAAGATGAGGAATGGGTGGTGACAAAGGACAAGCCAAAGTATGATGAGATCTTCTACAACCTAACACCGAATGAAGGCAAACTAAGTGGCACCAAAGCCAAAGATTGGATGGTGAGCACACGGCTGCCCAACTCTGTGCTGGGCCGCATCTGGAAGCTCTCGGATGTGGATCGCGACGGCATGCTGGATGACGAGGAGTTTGCCCTGGCCAGCCACCTGATTGAAGTGAAACTGGAGGGTCACGGGCTGCCCCCTGAGCTGCCTGCCCGTCTCGTACCACCATCCAAGCGTCGGCAAAAAGGCTCTGATGCTTAGACAATGCGCCTACATGGCCTCCACTGATACTTGTCCGCACTTCCTGCATGTTGTCCAGCTCCACAGCAGCTGCAGTGCATCTCCATTCACTGTATTTTGGTGCCATTTTGTAACATGCAATTAATGTCTTACTTTGTATTCTTGGTTCAAATGCAACAATTCAAAGATTCCCAGCTGGAAGCCAAAGAGCATTTTGATAAACCATAGACTGGTCTCAGTCACTTGAAAAGAATGTTGCATCTGTCACCATTCTTTTCCTGATGGTAACATCATATGGCATCACATCCAGAAATGCTACACACATGACTTATAATGGCTCCTGAACTAAGGGATAGCAAACAAACTCTTGTAGATAAGACATTCATTTTCATCATTTATTGTAAAAATCTGTAGACTTGGCTTTACATACTTTTCCATGTGGCTTTTAATGTAGTCAACTAAATCAGAATGTGAAGTCAAGCACTTAAAACTCTGAAACTCCTTTGACAGCAGACCCGAGGAGGCAAGTGAAAACCTTTCTGAGACTTTGTTTTGGAACATGTAAATCAGTTTACTAGCATGTTGTTGTCTTTGCTTTTAAAATAAAAAATGATATATGCTTTACATGTGATCATTTTTTTTTCCTTTTTTTATAGAATAAGCTCTATGCATACTGAATGACACAAAATATATATAAAATCATACATGTTAAAGCAAAAAAAAAAAAAGTGGAGATTTCTTAGTGACTACTGTAAACAGTTCCACTGTCTGCTTCAGTTGACCATTGTTTTCACAGTAAATATATTGTGCTGAATAAAGATCCTTTGACTTGTACTTTTTTGGTTTGAAAAGACATTTTTACAAAAAGAACTGCACTGTAAAAGCATAACACTGATATGTAAAATTTTGAAGAAGAAAACAAGAACAAATTGTACAAACTATAAACCAAAATTTTACACCAAACTAACTAGCCCATAATGAGTTCGTTTTTATTTCCTTTTCATTATTATTTAATTTAATATTTGTGTTTATGTAATGTTTATTGCTAAGAAAATAACAAAATTCCACAAGTATTGTGGTAGTAAAATAGTAAAATATCATATTTCACAAAATTACATTTACAGGGTTATGCAAACCTCACTCAAAATAAATTGAAATTTAAAACAGCTTATATAGTATTTAATTTTAATAAGTCCCTAGGTTGACATTTAACATTTTTCCTTTCACTGAGTCTTCCTTGAGAAAATACAAAACAGACTTTTGAAAGTTTCAAAGCCTATTTGGTATCCTTTCTATGGAAAGAGCCTTTTACAAATCTTGAATTTCTGGGAAAGGAGGCACTAGCAGGCAGAAAGGCTGCAGTCTTGTGCACACATATGCTGTACAGTTGCTCGGTGACAGGCCAGATAAACAGTGAGTCACAGATCTCCCTGCCAAAACCCCATACCAGCATTTTCCATCTTCCAGCACAACCACCCGTTCCTCTCTTCGCTTATACTTTCCAGCTCTTCATCATTCTAGAGGCTGTGTTATAACTTTTGTCACATCTTACTCAATGCCTGAGTTGTTCCTCTTCCCTCATACAACCCCACAACCTGTGAAAGCATTGTGTGTATGTGTGTGTGTGTGTGTGTGTGTAACCCTTCAGGTTTGTGAAGAAAGAGAGGAAGGGTATCTCACTGTTTCTTTCCTCAATTTCTTAGTGGAAAGAAACACAAATGAGAAACAGAGGCAATCCACCCATCCCTCCATTGCTAGCTGGTTTACAATGTGACTCAGTGGTGAAGAATGTGGTGGGATGGGCTTGAAGGAGTTATTAAGATCTCTTTTCCTCGGGTCCGTTAAGTTTCCTAAAGTCCAGTTTCAGGCTTTTGACGTCATCTCTTTATGGAAAACGTTAGTATCCCCCTATTTGGACTTTTCTTCAGGGCTGGTTTCAATCCTGAATCCTGCAAGTTTGTATGTGTGTGTGGTGATAGAGGCTGTGTGAACATACAGACATTTGAGATCCACCTCATAAATTGAGCAAGTAAACATAAATCATTATAATCATCTGCAGTTTATACTGAAACTCCTAACAATTCCCTTAAACAAAACTGGGTAATTAAAGAATTTGAAAAAAAAAAGAATGTGCATATTAAAATATTATATTAATAAATATACTGAACAGAGGAAATACGTTTTAGTCACTGTGTCAGCATAACAATATTCCCTTAGGATGTAATGGCATGTAATTTTCCATAAGCCTCTTACCAAGCGTCTAAATGTGTTCACATAGTCTCTCTATGTGAACTATGAGACATTTCGTATTTTAAAAAGGAAAAAAAAGAGTTATGTAAAGGCACCAAACACATGGCAGTCTCTTGACTACATAGCAACCATAGAGACAAGAAAACATGCACAATATTTGTACATGTTGTGGACACCGCCTCCATGCCGGGATTCCCTCTCACAGAGTGCCTACATGGGGAATTCCTCACAAAGATGCCCCACAAACTGCATGCTAGCCAGGGTGAGTGTTACTTTAGTGCATCCTCTGGTTGACATTTACAGAGGCTGCACTACCTGGAGCTCGGAAGAATAGTAAGTAGGAAATTTATGCTTGAAAAATGTTAACTTATCTATGTTTATAATTTTAAATATATTGTAGTGCTTAGTTTATGAGAGCCTGACTAAAAGATAATGATCGACTCTTCCACAACTTTCAATCTGGAGTAAAAGTAACCTAATGTTTTATTTATTTCTATCTTTTCAAATTAAAACAATTCAGCACCATTTATCTTACTTTCAAAAGCATAACCTTATACATGAATTTCTAAAGCCTCTAAATTATTAACATGATCAAAAACTTTGTTAAAAAACATGCTTTCTTCCCTCTGATTATTTACACTTTTTAAGTAAAAAGCCTTTTATTATAATTCTTAAACTATTCATCTTTAGGTTGTGTTACATGTGTCTTTTTCTGTGAAATCAGTTTTTTTATTTATTTTTTATATAAAGTACAGTCATTCAAAATGAACATTTACTGGAATTAAACAACTTAGGTTTACTTAATTATCCATACATTATTTTTAGATGTTTTAGATGTCACATAATTTTAGATTATGTTAAAATGAGAGTATCAAAAATGATACATAAGACATTTGAAGAATGTTTATTTGTACAGCTGTATTTGTTGAATCACATTGTACTATATGTTTTGCCCCTCACAATTGTCAGCGATAGGTTGCAGCAAAGGATGAGTTGAGCCAGGATCTAAATGCAGCTGTCAACTTTAATAAACAATCAGAATAACAACTTGCGTCCTCACGCCATAACAGGTCCAACTGAGGAGGTAGGGAGTGGGTTCTGGAGGAGGATGTGGAGTTGGAGAGGAACGTGACCATGGAGGTATTGGCAGAGGGAAAAGCCATGGAGGAGATGATGGAGGAGCCAAGAAGTCACTCAGAGCAGTGCCAAGACCAAGGCCCATTGTGGAACTGATGTAGGGAGATGCCAGGACTGGTGGAGACCCAGGCGTAGCTGAGGAGACAAAGACCCAAGGGGACACAGGAGGCCTGGAGGGCCAAGGCGGAACCGGAGGCTTGCGGGACCGAGGTGGACACGGGGGCTGAGCTGATGGGAGTGAGGACCAAGGTTGGGCTGGGTTGTGGCTAGAAGGGATACAGCAAAAACCGGAAGCTAACAATAAATTGAATTTTCTACCTATTAGATTGTGTTTTATTAACGTCTACACCTACCCCAACCCTAAACCTACCCATTAAAATAATGCAAAAATAGTAATTATTGTTGTACAGTGTGAGAAAAATTACGCTATATTGATGTGCCCAGGCCCAGTTGTTTTTGCTGTATGCCATCTATCCTTAACCGTTGGGCTGGAGAGAAGGAGGAGACCAGAGGAGCCAGAGGGTTTGGAGGGACGATGCACAGCCAGTGGTCTGGAAGAACGTGGTGCAGGCTAGATGACGACTGACCAAGGCTGAGCCAGAGGGACCAGGGAGCCCAGTGGAGTCCAAGGATTGACAGACACTGGTGGAGCTGAGGGATCATGGAGCCAAGGGGAGCCAAAGGGTCAGGGCTCAGAGGCCCAAGGTGGAGCTGGACTCCACCATTACTTGCTCTGGCTCTGTTTCTGCCGTGTGCTCAGGCTTTAGGTCCTTGAAGGGCTTTCCCTGTTGAAAAAACCAGCATATGCTGGTTATGTTTTGAAGCATGGCTGCTGGTTTGAGCAGGTTTGAGCTGGTCCCTAGCTGGTTATGAGCTGGTCATGTGCTGGTCCTAAGTAACTAGCTCCTGCTTAGGACCAGCACATGACCAGCTCATAACCAGCTAAGGACCAGCCTAAACCAGCTCAAACCAGCAGCCATGCATCAAAATATACCTAACCAGCATATGCTTGTTTTTTTCAACAGGGTTGGCAACTTGGCACAGGCTCTGGGTTTGTGGCAGAAATGTTGAAAAGTGGGGAAGGACTAATGAGGAATTCTGAGGCAGGTGGGTCTCTGGAATGATGATGGGCAATGGCAAGATGATGCAAGTGGGCTGGGTAGGCTGTGGCTGAGTGTCCTCCTCTATTGTGCCAGAGTACAGGTGGTAGCTCCCGCTGGCAGCATTTGGAAGAAATGGTCATCCAGCCCTCCCCAAAACATGTCTTCAAGGTTCCGTCATTCCAGGACATTGATGGCAGAGCTTAAAGTGCCCCTATTATGCAATTTTAAGGTTCCTAATATTGTTTGGGGAGGCTCCTACATAAGGTCTACATGCATGCAAGGTCAAAAAACACTTTATTCTCATAATATACATTTAATTTCACTGCATTTCTCAATGATTCTCAAACGATTCGTTCAAAGCAGTTCTAAGATTCAGTCTCTCTAAACCCCTCCTTTCCGTAAGCCTACTCTGATCTGATTGGTCAGATGGCCCAGTCCTTTGTTATTGCTCTACCGTGAACAGCGTACGTCGGAAACAAATTGCCTATTGCCACAACTGAATGACAGCTCCAGAGAGAATGTATACAGAGAAAAGTTTCGATTTTACCTTATAAATTTGAGCCCGAGTCCAATGATGAAACATCTAGTTGGTCAACCAGACACTGATTCGCAAGCACGACTGGAGCAGGATGTTTCTCTGTAGTAAGTGTCAACTTAGTTTGTGGTAGTTATAAGACATGATTGGAGCGCCATTGTTATAATTTATTTAGGTGCACGTGATGGAACTTAATCAGAATGCCAAGCGAAGGTGAAAACCTCTGCTGCCACGAAGTACGACAGGTAGTATTATACGTTTCTGCATTAGTTGAGCATTAGACTCCTCTTTTATAAAGAATTAAGTGTATTTTGAACATTTGATAGAAAATATAAACATATATTATTTATCATACTTACACATTGTGATTCAGTGGAACCAGCTGGTCCAAATAAACTGGACACTGATCCATCTTTCAAGAGCAAGTGTTTTGTGAATTCCGCGTTGAACTCCCTGAGATTAATAGAAGCATTCATCAGTAAAATGACGGGAACACAAAAAAGATTGGGATTGCACTGCTGTGGTATCCTTGAAAAAATTAATGTCAACCACTGATTCTTTGCAAGCTCATCATTCGTAAGTGAAAATAAAACAAATTTACTTTCATAGTGTAGGACACAGCATCTTCTCGACATGATGTTAACCACACAATCAAGCTACAGTGTTTGAGGGTGGGGTCTAGTTTTTCTCGGCTAGCCAATGTAGAACATAGGCGGGCATTATGCAAATGTGTTACCCCATGACATGTAGCCGTCAGAGTGGGATTCAGATTCCTGACGACTCGTTCAGGTGATTCAGAGTCGATTCTTTTTTCTTTTGAGAGACAATAACTTTATTTACCGTGCACTCTAGGCTTCACAACTTTGCAGTGGGTGGGACACAAAATGGGGGAAAATGTTTTTGATTTGAATCCCATTTCCTGCATTCAGGGGCGCAAAAATGGGGTATGCAGTATATGCAGTGCATAGGGCTGAGTTGTTGTGCCAAAACAAGTCTTTGAAAATTGTCTTTAATAAAGCTTTTAAAATATTTGAAAAGTGACATTTGTTAAGAGACAATTTTTGTTTAGCATTTTGAGACAATTTTTGTTTAGCATTTTAAATTAGTAAAAAAATTATATCAATGTTACCCGCTTGGGTTCCTGTTTGGCCGGAGCCTCATTGGCTCATTCCTCCGGCACCGTCCTGGCCATCTGCTGGGGTTCCTGTATGGTTGGGGCCTTGCTGGTTGGCCTTCCACCCTGCTGGTTCTGCTCTCGTACCCTTGTCTACCTCTGTCCCCTGACCCCCTTCCATTGCACGGTCCTGGCCCGCCGTCCCTCCCCCTGGTCCGCCTCCGTTCCACCTCCCTCCTGGATTTCATTTTAAAAAAAATTTTTATCCCTTTTAGAGCGTCTGGAAGCCGCTCTTTAGAGAGGGGGTACTGTCACAGTCATCTGCTGGAGTGCCCTTAAGAGCCATCAGAGGGCACTCTTTTGGACTTTTGTGTTTATGTTTTAACTTGACTGTATTTCCCATGGTTGCCCTCACTCTGCTCCCATCATCCTCATTGTTTCATTGGTTTCAGCTGTGTCTTGTTAATTTCATGATCCTGCTGGTGTGTATATATGTTGGTTGTTTTGTGTTATTCGAGGCTTCAGTCTTGCTTTTGCTGTTACGTGTTCATGCCTCAGATTATCTTGTGTTTTTTGCCTTGTTTTTCCCTGTTTTGGATTATTATCTGGATTATGTTTGGATCATTAAAAGCTGCACTTGGATCATTTTGTTTCTCGTGTCATCCCGTGACAGAAGACTGAAGCCATTACTTGATCCAGCAGCATGAGGGACAAGACTCTATTCCCTGAAGAGCAAGCCAGGCTTCAAGGGCTGGAGAAGCTTCGCCAAAAGGGAACGGAGGTACAGGCCTTTGCCCAGAGATTCTGGACTGGGGCGGAGAGGCTGGGCATTCAAGGTATGGACCTTAAGGACATTTTTAATCTTTGTCTGGATGAATCCTTACCACACTGGGAGGTGGAACTGGTGAAGTCATTTGGATTTCTGGAACTTCTCCAGGTACCTGCAGCTCCGATAGGAGGGAAAGGTAATTCACCACCACCAGAGTCCACCTGCAGGGGCTGTTCCATCCCCACCTCCTTCATCTAGTCAAGCCCAGGATCCTTCATTGATTCCCACGCTCAAGAGGAGGTCAAGAAGAAGGAGGGCAGCAAAGACTCCGGTGGTCCAAAAGTCCAGTGGTCCTGGAGGACCCCACTCCAGTGGTCCCGGGTCCAGTGGTCCTGGAGGATCCGTCTCCGGTGGTCCCAAGTCAGGTGGTCCTGGAGGACCCGACTCGGTGGTCCAAAGTCCAGTGGTCCTGGAGGACCCAACTCCAATGGTCCTGGAGGATCGGACTCTGGTGGTCCCAAGTCAGGTGGTCCTGGAGGACCCAACTCCGGTGGTCCCAAGTCAGGTGGTCTTGGAGGACCCGACTCTGGTGGTCCCAGAAGTTTCTGCGCAGCCCACTCTCTTTGTCTCACCCATGATCCTTGCCCTGCTGGCTCCTCCCATTATCCTTGCCCTGCCGGCTCCACCCAGGCTCCTTGCTTTGCCAGCACCAACCAAACTCCTTGCCTTGCCGGCCCCATTTAAGCTTTTTGCTACATTGGCCTAGGAGCCTGCCGCAGAGCCTGCTCCAGTCTGAGAGCCCTCAGAGTCCACTCTAGAGCCCGCTCCAGTCCAGGAGCCTTCAGAGTCCACTCCAGAGCCTGCTCTAGTCCGGGAGCATTTAGAGTCCACTCCAGAATCAGATCCAGTCCGGGAGCCCTCAGAATCCACTCCAGAATCCGATCCAGTCCGGGAGCCCTCAGAATCCACTCAAGAGCCCGCTCCAGTCCAGGAGCCCTCAGAATCCACTCAAGAGCCCGCTCCAGTCCAGGAGTCCTTAGAATCCACTCCAGAGTCTGCTCCAGTCCGGGAGCCTTCAGAGTCCACTCATGAACTTGCTCCAGTCCAGGAGTCCTCAGAGTCACCTCCACCTGCTGGCTCCTCCCATTATCCTTGCCCTGCCGGCTCCACCCAGGCTCCTTGCTTTGCCAGCACCAACCAAACTCCTTGCCTTGCCGGTCTCACTTAAGCTTCCTGCTATGTTTGCCCAGGAGCCTGCCACAGAGCCCACTCCAGTCCGTGAGCCCTCAGAGTCCACTCCAGTCCGGGAGCCCTCCAAGTCCACTCCAGATCCCGCTCCAGTCCGGGAGCCCTCCGAGTCCACTCCAGAGCCTGCTCCAGTCCGGGAGCCCTCCAAGTCCACTCCAGAGCCCGCTCCAGTCCGGGACCCCTCCGAGTCCACTCCAGAGCCCGCTCCAGTCCGGGAGCTCACGGAGTCCACTCCAGAGCCCACTCCAGTCTGGGAGCTCACGGAGTCCACTCCAGGACCTGCTCCAGTCCAGGAGCTCTCAGAGCCCATTTATGAACTCACTCCAGTCTGGGAGTCCTTAGAGTTCACTGAGGAACACTTGGTCTGTCTGGTTACGGTCAAGGAGACCATTGCGGAGCGATCTGTCTGTCCTGTTGCAGCCGTCGAGGCTGGTACTAAACTCTCTCTGCTCTTGTTTACAGTTTTCCCCGAGTTGCTAGGGAGGTCATCTGCCTGGTCAGCTTCGCTGAAGGGTTTTTCTATCCCACCCTTGTTGCCTGGCAGGATTTCGGCTCTGCTCTGGTTACCCGCTTGGGTTCCTGTTTGGCAGTAGCCTCATTGGCTTATTCCTCCGGCTCTGTCCTGACTATCTGCTGGGGTTCCTGTATGGTTGGGACCTTGCTGGTTCATCCTGCCGGCCCCGCCTTGGCCTTCCACACTGCCGGTTCTGCTCTCGTACCCTTGTCTACCTCTGTCCCCTGACCCTCTTCCATTGCATGGTCCTGGCCCGCCATCCCTCCGCCTGGTCCGCCTCTGTTCCACCTCCCTCCTGGGTTTCATTTTTTTAAATTTAATTTTCTCCCTTTTAGAGCGTCTGGAAGCCACTCTTTAGAGAGGGGGTACTGTCACAGTCATCTTCTGGAGTGCCCTTAAGAGCCATCAGAGGGCACTCTTTTGGACTTTGTGTTCGTTTTAACTTCACTGCATTTCCCATGGTTCCCCTCACTCTGCTCCCATCATCCCCTGCATCCTCATTGTTTCATTGGTTTTAGCTGTGTCTTGTTAGTTTGATGATCTTGCTGGTGTGTATATATATGTTGGTTGTTTTGTGTCATTCGGGGCTTCAGTTTTGCTTTTGCTGTTACGTGTTCATGCCTCAGATTATCTTGTGTTTTTGCCTTGTTTTTCCCTGTTTTGGATTATTGTCTAGATTATGTTTGGATCATTAAAAGCTGCACTTGGATCATTTTGTTTCGCGAGTCATCCCGTGACAGTCACGCATGCAAAATGGACAGAAGAAATTGTCTGGGGCGCAGAACAGAAAATGAAAAAAAGAAAATGAAAAACAGTGTCTTAAAAATGAGGACATCAATGTCAAAGTGGATAAAAAGAGATTGGTAAGCTTGACCTATCATTTTGTATTACTGTCAGTCTTGAAGTTCAACAACATTTAACGTTATTGCCAATGCCAGTGAGGTGAGGACGGGCATAGTTACCGTCCATTAATATCAAATCATTATTCCCGAAAAATAGGCGTTTCATTTCATTGATTGTTAAAAATGTTAACTGAGGTTCTCACCACCAAGCACAACCTAGTTATTGGGCTCTTGCCTCATCCTCTCAGCTCGTTATGTCCAGGGGCACAATTAATGCCCGGAAAGCCATGCTGTGTAAACGGAATGGGACTAGCCTATAAATCCCACTACAGGTTCATTCATACAGTATTCGAGACGCCATTGTAAGCTGTTGTGTAAACAGGATTCTCAAAACATTCTCAATGCCTTTTCAGCTAGAAAAACCACAAAGTTTCTAAAAAATGATGCAGTTTGAATTTATTCATGCATGAGCTTTTTTCTGTTTCTGTTGTAATAACAGTGCTAATGAAATTAAATCACTGTTTAGCAAATACAATAATTTTAATGCTTTGTACATGAGTGTTCATCAAAAATTACGTTTTAAAGATCTACCATATATTTTTGTTTTTTAATACTTTACTGTTTTAATCACTTACATTTTTGGTAGTTTTTAACCACTCTTTCATACTGAGTAGAAATATGCAAGTAGTTTCATACTGAAAGTTAACTGCTGTAGTATAGGTATAATAATAACATAATGGTATATTTACTCAGCCATGAAGATGGAGAGGACAACGAAGAGCAGGTGAAAGAGAATGACAAAGCAGGTGAAGAGAACAGGTAGGAATGGGCCAAGAAATATTGCAGATTGGAGTACTGCAGAATTAAAAGTATAAATATTGTGAAATATCTGGTCATTTACTCAGCCATGAAGATGAAGAGTACAGAAAGAGAAGTACAGAAGAGTACAAAAGCAAATGAGTCAAGAGCAGGTGAAGAGAACAGGTAGGAGCTGCCACACAGTATATTATGTCTTAAGGGGGTCATAACATACGTTTACCATTTTAATGTGTTTTCTGATGTACACTTATAAAGTAAGTTACAGTTTTTTGTGCACCAGAATTACAAAATGTTTTTATAGTGCAGTGACCTCTTATTTGTCAAAGAATCAAGTCAAATTTAATTCATCTTGTCATGACCACTTTAAACAATATCAAGAAACATAAATTTGGGATTGATGATTTAAGGTATATATTTTGTGAAATATCTGGTTCATTTACTCATCCATGAAGATGAGGAGGACAATGAAGCAGTGATAGAAAATGAGTTCAGAGCAGGTGAAGAAAACAGGTAGGTAAGGGCCATACAGGATTTTATGACTTACACAATATCAAGAAACATGCAGATTAAGGTATTAGCCTTAAGGAACAAAGTTTGTGAAACATCTATTTTGTTTACTCAGTTGTGAAGATGAAGGGCAGAGAAAGAAAGTAAATGTATCCAGTGCAAGTGAAGAGAACAGGTATGACTGGCTACACACAATATTGTGAAGTACATTACAGATTAGGGCATTTCAGTGTTAAGTATTGGTTTGTCTTGCAAAAATCTAGTGCAGGGAAAGATGGAGAGCCACATCTTCAGGATGACATCAGAAGAGAGGAGTTAGATGGAGAATGCAGAGATGCAACAGAGGAGGAAGCGGAGGAAAGACCTTACCCAGAGGACCCATCGGACTGGCCTTCACCCCATCAAATTACTGACACTTTTAGGCAAAACATGACTGAGAGAGGGCCTTTGAAATGTCCTGATGGGCCATATCCTAGATCCGAGGTGAGTAACAGGCGATTTTCAAAGGCCTACTGTTATTGCTTATTATCAAATGGGGAGAGAATTGAGTGAGACTGGTTGTTATATTCCAAGAAAGCAAATAAAGTGCATTGCTTTGCACGCAAATTATTTGGTGGAGCCAAAACATGTGACAAATGGCTGGTTCTGGGATACAACAACTGGCAATGTCTTTCAAAAACACTTCAACTTCATGAAACAAGTAACCATCATATAGATGCTTACCTTTCATGGAAAGAATTGGCAACTCTCTTGCAGTTGACAGTGAATTGCAAAAGGTAATCGCAGCAGAGAAGTCCCGCTGGAAGAATGTACTGACCAGAGTGATTGACTGCATTCTTTTTTTAGCTGAAAGAAACTTGCCACTGAGAGGGAAGAAAGAACAACTGGGCAGAACTAAAAATGGCAATTTCCTTGGCTTAATTGAGCTGCTTGCACGTTATGATGTTACAATGGCAGAGCATCTAAGAGAAGCATCTTCCAAAAAAAAAATAACGTCATACCTGTCATGGTGTACTCAAAATGTGTTTTTGCAGTCTATATCTGAATGCGTTGTCAGCAAAATCTGTACACGTATTAAAGCAGCAAAATATTTTGCTGTCCAGTTTGACTGCACTCCAGACATTTCAAAACAGGAGCAGGCCTCTGTTATAATAAGATATGCCCACACAGATGAAAGGAAAAAAACATGTGTACAGGAATCATTTGTTGGCTTCACTGCTGTGAAGGACACAGCTGGTCAGGGCCTAGCAGAGAAACTGACTGAAGTGATTGAGAAGAATTTGGGATTGGAGTTAAATAGTTGTCGTGGACAGAGTTATGACAATGATTCCAACATGAGTGGGATTCAGAAATGCATCCAAGCTTTAATCCTGGAGAACAACCCAGAGGCAATATTCATTCCTTGCTGCAGCCACAGCCTCAATCTCCTTTTATGTGATGCAGCATCTTCAAACAGAGAATGTTTAACTTTCTTTGGCACTCTTGAGAGATTGTATACAATCTTCTCCTCGTCTGTCAAGAGATGGGACATTCTGAAAGAATTTGTGAAAATTACACTGAAGCCACTGAGTGACACCAGGTGGGAGGTAAAACTAGATTCTGTTAAAGCCTTGCGCTTTCAGCTTGGAGGAGCTCTTGATGCTTTGGAAAAGCTTGGAAAAAGTGGCTAAAGATGGAAAAATTGCATCCGAGGCTAAATCATCTATGAAGAAGTTGTGCGCATGGAGTTTCTTGTGTGTCTCATAGTTTGGTATGACATTTTGGCTGAGATCACACATGTAAGCAAGGCACTACAAGCACCAGATGTGTCTTTGGACACTGCCATTATGCTGATCAATTCTTTGAAAGACTTCTTTGTACTGTACAGTACAAAGAGGAGGGATTTCCAAAATCGATGTCCATTGCACGCAAAATGGCAAGTGAATTGAATGGAAGCACAGAGTTTAGGAGAAAATGCCTCTGCAAACAGAAACAATTCCATGATGAAACCAGCAATTACAGCGAAGATGAAGACCCTGAAGTGCATTTTAGGTGTGGTGTGTTTAATGTAATTGTTGACACAGCTATCCAGGAACTTAGTGACAGGTATAAAAATATTGGCCACGTCTCTGACAGATTTAGTTTTTTAATCAAGATGGAAACCATGACAAAAGAAGAACTGGAGGAATCTGCACTGCCCAAGATCTTGCATACCCCTCAGCAAATGTGCAGTTGTGCCCCTGCCTGCATTTACATACATTTAGGGACTATGGTGATACAAAATCCAGGAAATAATTAAGTTGATTATAATGATAAATTCTGCCAAAAATAATAGTAGGCGGCTACTAAACTATGTATAAGACAAAGATCTCTTACTCTCTTTATTGTTTAATAGGGGCCGATCACCAAGACTTGAGAGAATCATTTTATAAAGTCAAAAATGTTCACCATTAATGTTTTGTGTGTGAATAAAATTTAAATAATGTGAGACTCATTTTTTATCTTTATAAATACAATATTAATACTGTTTTAAATAATAATAATAATAAAGTTCAATAGAGTAATATGCAATGATGATAAAAAAGTGAAAAATTATTATTTTAAATACTAAAACCGCCAGTAGGTGGCGAAACTATTTGACTTTCACGAACTATTCGTTCAAAGCCACAGATTCGTTCACGAAACACTGCAAAACTCAGCATTTTGTTCGCGTACCCTCCTCTGTCGCCTCACGTACCCCACTTTGGGAACCACAGTTCAACATTAAATATTTAGCTAACAATAGTCTGAAGTTACCTAGCAACAGTGTATGTTAATGTTAGCCTCAGTCAACGTTAGGCTAACATCAACAGGTGTAACAGTTAGACAGAAAATATGATTATCCTGACCTGAGCTAATTAACCGAATCAACCAACTCACATCTCCTTTCTTTCTTTTCATCCACGATGACATTAAAGTCATCTGTTGCTGCTTCTGGCGTTTCATCGCTGACTGCCGCAGCCGGTGAGCTATGGTTAGAGTGTGCACGCGTCTGTGTCCTGTTGAGGCAGGATCTAAATGCAGCAGTCAACTTTAATAAACAATGAATCAGAATAATAAACTCTCAGGAGATCAAGATAATGCTCAGGCAAAACACAACCACTATAAACCAATGAGAACAGACAACCAAGAACACAAACTGAGGGAACTAATGAGTCACAATGGAAACAAATTTGAACATGACTGGAAACCATTACAACTAAAAATGAACAAGAACTCAGGCAAACAGGAAGAGGGAAAATAATTAAAACGGAACCAAAACTAAACAAACAGTTACAACAATTAAAACACAATGCTTTGATCATAAAACTAAGCATATTACTATCATTATTGTGAGGTATTGTGTGATATTTACATCCATTTATATAATTATATTATATTTACTCTATAAAATCTTCTATATACACTCCTATATAATTTACATTACAAGCTATCAGAGTTTCACCTTAACTTTTGTCTAATAAATAATGACTGCACCAAATTTACCTGCAATAAAATGGAGAAACCTCCATATTCTCACTGTTATGCTATATGAGCCATAAACGCCTGATGTATCAAATACAAAACATAAAATGCAGATTTTTCTGACTATTATTTTATATGTCAGGCTTTTACTGTAACTTTTAGTGCTCAGAACTCATTGGAAAAAAATTATAAACAAGTTGTTTTGGATAAAAGTCAAATGAATAGATTAAATTTGTATGAAAGTTAATATTGTATGAGTGTATTTCAAAAGTATATATGCTGTTTTTATACAAATATGATACTATTTTTATAGTAATTGCTGGTTCTTGTTTTTCTTTAAATATATCTTTATTTTTGGACAAGCTCAACTCCACTTTTATTTTGAAGTGAGGCAGCAGACGGACATGTTGGAAGTTTCCGCTGAGATGTGTTGATGTGGCTGGATTCCAGAGTCTGCTGCTAAAGTTAAACTAACCAATATTCAATGGATAACTCCGGGAAAGAAAAAGAGGCCATGGCTCTCATGGCTGAAGCCGAGAAGAAAGTGAAATCCTCGCAGTCGTTCTTTGGCTCTCTGTTTGGGTATGTTTTATAACTTTTAACAGACTGCTGACAAGCCAACCCGGGTAAACAGATAGTTAGCATGCTAGTCAGTTAGCTGTCAAACGCGAACTTCATATAAGTGATTACCAGAGTGGGATAAAGGGTCTAAAAACTATTTCTCCTGCCAAATGAGATTGTTTGGATGTGGAGATTGAAACCACATTTAATTTTAAATGTCTGTACGTTTAATTTCTATTTGTTGTTCCAGATGTGAGTTCGTAATACACTTAGAGCAACGACTAATTGTAATAAACCTAAATATTGTCATCACACAAATCGTGTCTGTATACATCTATACTTATATCTCTATATTGTTAAGGTTGAGATCTAGTCATGTGATCTGGCGTAATGCCTCCATAAAGCTGATGATGAAATAGTCAGGCGATGAGAGCGAAATGTAACTGTAGGCTTTAGCTAGGAGTCAGCTGACACTGGACATGACAAACATGAACACATTAACCTGCGTGTTCTGCTTGGACTCTAGAAACCCCAAACCTGTAATAGCTGAAAAACATAATATTCATTACATGGTAAACAAATTGAATGTATATAGGTTTCCAAACATCAAAACAATAAAAGTTCAGTAGCTTTCATTTTACCCCCTGTATGAATGTGTCCTGTTATTTATTTATTTCTGAGCAATATGTAGCAATAAATAATGACTATCATACATTTTTACCATGATTTACAGAAGACACACACTAAGTATAGTCCATATACAAAAAAAAAAATATTGTCAGTCATGTATAGAACAAGAATCAGTAGATGACATTAAAAGACTGTGTTTAAGGATCATGGTGCAGCACCCCAAAGCTAAATTGTAATTTGAAATCTTTAACAACATTTGCCACTATCCTTCAAACCACTTGGATTTACCCAATTGTCAGCAATAAGTTTTTAAATTAATCATTTAAAATATAATAAAGTTTTGTATGATCACCGTTTGTTCCATATATTTTAATAAGTACAGGTCAGAATAAGTACAGTGGGGAAAATATTTATTTGATCCCCTGCTGATTTTGTAAGTTTGCCCAGTTACAAAGAAATGAAGGATCTGTAATTTTTATGGTAGGTTTACTTTAATGTATAGAGACAGAATACCAACCAAAGAGCTGATATTAGGAGTAACTTCTTAAAGTGGCAGGACTAACCTGTGTTCCACATGGGCACATAACTAATCTATGGGAGCCAGAATTCTTGCTGGTTGGTAGGGGATCAAATACTTATTTCACTCACTGAAATGCAAATCAATTTCTACCCTTTATATAATGTGTTTTTTCTGGATTTTTTGGATGATATTCTGTCTCTATCCGTTAAAATAAACCTACCATATAAATTACAGATCCTTCATTTCTTTGTAAATGGGCAAACTTACAAAATCAGCAGGGGATCAAATAAATATTTTCCCCACTGTATATTGTTTCATTTTTACATAAATGTACAGTCAGTGTAGGGCTGGACGATATGACCAAAATTTCACAGTCACACAATCACAATATGTTTCTTAATTTTGGTCAATATGATATAATTCTGATATTGATATGAACAATATTTAAAAAAGCCTCAGAAAAACTGCCAAGAACGCCCACAATGGATGTCTGTACCTACAAACTTATGAAAAATGAATTTGCCAAGTCTAGGAAACCTCCTCCTGTAAAACTATATAATATTTTAGAATTAAAAGCGGTAGGCTGATTATTCATACAGTTTGAAACAAAAGTGCTTCAGCCAGGATAAAGAATAGGAAAAGTGCTCAGAGTTGCAGGAGAAAACAGAAAAAAGAGTGAGCAACAACAAAAACATGTTGCTGGAGACGGGCTTATTGAAAATGCAAATTCATTCTCTGTTTCCCTGGTAACAGCTGCACACAAAGCAGTGCTCCGCTCATAAACGCTACTTTATCAGATCAAATGAAATTGCCATCGATTGCCACTTTTCTGAATATTTCTGAAAATTATATCGCAATATATATTGATATTGAATTATTGTCCAGCCCTAGGTCAATGAGGATGGGACATTATTTCAGCCATATTTTCACATTATATTTTAACAAAAGGTTTTTGAAACATTAAAGTAGACACTTTATTTGCATTTAATGTATGTATATAAAATCACTTTTCTAAATTTCATTTAATGCAGACACCAAAATGGGACTTCTTGTCTTTGATCTATATATATGGACACTTTTTGTAAGTGTTAGGGAACGTGATTAGGTTAGAAATCATCATTATATTTTGTATTTATTATTATCATATATTTTAATAGGGGCTCTTCAAAGATGGAGGATGCTTGTGACTTGTATGGAAGGGCAGCAAACATGTTCAAGATGGCCAAGAACTGGAGTGGTAAAGACATACACTCAGCTTAACTCAATATACAAATCTACTTGTTGTTTTGTCCTCTTATTTTAAATGTGTGAATGGAACAAAAATGCACTTAATTTCTAAATGAGAAAGATTTTTTAGTTGAGGCTTGCAGGCTATGCATGTCTGTTGCACATTATATTTTTATTGTAATATTTATCGTAATGTTTGCATTTTGTTGTGTTTGTTAGCTTCAGGAAACGCTTTCTCCCAGGCAGCTCTCCTATACCTGCAGATGCAGAGTAAACATGACGCAGCCACAAACTTCATTGATGCTGGCAATGCCTTTAAAAAATCAGACCCTCAAGGTATTCATCCATTATATTATTTGATATGCATATATATATTATACTTATAATATTACAAAATATTTCTATTTCAAATAAATGCTGTTCTTTTGAATTTTCTTCCTGAAAAAATATCATGATTTGGTCACTCGTTTGAAAATGTGTTGTAAATTAGGTGGAAAATTTTCTCCTGTACATATAAATACAAATAATCCACACAGTTATTAGTAAATGAGACCCGTTGCTTTTTATGCACCAAAAAAACCTAATATTTATTTCAATATTCTAAAAAAAAATGTTAATTTTACTTTCGTGTTAAAAATGATCTAACTGTTTATATGCAGTTCATTGAAAATGGTTAAGGTTCAGTTGTCTGTCATTATCTCCACAGAGGCCATAAACTGCTTGAACAGGGCCATTGAGATCTATACAGACATGGTAAGAGTCATTCTTACATCTGTGGGGGCTATAGATGGTGTTTAAATAAAAGTAGAGCTGCTTTTGTGGTACAGAATCATTTTGACACTTTTCATCTGTTTATCTTTTTGCGGTGGAAACTTGTTTTGGAAACAGTTCAGCATATCCAAAGCAATTGTTAAAATTGAAAAATTTTTTGATGCACCACTGGAGGGCACTCTAACACAATGCATGTGGTTTAGTGTGCTCTAACCAGGGGCTGTATTCACAAAAAAATCTTAAGTCTAAAAGTTGCTCTTAATGCGGAAATTTAGGAGCAACTCATAAAAATAAGGAACGTTTCGCTCCTAATTTTAGGACTTTTAGGATTTTTTTTTTTCAAGAGTAATAATTCACAAAGCTGTAAGTAACTCCTAAACCTAGGACAGCTGAGAAGTCCTCCTAAGGATTTCTAAATCTCAATTTACAATCTAGGTTGCAACCAAATAAATGTATTGGACTATTACAATGACATCTAGGTATCACCTGAATCGTGAAAGTGTTTTCTTAGTTTTAAACTTATTTAGTCTAGTTGACCTTCCTTTGTCTTTTCTTTGGTGCTTCTGTATTACCCATCGCTATATGCTTAGAGACTTTTTGAAATATTGTTAAAATACGTCCACAAATTAGTAGTAATTAGTAAGACAACTGAATAGAATTTGCCATGGGTATGTGTAACCCATTCTTGATTCTGTTCTATTTAGCTTACACACACACACACACACAATGTCCTCAGTCCGTTCACCGTGGGGCCCCTCAAGCACGGGGCCCGGTGCGGCTGCACCAGTTGCACCCCCCCTAAGGACGGCCCTGGTCTCTTCTTATAAATTCAAAGATGTGGAGTTGGACAGCAGTTTATTACCACACGATAGTGTTTGTCAAAGAACAGTAGGTAATTCGACCGGGAATTTTTTTTTAACGCAAATGGTGGGAGAAAAACACTGACATTCTGGATTCAGACAGCAATAAAATCACCAACTAGCCCCTGTAAATGTTGAAAATACCTAATGTACCCGTGAGAAACAGTTACTGTTCGAATATGGCTATAGAAATTTACAGAGCTATCGCAAAAACCGAAGTTCAAATACAAAATTCTCAAGATGGTTTTTGCGCTTGTTTCTGTGGAAGTCTGTAGAGCCATTTCGCAGTGCTATGCGCGTTATTGTATATTTCCATATATGTGATTCAGCTTTAATTGTTCAGGTCAATCATATATTCGTGTGGGATAACAATCAATCTGAATGAGGAAAGCGATAACTTCATAATATTCTTTCGATGGTTAAGTAGATTACCGTGACCGGTGTAGTGCTGAAATTTGCACCCTGCCAGATTATGCACCCCCTAGTATTGGTAGGTTTAGGAGTAGGTGTGGGGGAGGGGTTAGGATTAGGGGTGGGGTTGGGATTAGGCATTCAGGTAGCGACTTCAACAAGGGGGTGCATAATCTGGCAGGGGTGCAGAATTCGGCACAACACCGGAACAGCGCTGCAATGCTTTGATCTCTTTGAAGTGAGCTCTGCATGTCACTGTTGTTCAGAGTTAAAATAATTTCCTTGTTTACAAACCTTACTTTATTTTAGAATGAGTCAGCGTTTTTTAACGATTGAACTACTAATTCGCTTTTAAAGTCATTCCCTTGCCGCCACAACCTTCACTGAAGTTGTTGATAAATTTTATGTTACTAATATTTAAAGTTGACATCATTGCATACCTTGCATGTGCTTCACTTTATTTTTGACATTTTGTTTTATTAGTATATTTTTATTTATCTGTTTATCTTTTTTAGAATTTGAAAGATAAGATATTGTTTGATAAGTGACGTCTCTGACATGAAGTCCTTGAAAACCAAAAAAGTAGTGCTTGAAAAGTCCTTGAAAGTCCTGGAATTTCATTTTACAGTATCTGTATGAAGAGCAGGCAAAAGCACACACATCGATCTCAACTGGGTGCTCGACTAAGAAACAAGTGGAAAATTTTTAAATGTAAAGTCGGCAGCACCAAAGCTCCAAAAGTATAAAAAAATGTATTTTTTAAAAAGACTGTAGCATAGCATATGTGACGTTTCGAGCACGCAGGCTCTTCATCAGACAAATGAACAACACTGATATCCCAATCTTTATAGGCCTACCTCCAGGTGATCAAAGGTCACATGACCGTACAATATTATCGTGATAATAATAATACCAAAACAATAACATATCAACCAAGGAGAAAAACATAGAAACAAAAATAAGAAAAATCTAAATCAAAAACATAAAGCTATGCAAAATACACGAATATAATTCTCAAAATATTGTTTAATAACATTAATTGATGCCTGCCTGGGTACATAAATACAAATCAATAACCACAAAGTGTTTATTATATGTAAATAGATATCTTATGTTTAAAGAAATGGACGAATATCAAAGTCCTCATTTAATCCTCTAGGGGACAACGTGTCTAGTGTATAAATCCAAAAGGCTTCGCGTTGTAAAAGCAATTTGTTGATATCACCTCCGCGACGCGGACACTTCACTACTTCAATACCTATGTACTGAAGAGTGGAAACTGAGTGTCTTGAATCTGCAAAGTGCTTTTTGGATCGCGATGTCTAATTGCACATTGATGTTCAGAGATGCGAGTTTTTAGAGGTCTGCTAGTCTTACCAATATAACATAAACCACAGGGGCAACGCAACAGGTAAATGACATTAGCCGTCTTACATGAAATAGTGCCTCGAATTTTTATTTTTTTTGCCGTGTACGGATGTGTAAAGGTCGACGTCTTATATGTGAAATTACACTGTTGACAGTTACCGCATCTGTAATTCCCATATGGTATTTTGTTAAAAAAATGAGGAGCAGGTTTCAAATCAGCTCTAACCAAAAGATTTCGAAGATTAGGTGTTTTCTTGTGCACTAAACGAGGTGGTTTGTCAAAACATTTCTTGAGGTTGGGATCACTCTGCTACAAATACGGCGAATACGACTAAATTGGGAAATTGGTAACGAGCGCTTTAATGACACAGGATGATAGGATTGTCCGTGTAAAATAGTGTTACGGTCAGTTGATTTGCGATACAAAGTAGTTTCAATGCCTGATGCAGTACGAAGAACAAGCACATCCAAAAAAATTATTTTCTCTTGATGAAATTCCATAGTAAATTTCAACGCACTACACTTATTATTAACCAAACTATGAAACTCTAGTAGCTCAGATTCAGTACCACTCCATACTAAAAAAAACATCATCAATGTATCGTTTCCATAGAACAATGTGTCTCAAGAAATCATTCGCCAGAGGATTTAACACAAACTGATGTTCAAACAACCCGCAAAATTATTATTATCACGATAATATTGTACGGTCATGTGACCTTTGATCACCTGGAGGTAGGCCTATAAAGATTGGGATATCAGTGTTGTTCATTTGTCTGATGAAGAGCCTGCGTGCTCGAAACGTCACATATGCTATGCGACAGTCTTTTTAAAAAATAAATTTTTTGATACTTTTGGAGCTTTGGTGCTGCCGACTATACATTTAAAAAAATTTCCACAGTATCAGTATGAACCATGTAACTAGTCACTCCCTGAGCTATGTTGAAAGACAAGTTATGTTATGTATGTATGCATGTATGTACAGACAGGGTTCCCACGCTTCTTGAAAGTACTTGCAAGTACTTGAATATCAGACACATGGATTCAAGCCCTGGAAAGTACTTGAAAACAAATATAGGTCCTTGAAAGTGCTTGAAATAAATTTGAAATACATTTTGTTTAGTAGAATGGTACTTTTTCAAAAATGTTCCTAAATGCGCTGTCAAAGGCAAAACGAAACAGCGGTAATGATTGGGGTGGAGATGGGGTAGCGCGAGAAAAAATCTTAGCATGCGAGCTGATGCGCACATTGCGCAGCCCTGCATGAGCCTATGGAGAAGCAGTGCATTTGCGACTGAAAACTACTGAGTGCGACTATGAAAAAATATTTAGGACCAGTGCAAATTACCCAATTAGCATAGTTGTATTTGAGCTGAGGGGAGCTTCAAAGGTTTCTATCGTACTTCCGTGTTTTTGCAGCGGTGAGTAATGTATCACAGACATATCTGTTGATTCCTTGAACACAATCATCAGAATCCACTCACTGCTCAAAACGCCGTTCTGTTCAGTGCTGAGTTCTGCAAGCTCACGAATCCTCTCATTATATCAAACAAAGTGTAGACAGGGTGTAAATAAGAGATTCACTGTGCAGTGTAGAGAGCTGCGTTGATTATAATGGAACTTTGTGAGATCGCGATGAACGAAGGAGGGTGACATCTTTTAATGTTTAAGAGAGTTTGCAAATGATATTGATTTAATACAACAGTTCATTAAACAAGAAGTTAATATTAAGTGACTTGCATTGTCTGAACACTATTGCCTGATTTTGCTCTATTTCGTCAACGAAAATAGTTTCAAGCAAAGTAACAGCTGAGCCGCTGCGCATCTCCATTCAAACACAGCGTTGTTTCATTTACGTATGAATGGGCGTTTTTAAACGAATCTGATTCAATTACCCATTCATAAAGACAGTCACTTGCTTCGTTCCTGAATGAATCAGCTGTTCGTGAATGAATGATTCAGTGCTAAAATCAGTGACTTGCCGCCACCTATACTGGCAGTTTTACTTTCATTTTAAAGGGGTCATATGATGCGATTTCAATTTTTCCTTTCTCTTTGAAGTGTTACAAGCTCTTGGTGAATAAAGAAGATCTGTAAAGTTGCAAAGACTAAAGTCTCAAATCCAAAGAGATATTCTTTATAAAAGTTAAGAGTCAGCCACACCTACCTAAAACGGCTCGTTCTAACACGCCTAATTTTTTTTAATACTGATTTTATTTGATTGGTAACTTATTCTTATTTTACTTGATTTTATTCTGTTGTTTTAATTAGAAATTTTAAAAAGCTTATAAATATGATTTTTGAATTTGACATAAAAGATGACATACTTTTAATAAAGTTAGAAAAATGCCATTACAAGGGTGTAAAAACTAAATTCCCTGTAAATCACTTTAAGGAGTCAAATATCATCTCGTAATGGGAAGGCTAATATTTGATCAGAATTTTTGATTATTGATTAGAAGGTGCTCCTGACATTTTTGACTGTGCTCCTAATTTTTTTTTTTTTAAAGAATAGTAAGCGTAGAGCCCTGTTTAACCACTTTTTATTCATGTAAAAATTTAGAAATTCTTTCAAATTTAAATCTTTTACAAGAATTACAGCAAAAACCAGTTTGATGCAAGAATATATATTTTTGTCAATATTTGAGAAATTTAAAATTCCTTTGAACCGACTGCTCAAAATGGTCTAAATTTATGAAACCTACACATTCAAAGGAACCCTAAATGTATGTATTTGGGTTTTTTTTGTTTGTTTTTTTGAAAAGGCCAAGTTAGTTCAGGACAGGTTGTAAAATACCATGTGGTGCGACCCCCAAAAACGTGTTATTTATGAATTGGTAATTCATGATACTTGTAAAACCTTGAAAAACTGATTATTAATATTTCATTATTATTTTGTATTTATAAAAGTTTTTTTAAATATGAAAATATTTTGCTTCCAGAAAATGTTTTATCTGCTATTTTGGATGGCTTTCAATGGAGGAAAACAGGCAGTGGTGTTTTTCAGCTAAAACTAACGGCTGAACTGAACTGAAGCTGTTTTTCACCAGTCAGTCATGTAGCAGTGATTTTATCTTAGCTATGCATTTAGTCCTGCCTAGATTGCAATGTAGTGCTGCTTGTTTTGTGTGTCTTATCTTGTAGGGTCGATTTACAATCGCAGCGAAACACCACGTCACCATTGCTGAAATTTATGAGACCGAACTGGTTGACATTGACAAGGTCAGGTTTATTTTGTCACATTGATTGATTATTTTCTTTATATCATTTTTATTCCAAATCTGAAAGTAAAATTTATTCAAAGTACTTTATAACCTTTTCCTTAGGCCATAGCTCACTATGAACAGGCAGCAGACTATTATAAAGGCGAGGAGTCCACAAGGTATGATGGTTTTAAAGCTGTTTTTACTCCTAGTTCTCAAGACTTATCAATCCTAAATGATGATTCAGAAATGACCAGTAGAAATGGGGTTACCTATAAAATCAGGTCTTCTCCAGTGAATGGTTTTGATTAAAATCAGTACGTAATGCATAGCAAGCAGGTTTGCTGAAGGCAAAGACCTTTACCTCCGTCTCACATTTACCGTACCATATTGAGATATACCGCCTTGCAGGCAGCATATGACACATGAACCTATTATTCATCATCACATGATCTTTTTGGGGGGAATTTCTTTCCGTAATCGTAACCGAGTCATGATCTGGAAATGTTTCTAATCTGTTCATTCTTCCCTGAAGCTCAGCCAACAAATGCCTGCTCAAAGTTTCCACCTATGCAGCTCAACTGGAGCGGTACCCTAAAGCCATTGAGATCTATGAACAGGTAAACAAAACTATGTCAGTCTGGTTTCAGTACACCAGACTGATGACCATATGAAGGTCGTCAGTTTTTAAACAGAAATATTTTGCCTCCATGTGTAGCAAACATTGATTTGGATATGTGAATAAAGGTAGCTGTTAAGAGTGAACATAAACTTTTTTTGCATATGGAAAGATTTTAATCAAGGCAATCTACTATTTTTTTATGAATTTCAATAGATGAAAAGGCTGAACTCGTGAAAGAAATTAAAGCTTAAATATAATCTTTACCTATCAGGCATTTTCTCTGTCGGGTCAAATATCAGTCACTATCAGTCAGTGCAGTCGCTTGAACTCCAAACTCAGCCTGAAACAAGAAGTTGCATATAACTTTATATTTATTTTTTTTTGCACATGAAAAGATTTTAAGTTGTGTTGTTTGGGTTTCCAGGTTGCAACACATGCAATGGACAGTACTCTGTTGAAATACAGTGCAAAGGACTATTTCTTTAAGGCAGCTCTCTGCCACTTCTGTGTGGACATGCTGAATGCTAAGGTATGACACATGCCACCAGAAACACATCTTTAAACAAGCTGATGGAAAACAGCAGTGTCGTTTGCAGTTCCCATTCATATTCTTTGTCCTTGATGCCTCCCTTGTAGCTTGCCATCCAGAAGTATGAGGAAATGTTTCCAGCCTTTTCAGATTCACGTGAATGCAAATTGGTGAAGGTAAGGCTGGATCTCAGCACAAAATGACCACAGCAACAACAACAAAAAAAAAAACATTAAATGTGTTCTAAATTTTGAAAATTTAATTGCTTATACTGAGAATTTGAACAAACCCCCTAACCCTAAGTTTTTTATTTAAAGGGGTCCTATTATGCTCTTTTACAAAGTCTTGATTTTGTTTTGGGGGTGTACTAGAACAGGCTCTCATACTAGGTTGTTCGAAAAACACATTAGTTTTCACATATTTTACATTATTACAACACCTCTCTCCAGTCTGGCATGAACGGCTCGAATAGTTCCTGTATCAAATGAAGGCCCGCCTTCTGAAATACGAAATGTGCTGTGATTGGTTAGCTGGGCCAGTGTGTGCTGTGATTGGTTAGCTGGACCAGTGTGTGCTGTGATTGGCACCACTCGGCGCCTGGTTGGGAAATGTCACGCCCCTTACCATAGCCGCATGCGAGCTTCAGTGTAAATATTGCGTCAAAATCAAATCAATTTGAGCGCGACATCCCTCTACGCACAGCTTGGCAATATAATCGCGTTCTTAAAAGCTGAATAATTCTAAATGAACTCTGTTATTTTGACAGGAAAATACAACAAAGAATATGGTTTACATGTAGCGTATCGATTCAGCGTGGTATGCAAGACTCTCTCTCTCTTTGCATGTGTGAGAAACACAGCGCTATCAGTAAAGCGACGGCGAGTTGTGCGCCTTCACACTAGTTTACGGTACGTCAAATACAGGTGCGCTGCGTGCTACATACTGCGCATCCATTGAGCGCATCCAAATAGTACAGATCGCTTGACGGAGAGCGAAACTCTCAAGCGCTCAGTCAGCGTGTTTATCGAGTGAAAATCTGTGTTGAACGCCTCTCACACACATACTGGCGTGTAAAATCTAAGAATTTATTAGCCAATGGCAAATGTTAGACATTATTTAGTCGCCCAGAAGATTTAGTCGCATATGCGAGTGATTTACTCACAGTGTAGAGGGTTGCGCGATTTAAACCTGGATGATTGTAACCACTCTAAGTTCGTCTGCCTTGGGAAAGCTAGCGTGTCTCTGACACAGTGATAACACTCGTTGCCTTCTCTAGTGCAGCTCAACCAGGTCTCGTCCCATTCGTCGATGTTTGTGATATCACAAATCCCGGAAAATATGCGTTGTAGTCCAAACGAGTCGTTCGTTGTAGTTTTTGAAAAGTGATTTCTGTTAAATAAAATATCTCCTTTTGAAGTGGACTTTGTAACTTTGCAGATCTTTTTTATGCTCAGACAGCAACATTACAGACTAACTAAAGTTGAAAAAGTGAAAAAGCATAATAGGACCCCTTTAAATAACCAGTGTAATAGATTTTTGTTCATTTATTCTTTATTTACTCATTAATTTATTCTTATTTATGAATTTGATAGTTCATTCATTTTTTCATTTTTATTTATTTATTATTTGTTTTTATTTATTTATTTTAAAGTATTCCATACAACTTTATGGCTGATCAAAGGTTTTTATAATCGTGTAAAGTATTATTTTTACAGTATAGAGTGCTGTATTTTTAGCTTGTAAAAACATGCTATTTTCCGCAATCTTGGGATGATTCATAAATTGACAGAGCAAACCAGTTTTGTATAATTTGCTCTGAAGGCATGCTTCTAGATTGGCTTGTTGTAATTTTGAATTCAGTGATATGAAAGTGCAAAGATATTACCTACTGAGAGAGTTTATTCTCATTTGTCTAAAATAATCATGCCAGTAAAGTGAAAGAATTGTGAATAAACCATTCTGTCTGTGGAGTGTGTTGGGTAACAGCAAAACACTGTGGTTCTGACTGAAGGATGATGGATGAATTATGTGCTTAAAATGTTCTTTTTTTCATTTTTTAACAGAAACTTTTAGATGCCTTTGAGGAACAGAACTTGGATGCATATACTGATGCTGTAAGAAAAGCACTTGCTTGCCCTATCTGTTGCTTATAAAACCTCTTAAACAATTTTCAGGTCACTAGAAGCATAGTTTCACCATAGCTTCCTAGTTTCACTAAAATGAGTTAAGCTATCCACATGACATGCCTATCAGTCATCATGGCTGTCACATCAATTCATAGGCACAATAGCAGGGCTCTTCATCATTTTCACGGTTCTCTCTCTATCTTTCAGGTAAAGGAGTATGACACCATCTCACGACTGGATCAGTGGCTCACCACCATGCTGCTTCGTATCAAGAAATCCTTACAAGATGATGAAAGTGACCTTCGCTAAGATCCTCTTCCTCCCCTCTGCCCCTTTGCCACTTGCTCTGCCTTGTGCCTTTAACACCGTGACTGCAGTATGACGGTCGACTATCGCCATCTCGCTCTCTTTTACCACCAACTCAACTCTCAGTGCCTTAACGTCCTTGCTTTACCTCTCTCTCTCTATGACACGGCCGTACCACCACACCTCAGAGAACACTAAAGAAAGGAAGGCTGGTTGTTTAAATGGGATTTGAGAGCGTGTCGCTTGAGAGCTGAAACCAGCTACAGTAATATTATGGGGTACTGTGCACACCAAGCTTCAGAAATGCCTTGTGCTCGGGCTGACAGAGCACCCATATTACTGAGCTCAAAAAGCCTTTGTTCATTCTGTTCAATTCTTTAGTAGTGGCATATGTATTTTTATTCTTATCGGATATACCATACCTTGTATCTCTGCCTATTTTTTGCTTGCTGATTCCTGTGTAGACTAATCTTGAAAAATGATTTGAAATGCTCTACCAGTTTGTTCCGGTTTATTTTATTTTATTTTTTTTTACATCTGGAGAAGAAAAAGAGTAAAAGAAGGACTGATTCAACCTATACAGTATGATTTTTATTGACTCCCCAAAAATGGAGAAACAAGGGCTGGCCTGTTGCCATCTTTCTTGCAATAGGTTAAACTTGATTTTAATTTATTGGTAATTATATATTACAGTTAGTCTTGCTATGAAATCATTGTTCTCTTAATAAAGCTAACAAAACTGAATTGAGGCTTTTTCGAAATAAACAACAAAAGTTTATTTCTTGGTTAAATAAAGGACTAAAACCAAACCCTATATTGGTTAGAGCTTTACAAGGCACTGTAATAGAGTTAGTGCCAGAATATAAATATCTTGGTTTTATATTTGATTAATCTTAATCTTTTAAATCTCATGTAAATCAATTCCAGTCTAAAAACAAGTTAAAGCTGGGGTTGAAATACTTTACATTTACATTTAGTCATTTAGCAGACGTTTTTATCCAAAGCGACTTACAAATGAGGACAGTGGAAGCAATCAAAATCAACAAAAGCAATGATATACAAGTGCTATAACAAGTCTCAGTTAGCTTAACGCAGTAAACGTAGCAAGGTTTTTTTTAAATAATATAATAAATAAGAAAACAGAATAGAAAAAGAATAGAGCAAGCTAGTGTTAGAGGTCTTTTTTGCTTTTGTTAATTGTATAATAAATGAAAATAAAACAGAATACAAAAAGATTAGAAAGCAAGTGTTAGGTTTTTTTTAAAAGAATAGGATTAGAATAGAGAGTGCTAGAGTTAGAGGGTCAAATAAAGATGGAAGAGATGTGTTTTTAGCCGATTCTTGAAGATGGCTAAGGACTGAGCTGCTCGCATTGATTTGGGCAGGTCATTCCACCAGGAGGGAACAGTTAATTTAGTGTGACATGCATTTTTTTTGGCTCATTCCAAATTAATCTTGCAGCCGTGTTCTGGATTAATTGTAAAGGTTTGATGGAATTGGCTGGAAGACCTGCCAAGAGAGCATTGCAATAGTCCAGCCTGGACAGAACAAGAGCTTGAACAAGGCGTTGTGAAGCATGTTCCGAAAGAAAGGACCTGATCTTGATGTTGAATAAAGCAAATCTGCAGGACCGGACAGTTTTAGCAATGTGGTCTGAGAAAGTAAGCTGATCATCCATCATAACTCCAAGGTTTCTGGCTGTTTTTGAAGGAGTTATGGTTGATGTGCCTAACTGGATGGTGAAATTGTGATGAATCGATGGGTTTGCTGGAACCACAAGCAGTTCTGTCTTGGCAAGGTTGAGTTGAAGGTAATGGTCCTTCATCCAGCAAGAAATGTCTGTTAGACAAGCTGAGATGCGAGCAGCTATCGTCGGATCATCAGGATGGAATGAGAGGTAGAGTTGAGTGTCATTAGCATAGCAGTGGTATGAAAAGCCATGTTTCTGAATGACAGAACCTAATGATGCCATGTAGACAGAGAAGAGAAGTGGTCCAAGAACTGAGCCCTGAGGCACCCCAGTAGTTAGATGTTGCGACCTGGACACCTCACCTCTCCAAGATACTTTGAAGGACCTATCTGATAGGTAAGCCTCAAACCACTGGAGTGCGGTTCCTGAGATGCCCTTTGCCAATAGGGTTGACAGGAGGATCTGGTGGTTAACCGTGTCAAAAGCAGCGGACAGATCCAGCAAGTTAAGTATTGAAGATTTGGAATTCGCTCTTGCTAGTCTTAGGGCTTCAACACCTGAGAGCAAGGCAGTCTCGGTTGAATGTCCACTTCTGAAACCAGACTGGTTGCTGTCAAGGAGGTTGTAACTTTACAAAGCTAAACTAAGTATTTCATGGTAAATACTTTCTGGTAAAGGAAGATTCGAATTGCAGATATTTTAAATATGTATTTGCATGGTGTTTGTTGATTTGTAACATTTAAAAAAATTCTGTAGCTGCTCATCTTGGCCAGCACACTTCTGAAAAAGAGATTTTTAGTTGTATAAAGTCTCATAAAATGACCTGAATAAATAAAATACAATAAAATTAAGGCTCATTCCCACTGTTTGGTGGATTTTTAACTAAACAGATTTGTATATATATATATATATTATCATGTCCAGTATAAACTGACACAACGGGGTGGACATCTTATGATTATATATTAAATAAGTTTAGATTAAATATTGAATAAGTCTTCTAAAAATTAAGAAAACATTTTTATGTCTAACTCTTTATTCCTGGAGCTGCTTTTCTTCCAAAGACATTATGTCACTTCTGTCAAGTCATGTGATTTAGGGCATATGCTTAAGATTTTAAAGGACAAGTAGAGTTTGTGAGACAAACTAATCTAATAGTTTTGCACATTAAAAAAAGTATCACAATCATTTTTTTTGTCAGAGAATAGGTAAATGTATATACTAATACTCAAAATTGCTAACTTAGAAATATATACAGTGGTTGGGCAATGAAACTGAAACACCTGGTTTTAGACTAATAATTATTAGTATGGTCTAGGGCAGGGCTGTCTAAACTCAGTCCTGGAGGGCCGGTGTCCTGCAGAGTTTAGCTCCAACCCTAATTAAACACACCTGAACCAGCTAATCAAGCTCTTACTAGGCATAGAAATTTCCAGTCAGGTGTGTTGAGGCAAGGTCGAGCTAAACTCTGCAGGACACCGGCTCTCCAGGACCGAGTTTGGACAGCCCTGGTCTAGGGCCTCCTTTTGCTGCCAGTACAGCATCAATTTGTCTTGGGAATGGCAGATACAAGTCCTGCACAGGGGCCAGAGGGATTTTGAGCCATTCATCTTGCAGAACAGTGGCTAGCTCACTCATGATGCGGGTGGAGGAAAATGTATTAGTGCATTTTCATGCTCATATATGGCACCACCTCCAGGGTACAATGCTTGAACCATTAGATGCACATGGTCCTTCATAATGGTTCGGTAGTCCACAGCATTGGCACGAGTGACCAAAGGTTTGGCTTCAGCAGCCTGACCATAAATATTGACCCTGTGGAGCTCCCGATGTACAGTTTTGGTGGAAACAGTACAGTCAAGGTGCACATTTAATTCTGCAGTGTCTTCGATTTCGTTTGAAGTATATCGGGGCCTTTATACATTACATCAGCACTTTACTATTAAAACACCCTCAGTATTTAATTTTAGAACCAGGCCTGGAAATACTGTTGTTCCTCTCTTTGTTTTAAAGATGATCCAGGGCTGGTTCTAGAATTTGGAGGCCCTAGGCAAAATTCATGTTGGAACGTGTCCGAAAGAAACGGTTCTCGAACGTGTTTCGAGTCGTAGGGACTGTAAGGCATGTCTGAAAGTGAGAAACTTTAGAAAATTGTGGATCAGTGCCGACTCGAGGTGCGAACTGTTTTGTACGATTCAGTCCGATTTGGCTCGACCGGTTCACTAAAAAGAACCGGTTCAAAATAACGATTCGTTCGCGAACCGTACATCACTATTGGGCGGGTCATAATCTTTAAACATGGTGGAGTGGACAACCATTGCTGCTGTCAATGCTGTTCTCACAACAACTACGTCCCTTTGTCTTGTCGCTAAGTAGTGTATTTTACGGTGGCAGAGAGGTACAAAGCAAATCACAATTCTGAAAACAAAATAACAAATTACAAACGCAAATGCAAGTCTAAAAAACAAACCTACCCTAACCCTACCCGATACTTTATTTTCAACTTTTTGATTATTTCCTTAATTTTCATTGAAAATAAATGCCTTTACGATGTGATACGAGATTCGGTCGATCGCGTCAAAAAGCCAACGACATGCACTTATCCATCTGCGCCACTGGAGCTGATATTTTACAGCCACTTTTAACTAAATGTAAATAGACACCCCGTATTTTTTATTCCATAGTAAGGGCAATTCATACAATACATTTAAACTGAGCTACTTTAATACCATCTCCGAACTTTCTACCAGGAATCTGCTGTTCTTCGGCTGGTTCTTCCTGTATACGATGATTGACAGATGTCTCGTCCAGTCAGCGGTGAGTAATCCCAAACCAATGGCGCTGTCTCAAACTATACCTACCTTTTTTAGACTTGCATTTGCGTTTGTAATTTGTTATTTTGTTTTCAGAATTGTGATTTGCTTTGCACTTCTTGGCCACCGTAGGTATTTATAGGCTAGATATGAACGATCATTCGAAGCATGTTTTATAAGCAGTGAAATAAGCATGTATTTGACCAAAATTCCAGAGTTGTCAGCAAACGGCATGTGTAGCGTGGTGAATGTTTATGATAGTCAACCAATGGGATGCTACTTTTATTATTTCCGACATTAGCTGTGTCCCAATTCATAGGCTACGTCCTTCGAAGGACCCATTTGACGGGATGGTCTCCAGAGTGTTTGAGTGCATATTTCCATTGTCCTAACATCCTCTGCCGGCTGGTCGCTCCCGCTTCACAGCAAGCGGCGCTCGCAATAACGCTAATTCCGTCTGTGTGTTGACTTAAGTAAATCAGTTTTGGCAATTTTCAGTTTCATTAACAAATCTCAGGATGGCAGTTCTCTTCTTGCACCGTTGCCACGCAACAGGAGCATTAATCAGGAACACCTGCTGGCACAATTAGGAAATCCTGGGAAGGCTAGACTCCGAGCGTCCTTCGAAGGCAGTGTCGGCCGCATCCTTCGAAGGACCCGTCCTCCGAAGGATGCGGTATTTGAATTGGGACACAGCTAGTAAAGCACTTGAATACGACAAGCTCGTAATCACGACTTCATAAGTGGGAAATAGGAAATTTCCGATAGCACGTGAAGGCAGCATGTTACGGCAAACATTCAGAAGGCGGGACCCGCTTTGAAATGGCAACATTATTGGCCTAATTCAACTATATCCGATGAACAATGAGGCTAGTATTTAGCTGCCTGTATTGACTGGTTGACTAGCAGATTTTACGGTTATGGATGGAGGCCCCGCCTCAAAGCCCGAGGCCCTGGCGCGTCGGACACAACATTTTTTTTTATTAAAGTCACCAGGTGTGTTGGCTGATGAGCACCAATCATAGACAGACAGGTGCTGATGGAAGAAAGGGGGGAGTTGACATAGTGCTTTCATCGCCTTTGCCTTCCACGGTAAGAAACAGACGCACAGTGTAGTGGTGGCTGCAACGTGGTTCCTTTTGTTGAGACGAGCAGTTTGGACGAATGTTAATAGACGCTCACACGGTAAGTCCTGTTATGCTTTTCCTCATTGTTCTGCTCAGAATCTTGAGAAATGTTCAACGTTAGTATTATTTTCAATCAAACTGACAGTTTAATAAAGAGTTTGTCATGATAGCCAGTGTTAAATACTATCGCCTACTAATACTAGGCTACTATTACTAGATATTATAGATTCATTTATGTGTTCAAATTGGTAACATGGCAATGAATTAATATAGAAACAGCATGAATCTTTCTCTCAACTGCTGTATATTGTCTTTCCCTGAGCTCAATGCAGTGTCCTCATGAGACTAACATGTACGTCACTTAAGAGCCTGTGCTGTTTAATTAATCACCTGAGACCAATTTTCCAATAAATGAAAAGGTTGTTTAATTTTAGAGCCACATACAAAAATGATGTCTGTTAATTATGCAAACAGTAAGAACATGCTAGTAGTAGTAGTAATACATTTTCTTTATGGTGATGTTGGCATGGACAGCTCTAGCCCAGTTCCAGTAAGATTTTAAGAGGGATAGTTCACTCAAATGAAAATTGTCATTAATCACCCTTATGTTGTTCCATCCTGTATGACTGACTGACTGACTTGACTTCTCTGAAACATGAAGGTAATATTTTGAAAAATGTGTTGGTTTATTTTGTCCATACAATGAAAGAAAGAAATGCATGCTGCTTTGGACCAACATGAGGTTAAATGAATGACAAATTGGTAACATGGCAATGAATTAATATAGAAACAGCATGAATCTTTCTCTCAACTGCTGTATATTGTCTTTCCCTGAGCTCAATGCAGTGTCCTCATGAGACTAACATGTACGTCACTTAAGAGCCTGTGCTGTTTAATTAATCACCTGAGACCAATTTTCCAATAAATGAAAAGGTTGTTTAATTTTAGAGCCACATACAAAAATGATGTCTGTTAATTATGCAAACAGTAAGAACATGCTAGTAGTAGTAGTAATACATTTTCTTTATGGTGATGTTGGCATGGACAGCTCTAGCCCAGTTCCAGTAAGATTTTATTTAAGAGGGATAGTTCACTCAAAAATGAAAATTGTCATTAATCACCCTTATGTTGTTCCATCCTGTATGACTGACTGACTGACTTGACTTCTCTGAAACATGAAGGTAATATTTTGAAAAATGTGTTGGTTTATTTTGTCCATACAATGAAAGAAAGAAATGCATGCTGCTTTGGACCAACATGAGGTTAAATGAATGACTTGACTGTCTTTTTTCAGTGACCCGCACAAAGAAATGCATGCTGCTTTGGACCAACATGAGGTTAAATGAATGAATGACTTGACTGTCTTTTTTCAGTGACCCGCACATTAACTGTCAGCCTGTTCGTAAGTGACAGACAGCATTCTTCACCCACACAAACCTCAGCAATTTCTTAAAGGAAGA
>NW_015554147.1:1251192-1260391 GCF_001515605.1 Sinocyclocheilus anshuiensis
GAAAGAAATGCATGCTTCTTTGGACCAACATGAGGTTAAATGAATGACTTGACTGTCTTTTTTCAGTGACCCGCACATTAACTGTCAGCCTGTTCGTAAGTGACAGACAGCATTCTTCACCCACACAAACCTCAGCAATTTCTTAAAGGAAGCCATCTGGTATGCTACATAATGTTTTCATATAAACAACTAAACCGTTTGACTGTCGTGTTGTGATCTCACTAGCGTTACTGTTTCTTGTGTCTGCTAGGCTCACAGCTCAACTTGACATCAATGGGAATTTTATTTGAAGAAACCGAATTCAGTGGAAGATGCATGTTCTGCCTATAAAAAGCAAATCCATGATCAGCTAACATTGATTCCACAAAGACAAATGAAGAGACAGAGCGGTGCTTCAAGTACATTCTGTTGTGTGAATCCCCACCACTTCCTGTAAAGACCAACATCCCTACTTGCTTCTCAAGAGTGCACTTCTCTTAACAGAGTTGTTGTAAAATGAAAAAGAAGTATATGAAATTACTCATCGTAGCAATAGCTAGCAGCTTTTGCCTTGTCATTTTCTTTTCCAAACTAAAAGATGTGGAACACGAACAAAAAGACTTGGCCAAGATCACTTCAGTTCCAGATACCACACCTAGAAATCCTACAACTGTAGTTGTCAGCAGTATCAAAAAGAAAACCTATAGTGTTGCGCCGTATGAACTTCCACCCCTTACAATTTCTGAGACTTTCAGAAAAGGCATTCCCAAAAACGGTGCTTTCTGGAACCGGAAGCTTCATTCTCTCCTCAGGCAGTTTGATTCCACTGACAATCAAACGCAGAAAGGCCCACTTGACAAGTTCAACTGTCAGCCTGAGAGTTTTGAGTTGCTACAAACCAACATTCAAGATGTTCATTCGTACCCTCCACTTTATGGGGACTTCCTTAGAGGCATGCAGTGTCGAGACCCACCACTTCTTATAGATCAGCCTGACAAGTGCGCGTCAGAGAACAGAGAGGATCAAATTTTCCTCCTTTTTGCGATCAAATCCATCCCGAGGAACTTCGAGAGGCGCCAAGCAGTTCGAGAGACCTGGGGAAGAGAAGGCTTGTATGAAAATGGACTTCAAGTACGAACTGTCTTTCTGCTAGGCCGATCATCTGCGGATGATCCCAAGCTCGACAAACTGGTTTCATTTGAAGCTCAGCAGTTTCAAGATCTTCTTGTCTGGGATTTTCATGACTCCTTTTACAACCTGACTCTAAAGGAGCATGTGTTCTTCAAGTGGATGCTTGATAACTGTCCTCATGTGTCTTTCATTTTTAAGGGTGACGATGATGTTTTTGCTAACACTCAAGCGATACTGAATCATCTGAAGTCTCTGGAGCCTGAACAGGCCACGGCATTGTACACCGGGCAGATAATTTCTGCTGCCAACCCGTTACGGGACCCTAAAATCAAATATTATGTTCCTCAGTCATTCTATGAAGGTCCTTACCCTCCTTATGCTGGTGGCGGTGGATTCCTCTTTTCTGGAAACCTTCTTCCATCTCTTTACCACGTTTCCTTTTACATACCCTTCTTCCCTATTGATGACGTCTACAACGGGATGTGCTTCAAGGCACTTGGAATCACTGCAACGAAACACGAGGGTTTCAAGACCTTTGACATTCGGGAACAAGATCGAGAGAACCCCTGTGTACACAAAGACCTGCTCCTGGTGCACCAACGTGACCCTGGGCAGACTATGAGACTGTGGAGAAATATGCACAGCACCATGCTGACCTGCTGATATTTGTAAACTATTAAATGCCATTATGTTCAGCTGTTGTGCTTGATAAAACCCTTGTTGCAAAAGAACAAGCTGGTGAAATTTTCTGGGGGCAACATGGGGACAGTGCAGAGCATTACAGTACCTCTTAACAGACCCTGGAAGAAGACTTTTTTTTTTTTTTTTTTTTTTTCGGTTTGAAAGGTTTTGGTCTTATTTCTTTGAATATTGTACTTGAAAGAAAAATGGTGTCCAACACTATCATATCTTATGTTTCTGTGCAATTGACATTGAGTGAGGTTTACTCTTATAGGTTTAACTTGTACAGGTTAACACAGTTCACAAATGATAATTCATCAGAAGTCATCATTTACTCATCCTCATGTCATTCCAAACTCGTACAAAACAAGTGTTGCTTTGTTCCGCATTTAGAAGGGTGTTCCAGATGTTTTTATGAAAATGAATAGAATCCAAATCTTTAAAACTCCAAAAACTACATAAAGGTAGTGTATAGTGAAGTGGCTTGTTGTATGATGAATGAATCACAATTGAAAATGTGCTATTTTATTCACTCTCAAAAAAAAAAAAACAAAGACATGGAAACACAAACCTTAAAATGTTAAAGGGATAGTTTACCCAGAAAGTTAAAATCATCAACCATGTACTCTACACGGCGAAAGTCAATGGCTACCATTCTTTAAAATGCCCTGTTTTGTGGTTCACAGAAGGAAGTCTTACAAGTTTAGAATGACATGAGGGTAAGTGAGAATTTTCTTTCTTTTTGAGTGAACCATCCCTTTATTTAAGGTCAAACATCTGCTACTGTCAGGTTTTATTTCTTTTTTTTTTTTTTTTTGGTCACAGTTTGATCCAATCTCATACTGGCTACATTCACATTCTGAAGTGAAGTGACGTGTGGCCAAGTATGGTGACCCATACTCCGAATTTGTGCTCTGCATTTAACCCATCCCAAGTGTACACACGCGCAGTAGTGAACATACACCCGGAGCAGTGGGCAGCCATATAGCCATATTCCAGCCATATCCGGTGCCTTGCAAGGGTCTCACCTCAGTCGTGGTATTGAAGGTGGGAGAGAGCGCTGTACATTCACTCCCCCCCCCCTAAATCTGTTCTGACCAGACTGAAACGGATTTCTAGGAATGCGATTTGAGTAGGATTTCAAACCACGTATGAATGTAGCTCGAAACGGATTTGCAAAACTCGTATTTCCCGTAGTTCGTTGAAGTTTAGATTATCTGATCAAATTTCAATCGGATTTGCACAAAATTTGGATTTGGGCTGACAGTCTGAATGAGGCTTTTCATATGTGATCCTTAAATCCGATTCTGGTGAGATGTAAATGAACGCCTAAATACTTACTGCAGTGGCCTCCGTGTTTACTTCAGTATGACAGCACGGTTCATGCCGTCTTATCCCTTTTTTATTTTTTTTTTTTTTTGAGTGTGTGGGTCAGTTCAGGATCGTTATTGGTTCACATTGGAATCTGATATTGGCCACATTTAAAATTGAAAATGTGAACAGCCATATAAAAAAATCTGATTTGACCAAAAAAATCTGAATTGAGCACTAATGCTTGCAGTGAGAATGTAGACTTGGAATATGCAATAGTGATTACTGAAGCTGATGGATTTATTCACACTACCTATATATGTATGTCCTATTTTGGAGATTAAAAGTTTTAGACCTCATTGACTTAAGCTCTTTTTGTCCATTCTTTACAATATGTTCGGTGTTCAATTTGAGAAAGACGGGCACACTATTTAACAAGTTTGATTGTGTGAAATCAGATTGGTGTGTGAGTAAAATGCAAGGGTGAAGCATTGCTTGAAAATAACTCCTCTTGGGAACCACATTTCATGGAACATTAGCCTTGTGGAAGATTGTGTGTGTGTGTGTGTGTGTGTGTGTGGTATGTAGGTATGTATGGTGTATGTGTGTGTATGTATGTATGTATAAAAAAAAAAAATCCGGCATCATTTATCAGACTGGTGATCGGTGATAACTCTTGTGTGACTACCATCGTTATCTGTGACTTTTCTTTTTTTTTATACATATGAGTCCCTTGTCTACTAAACCTAGTGATAAATGTAACAAAGTATGAGATTTATGCATATTTTTGAAATTCAGACTGTATATGCTTAAACTATAATTTAATGTCTACACTGTTATATCATTTTCACTTTGCAGTATCTAGGTGTATCTCTGTGAATTACTATATTGAACAGCACAAACAAAACAATGTTAAGTTCACATTAAAGTTATTTAGTGAGTGTTATAACTGAAATAAGAACCTAACACAACTCAATTAGCTGATTCGGTTTCATCAAGTATTTTATAGGTTTAACAGTTTGTTTCATTCTGAAAATGGAGGAAGCAGGAGCTGACAAAGGATTGAGGAAGCTGTGGGTGAACCACTCATTATTGTGACAAGAATGGACAAGTACTGCTCTGTTGGAGTCTGCATTCTTTAATACTTATAAGAATAGATAAAATAAGGTGAATAAAAAAATAGATAAAAATATATATTTCAATGCTTTTGTGTTTGCTAACAAAACATTTGCATTATTTTGGAAAAAGACTGCTTTTTTTCTTGTCCGTATTTGCATATTTACAAAACACAAAAACGAAAGTACTTAAAACAATATGTAATTTGAATTTCTATTCATGCAAATACCAGAAAAAAGCAATATCAACTAGGTAACTTTACCTAGTATGCCAACAAAACAATGTTAACAGCAGAGACATCCCAAATATTCAGAATAAACCATATATTTCAATATTTTTTGCAAGTGAACACTACGTTTATCAGGGGAATGTAATACTTTTCCAAAAAAATGCAAATGTTTTGTTAGCAAACACAAAAGCATTGAAATATATATTATCTATTTTTTTATTCACCTTATTTTATTTATCTATTCTTATAAGTATTAAATATAAATCAGCCTTAAATCAGCCTTGAGCGTGATACAGTGAAGACAGCGCGTTAGTTTAGAACTCCTCATTTTTTATTTTTTTAATTGTTGAGTGTTAATTTGTGCAATGATAACCTACCATCAATGTAAATGATTTTTTAAATATTGCTGAGGTGAAATTCAGTGCAGTCATGTATCGTATCGTATCGTGATACGCATCGTATCGTGACTTTGCTGGTGATACACAGCCCTAATTCATATTATTCATATTAGGTCCGAACCACGGTTAGTTTGCGTCATTAGGCCAGCAGCAGTGGGCAGCCATTTTTTGCTGCGGCGCCCGGGGAGCAGTTGGGGGTTCGGTGCCTTGCTCAAGGGCACCTCAGTCGTGGTATTGAAGATGGGAGAGAGCGCTGTACATTCACTCCCCCCACCTACAATCCCTGCCAGTACGAGACTCGAACCCGCAACCTTGGGTTACGAGTCCGACTCTAACCATTAGGCCACGACTTCCCCATATAGGCAGTTTTTAAAAGATTTTAAACGTTTGCTCATTAATTTTGCTAGTGGTTGGGTTTATTTTTTTACATATGTTGTAGGGCTGCACAATTAATCGAATTTCTAATCGCAATTACAATCACGGATGCCACAATTACGTAATCGTTCAAAACGGCAATTAATCGTTCAAAGTCCACTTATGTTATTCTGTGTGCTTAAGATGTTTTTTTCTTTCTATAGGTAATCTTAAGGCTTTTTCCACTGTTTTAATTCTAGTTTTAATATAACATTATAACACTTGAGGCTTAATGCTATAGAAAAGCAATAAGTTTTTCAGTTAGTGTTTTCTTGTTTATTTTCATCGGTTGGTTCAAACAATGGTATAAACATCATTCAATGTAAATTGTGACAATCGTAATTAATAATCACAATTTCAAGGGAATAATCGACAATTATGATTTTTGCCATAATAGTGCAGCCCTAAATATGTTGCACTTTCCACATAGATCCTGCTAATGTCTTTATTTTAATCTAGAAAATGTAAGTTTGTGTGAGTATTTGTGTGAATGAGAACCCGAGTTGTAAGTGTTTTGTGAGCTATGACATGCAGTCTCAGAGATATTAATTTATTTATAGCATTCATATTGTCCTCAGCTTATGTCAAGAAATTGTTGGGGGAAGTGCAACAAGTGTTAACAATCAATTTTTGTCTTACGGTGTTGATTACAGAATGCACAATTATTGCAATAATTGAACAAACTGACCCTTATGCTAATTACATAATTCTCTAATTATTATTGGTGGGTTTCACTGTGAAATATAGCAAAATTGATAATTAGATGTTCATTCATAATTACTGGCTTTTGAAATTGTATTGGTTGACGTTTTTGGTTTGCATAGTGATATTTTAGCATTTAGTCTATATACAGTTGTGGTCAGAATTATTGGCACCCTTGGTAAATATGATCAAAGAAGGCTGTGAAAATAAATCTGCATTGTTAATCATTTTGATCTTTTATTTAAAAAAAATTAACAAATATCTAACCTTGATAATTAATCTCATTGAAGTCATTAATCTCATTGAACTAAAACAATTGAAAATGGGGGAAAATCTCATTATGAAATGTTTTGTCTCAAATACACGTTGGACACAATTATTGGCACCCCTAGAAATTCTTATGAGTAAAATATCTGTGAAGTATATTCTCATTCATATTTACAATTTTGAGCACTCCAGGGTGATTATGAACATGAAATTATCCAGCCATGGCTTCCTGTTTCACAGAAATATAAATAGGAGGGAAAACAAAGGCCAAATTCCCTTAATCATCCATCACAATGAGAAAAACCAAAGAATATATTTCTGATGTGCAAAAGATAATTGAGCTTCACAAATTAGAAAGTGACTTTAAGAAAAGAGCTAGAGCAGTGAAAATTCCCATTTCCACCATCAGGGCAATAATTAAGAATTTCCAATCAACAGAAAATGTTACAAATCTGCCTGGAAGAGGACGTGTGTCTATATAGTCCTAATGCATGGTGAGGAGGAGAGTTTGAGTGGCTAAAGACTCTCCAAGGGCCACAGCTGGAGAATGGCAGAAAATAGTTGAGTCTCAGGGTCAGAAAACCTTACAAAAAAAACAAAAAAAAATCAAACCGCACCTTACACCACATGTTGTTTGGGAGGGTTTCAAGAAAAAAAATCAAGAAAAGAAAATGCTCTCATCCAAAAACAAACCCCAGCATATTCTGTTGTCAGACACGACTGGAACTTCAAATGGGACTGGCTTCTATGGTCAGATGTAACAAAAAAATATATACACACACAACATTTTTGAATAGATATTCTGGATAGGTGGACGCAATATAAAATATAAAAACGTCTTGATGGATGCTTTTTACCAACGCAGCTTTAATCACAAGATATTTTGAAGAATGTGGGTAATAAGACAGCTGATGTTAGCCATTGACGTCCATAGTATGGGAAAAAAATATGGAAGACAACAGCTACTGTCAACATTCTTTCAGCATTCATTCAAAATATGTGACCCTGGCAGAGCTGATCCTCCCTATAAGCAAAATACGCAAGCTGCGTAGGGCCCCCGGAACACCAGGGGGCCCCCTTGCTCTCAAAGATGATTTAATTTTAGTTTCGTTTTTGAATTTGTTCGGTTATGAAAACATGAATGATAATTTCTTTTAATGTGGTGCGCTGTCGCCCTTTCTATGTAAAAATCAGTCAAATCATGTAATGTGAATGTCGTACAGTCTTGCTCGAGATTAAAAAAAACTAGTTGAAAGCGTACCGACAAAGTTTTGCGTAGGGCCCAGAAGTCTAGGATCGATTTTTCTTTTATGCCAAAAATCATTAGGATATTAAGTAAAGATCATGTTGCATGAAGATATTTTGTAAATTTCCTACCGTAAATATATCAAAAATGTATTATCATTAGTAATATGCATTGCTAAGGACTTCATTTGGACAACTTTAAAGGCGATTTTCTCTATTTTTATTTTTATTATTGTTTTTTTTTTGCACCCTCAGATTCCAGATTTTCAAATAGTTGTATCTCTGGCAAATATTGACCTATTGTCCTAATAAAACATACATCAATGGAAAGCTTTCAGATGATGTCAATTAAAACAAAAAAAAGACCCTTATGACTGGTTTTGTGGTCCAGGGTCACATATCATCTTTTGTGTTCAACAGAAGAAAGAAACTCATACAGGATTGGAACAACTTGAGCGTGAAAAGCCTAAATGATGACAGAATTTTAATTTTTGGGTGAACTATCCCTTAGCTGCTGTCACTTTAAGACCACAGATCTAACACGTCAGATTTTCTCAATTTCCCCCAGCTGCCAACTAACTCAGTTAACTCGATGTGGGCCAAAATGGGCATTTTGACTTAATTTGGTGTTTATTTGTCTGTTCAAGAGCGGTAAGACACAAAAGAGAACTTGGTTCGGTAATAGCACACTGTCTGAGACGCGGGACGTGGTGTACGAATTGAAGTCATTTTCGCGTCTTCTTGCTCGTTTAACGGTTCAAAATCTATTGAATGCTTAAACCGACAAGACTTGAAAACACATGCCTATGATTAAAAAATTCAAAAGCATTAGGTTTTCAAAAAGTGGAATTGCGCTACTACTGTGCAAGGTTCTTGTGATGTAACATTGATGTTTGCATTACCCTTCCATATTATTCAGTACGTGCCTCAGCCCCTTCCCATCTTCTTCTCAGCCAGTGAAGCTTTCTGGCCCAGGGGACGCAGGAGTCAGGCATCCCCATTAAGACTCATTATTGGCAGGGACGTGCAGAGTTCCTCTGGGACAGGGACTCAAACTCAGTGGTGTATAAAGTACCTGAAAGCCTTACTCAAGTAAAAGTACAGATATCTTACCAGAAAATGACTTTGGTAGAAGTTGAAGTCACCGTTTAGAATATTACTCGAGTAAAAGTCTTAAAGTATGTGATATTTATTGTACTTGTGCAAACAATATTTTTTTAAATCTCGAACATACTTAAGTATTGAAAGTAAAAGTACAAGTAAATGCAAAATGTAAAAAACAGCAAATAAATATATATAAAAAATGTTCATACACAGTTTGAGTAGCAAGATTGTGTTCAGTTTTAACTCTTTCTTCCATTTTGTATTTTTTAGGTAAGAATAAGAAGCACTTCATCCGGTACTTAGTGTCTTTCATTCCAACATAAAAAAAACATTTCTGGAATCTGCATCTGAAATAGAATTTAGATGTATTTACACAGATTAATGTAGGCCTATTTCAGAGTTGACGAAGCATTTAACCTGCAGTCACAGATGAATAAATAATGTTTAGTTTTTAACATAAAACGCTGAATACTGTTATTTGAAATTATTTTAAAACATAAAAAAATAGTCGAAATGTGAAATTAAAACCGCCAGTAGGTGACAGCAAGTGACTGTTAATGAGTGAGTCATTGAGATTCAACCGATTCATTCAAACGACTGATTCATTCAGAAACAAAGCATT
>NW_015554147.1:1261676-1265680 GCF_001515605.1 Sinocyclocheilus anshuiensis
TTATTGCTAACTTTACTGAACTTGTATAAAATGATTATTAAATGTGTTCGTGCTGATATCCGCAGAAAAACGGTACTTTTTGTGTGATACAGATTGAGTGAACTATAGGGCCTTTCGCACCGCGGGAACCTTTTCATAGTACCAGAACTAATTGTGGAACTACCCAGACGTCGCTGTCGACCGGCTTACGTCACTTCTTCGTACACACTGTCGGTGCGAATGCAACCCTTTAAATGGTACTGGGAAATAGTTAGCGCAAAATCATCCCAGTACTTTAGTACTGTACATTTAGTTCTGGAACTAAAGCGGTGCGAAAGGCCCTTATATTAAATTATATAAATATATAAAGCATACATAAGAATTTTTGCCGTCTACAATTTAGAATGCCTGGAATTTTGAGTTTTAATAGACTAATAAATCAATGTGCCTGCACTCTGTGTGTGATTTGGTGATATAGCCAACTTGATAATGTCAGATCGCACATCATTACAACAACACTTACCATATCGCAGAGACGCAGATGATGCTGTAGGCTATATCGCAGACCCCAGACTAGACTTGAGTGGAAAATGAATTATCCGCGGTTGTGTGCGCACTTGTTTGCACATGAACAAAGGTGTTGTTTTAGGAGTCTAAATTGCAGACGCCAGACCACTGATTCGTTAAACCTGCTTTCCTACAGCCCGTGTTCTTCTGACTTCTGACTATTTTGTAGTAAGTAACGAATATGCTTCGGGGAAATGTATCGGAGTAAAAGTATACATTTTAATTAGGAAATGTAGTGGAGTAAAAGTAAAAGTTGGCTGAAATATAAAAACTCAAGTAAAGTACAGATACTCCCAAAAAATACTGAAGCACTGTAACGAAGTATTATTACTCATGCTCAAACTAAACTGCTGGTCTGCATGGGCAGGTGAGGCAGTGCTCCACCAAAATACAAAGAACATAGACCGCTACATAAACTAAAGCAATAATAAATTGTAAACGTGTTCAGCATTCTGCAGCAAATATTTTTTTCGGATTTTCCAGACTATTTAAAGTCGTCAAGTGAACAGGATATAATAACATTTAACGCATGGCTTCGGCCTGCACGATTAACCATACTAAGCGGAGCAGACGGTGCCTGAGCTCTTCCTAGCTCTACAGCGCCCCACAATCTCTAATGTACTGTAAATCTGTGGTGAAAAATGGAACTGCAGCGCAGCAGATCTGAGAGTGGCCACCTTTTTTTCTTTGATAAACCCATCTGTTTGCATTAATTCAACTTATTTTTTTAAATAATCGTGTGTAATAGCTGAATTCGTGGTGTAAAACAAAATTACACATGATGTTGTACAGAAAATTCCACCAATTAGACTGGTTTCTGAATTTGTGGGTGTTTTCAAACTGCAGGGTGTTTCTCAATCATGCAATCAAAATGATCCCCCTTACCTAACCCCACCCCTAAACCTACCGTCACTATGATGTCAGCCAATCAGGAAACATGGTCTAAAAAGGCCCTGATCTGGTAACTGCCATTACTTTCCTGCAGAGACCTAAAGTTCGGCTACAGATGGCGATCAACGAGAGTAGCCGCTTGCAGTCAGGGGCGGAGTTGAAAACGGACACGTCAAGCCGGACATTTCTGCTCCCGTTAGTGACGCTCACGCGGTGTTTGCATACTCTATCACAGATTAAGTGAATTAAATGCAATATTTGTAAAATACACGGACGTTTCAGAAACGTTTTCATGAGCAACAGAAACACTTTTTATATACTGAATATCCAATCGTGAAACAGCTGAGTCGTCATCAGCGCTCCTGCAGTCGCTCTGAAAAAGCTGCGCCAGGTGAGTCAGCCGGCTGCTCTCGAAACGCTATCGCGGTACTTTGATGCCACATGTGACAGTGACGTGGCGTCGGTGCCGGTTCAAGTCGGACTAAATTTCTAACCGGCATGCACTGCTTCAAGTCAGCCGCCGATCGGTCTGCGCAGTGCTGCATGAAGTCGAACGCACCTCTATACTTGAAGTGCGCCCAAGGAGATCCTTAGCTCCGCCCACTCCCCTGAAGCTGGGAACGCCCACAAAAACGTCATAACTGTTTATGCCGTGGGGGAAAACAAACCATTCGAATTAACGCACTGAGACCTTTTTAGGTGCTTGAGCTTTACTTTTTGTGGTGATTTCGACTGATTTTTGCTTGGTGCAATGCCAAAAAGTTGCTGTGTGGTGTTCTGTACCTCTAATAAGTAAAAAAACCTGATCTGAAGATGTAACGCTATATGACTGATAAACAGACGGACTACTGGAGGTAGCACTGAGCGGGTAGTACAGATAGGCTACACTACTTACCCTGCGATGATCTGTGACCCATTTCTGATGGGGCTTACAGTAACCCTCCTTCGTATCACAATCAAATAAATCTCACTCCCTGTTATTTTGTGATGTCATAATAAACATTTATTTCATATACACAATCCCTTACTAAAATTAGCAATGGTATTACTAAAAGTATAGTAGGCTAACCATGTTTTTTTTTGGCACTTTTATTACCAATTGTAGCCTATAACCACAGTTTTACTACAAATACCATGGTTAAACTATGGTTAGTGTAGCAAAACATGTTGTTTTTACCATGGTTTAACTATAGTAACCAATAACCATGTTTTTTGGTATTTTATATACATATTTTCATGTTATCTTTATTTTACGGCATGTTTTTGTGAAAATGATTAGGCAGCCACAGCACACACCACACAGAAGAACGCTGCGCATTTCAAAGCACTTCAGTGGACCTTAATGTTACCTGTTTTGTCAATGTTAAAAATCTTTTTAATATATCAATAAGAAAGTACGACAGGCTTTTACTCAAGTCTTTATCATTTTATTAAAATTAAGCAAAACAAAACGACAAATGTTTACTTTCACAAGCCGTCACGTATAGGCTTGTAGTAAGCTGTCTCTTGCTCAGTTAGTTAACAAAAATTGTCGGGAAACGTCACCTCTGGCCATTCCGTTGGGTCGTTTGTCCAGTCACAGATACCGTACGGACAGTCCGACCCAATACGGCTGTTTTTATACGTATGTTGCTCTGTCGAGTGGCAGAAATGATTTTATGTAGGCCATTCTGAGTCAACACCATGCTTTTCCAGGGGGAAAGGACACTTAGGCCCGGTTTCACAAACGGGGCTTAGCTTAAGCCAGGACTAGGCCTTAGTTAAATTAAGATATTTAAGCAACTTTTACAAAAATGCCTTAGAAGAAAACATTACAGTTGTGCATATTTTAAGATATGTCAGAACAAGATATTTTCAGTTGAGACAGCTCAAACATGCATTTTAGTCTGGGACTAGCTTAAGCCTTGTCTGTGAAACCGGGGGTATGTGTTTTCCCCTACGCCGACTCCGTCCACACAGCTATGACGCGACACCTGCCTTGTCAAAATACCCACACTTGCGGTCTTTGCACTTGACCACTTGACTACTTATATGACGTATTTCCTGTATTTGGTCCAAGTGTACTTTACATTTTAAAATCAACTTCTAAATGTCTGTTCAGTGTCTCTATAACAGATGACAATTTAATTTTGTGGTGCTTCTAATTAAGTGATAAAAAGCAGTTGCAAATGTTGTACAAAATAAATATCACCACTACTCATTTGCACCAATAAAACGTGCAACCCTTTGTTTTAGTACCAAATTATATGTAATATCTAATTATCATTAATATTTAACATACATTGGAAAGGGTTCCGTGACCTCTCGCGAGATCTTGGCAAAAACTCTCACGATTTATTTCCAGAACATGATGCATGATGGGATACACTAATGCAGGGTTCCTCAAATCTTGCCCTGGAGGGCCAATGCGCTGCAGAGTTTAGCTCCAACCCTGATCAAACTCACCTACCTGTGATTTTCTAATGATTCTGAAGACATTGATTAGCATGCTCAGGTGTGTTTGATTAGGGTTAGAGCTAAACTCTGCAGGAAAGTGGATCTCGTGGGTCAGATTTGAGGATCCCTGC
>NW_015554147.1:1265860-1277623 GCF_001515605.1 Sinocyclocheilus anshuiensis
TCAAATAAAAAATCAATTACAAAACAACAATTTAAAAATATTTTATAACATTATAATATTATAATATATAATATTAACATTCTAGCAGACATTATGCCAACAAAGCACAATTTAACTTAAAATTAATAAGTTAATTTTTAACCATTTTTAATGCCATTTTTGAGACTTGATTCAGGCATGTATTTTTACTGTACAAATAAAGGCAGCCTTGCTGAGCAGAAGAGACTTCTTTTAAAACATTAGAATATATTACAGATCCCAAACTGAACACTGTGTGAATGTTATAATAAATGTATTAATAGAGTTGTAGGGTAATTATTATTATCATTATTATTGTCTTTTTTATTTTATTTTACAGAACAGCAGCAAAATTACAATACTATCATTTATGAATGTTGATGGAGTTGTTGCCTTTTCTCTGCTTTTATTTTGGCAGAAACCCACAGGAAGATCTCCGTGCTTCTTTTTGTTGACAACAGCATGCAGATTTATAAATGATTCTCATTACGAATTTGGGCAGTCACATTCGGCTCAGCCAAGGAATCTATCCGGATATTGAGAAGAGATAATGGTATGGTACCCATTCACTGCAGAGCATTATGTTTAAAAATGAATGCAGCCTAAATCTTTTTTATGCAGATTACTTCCGAATAAATTCACCCCACTAACTCTAGAATAATTCATTCTTTCTACACAAAGCTGTTCAAGCCACCTTGTGAAAATTCCTGTATTTTTTTAATTTCACAATATATATTGCTGAAAAACAAAATAGAATTTAGCTCTTGTTCCAGTCGCACCGAAGTTCTCAGCTTGAATCCTGAAGTAGTAACGATCTGAATGCAGGCTGGTGAGGTTCCTCATGACAGAAGTGCAGTTTTTCTTTCGTAGGTCACCCAGCACTTCCATCACAGGTTCCTTCTGACGGTGATCGATGGTGAAACGATCTGTATCATAGAGTGACCACAGAGATCCTCGTCTCCATGTTGCTTCTGGTGAACTGTCAAGAATGTTTTCTTTCTCTTTTGAAATGTTGAATAGACAAGGAATCAGAAGGCAAGAGCCGCTGGTGCTGTTGAGGGTTTTGGGGAGTGATACGCTCAGGACTGACTGACCCCAAGCAGCTGGAATACAAATGTGCTATAATTAGACTTAATAATTCATATATTGCATTATATATCAAAATAATAAATGTGTAAAATGAATGAAATTATCTTTCTGATTGTTAAACTTTGAAAGTAAAACAATGAAGAAAAACCTGACCAACCTGATAGAATAGAGCTGAATACAAGAAGATCTGCAGCAAACATTCTGAGAGTCATCTGAGGTGAGCTGTGTATTTAGAAATCAAGTTTAAATGTACAACATATAGCTGAGCATCTCTTATTGTCTGTTTGTCTTGACAATAACAATTTACAATGAAATAATTTAAAATTCAAAACAAATGTAATAGTTTACCTTAAATAGTTTTTCATGAGACTAAACAGCAACCCAGACAAGAATGACCTGTCCTTGCTTCAGTTGTGGTGGAGTCACAGTGTCTCAGCAGAAAACCGCAGTTCACTTAGTAACATCTGCCCATTATCACCATTTTAACATCAACAGAAAATCTAATATAAAAAAAGTGAAGGATGTTGCAATCTGTTAGATCGAGAAAAGATTTAAGAGGTCTTAAATGCAAAAATGCAGTAAGTAAAATGTTATTCTCATTTATTTCAAACAATCTATTGATTAATTTTATGCAATATATATATATTTTTAAATCATGTTTACGGTTCAGACATGATTTTAGCATTAATTTTATGGTGTGCATAAACTCAAGACCCCAGTTAAAGAAATGAATACATCAGGAAGAACAAGAAACCAGCAAAATATGCAAAGAGCCGAATGAAAAAAAAACTAAAATGTTACACTGCAGCTAAATATGTTTCTACTTGTATTGCAGATTAATAAAGATTAGTAAAACATTAGTCAATTAAACTGTTAAGATAATGTTCCAAGGCTTCTCACACAGGATGATGTTTGTGTGCCTGTGATGAGTGTTTGGTTTGGTTTGCCTTTAATATGGTTGTGTTTTGCCCCCATGATAAAAACTCACACATGCTTTCACACAATGTTACAAATATGATAACAGTAGAGAAAGGTAGCAGATAAAAAACAAGATTTTGTGAAGATAATAAAATGGCAGGAAGACACATGAAAATCCATACATTTAACACTTGTTTATTTCAAACCATCTATAAGATACTTTTATATTTAAAAAATGTTGTGAGTAAAGTGATTAATTTACAAATGAATTAAATATTGATCAGTTAAACGTTTTGTTTTCATTTTTAAGAGTAATAACTTTTCAAGTTTTCCACAAAACTGAACAGACAAAAATGGGCAGCCTTTACTAATTGAATAAACTTCATTGCTTTGGTGTAAAAATCTACTACAGGAAACAGCAGTTCACTGATTATCATGCACAGCATGAACTTTACCATGAGTTATCAACAAACATCTAAAACCACACGTAGACCTAGGCCTACACAATTTAGTGAATGTGATATGACAGTCTTAAACATGGCATGCAAAGAAAGTGTAAGTGAAATATTCATCAATATTTTATACACCACAGACAATTAATACTTTTCTGGTGTAGAATTTTTTTTTTTTTAAAGATTAAACTTCACCTTCCAGGGCTGTACAGTATGGGAGAAATTTAGCTTTTTAAAACTTCGAATCAACTGAACCAGTTGTTTCATAAAATGATTCACTTTCCCTGCTAAAACAAAAATAGGTAAAACACACCTAGAAATAATATTTTATTTAAGATAGTGTTACACAATTTACAGACATGTTACAAACAATTTATATGCTATTTGCTATAGTGTGTGTGTGTGTGTGTGTGTGTGTGTATGGTTGCGTGTGTTGACTACTGTGTCTAACTCCAGTCCATTGTTAAAGCAGTACTATGTAACTTTTTCTGTGTTCAAAATTTGCAAAATGTATGAGCGAGTACATCATGAATTAATCTTCCAAACCGCGTTTTTGTCTTATTCCGAATCACTACGGTACACTTATAATAAGTACTTATATTTGGACTATTGTAGCCTGGTCGGGTCGTCACCGCTGCGGAGTAACACATACCTGCGTGAATCGCCATAGACATAAACTTAGAGAAGTAGCTCCGATTGGAATGTACTTCCGCGGGATGTGTGCAATTCTGTTTATTAACCGCTAGAGCGCCAAAAGTTACATAGTGCTGCTTTAATATCTTATGAAGTGAAAAGCTGCGTGTTTTTTAATAAACAATGCTAAACAATTTCAAGACGTTTTTAACTTCAAACCGCTGCTTCCGCTAAAATTCGTAAAAGCGTGAAGGGAATTGTATCACATCAATATAAAAAATAAAGGTACAGGTAGTTCAGTGTAGATTCAGCGTTAACGAATTGGAGAATTTTCACTCTTTGAAGTAAGTAGCAAAGATATGGTTCTGAACATAATAGATGAAAATGATTTTTGGGAAGTGTACATATGCTAATACTGATTACAATCACTACTGACATCCTGAGACTAATTGATCAGTGATCCATGAACATGTTTAAAGGGTTCATATGATGCGATTTCAATTTTTCCTTTCTCTTTGGAGTGTTACAAGCTCTTGGTGCATAAAGATCTGTAAAGTTGCAAAGATTAAAGTCTCAAATCCAAAGAGATATTCTTTATAAAAGTTAAGAGTCAGCCACGCCTACCTAAAACGTCTCGTTCTAACACGCCCCCACATGTCTACGTCACGATGTGGGAAGATTTACATAACGCCGCCCAAATGTTCACGCAAAGAAAGAAGGCGCAACTTTTATTCTCGCTGTAGTATTGTTGCCGCCGCCATGTCGTGAAGGCACTGTGTGATTCGTTGTGAAAGCGAAACTACTTTGTTTGGCCTTCCAAAAGAGGACGATATCTGCTTATTCATGCCTGGAGCTGATCTGTGCTGATCGCTGAGGAAATACTACAACTTTGCGCTGTGGATCGCCGGATCGGCTTTCACAGTGGACGAAGCAGAGTCCAGCCCGGAGTCGTCACATGTCCTTCCGGACGCTCCTTCATCGAAATTGACGGCCGCGCCGTTCTCAAGCCCACCCGCCTCTGCTCACTCTAACCCTCACGCCGTTCCTCACGCTAGCCCCCGGCCTCTGCTCACTGTAGACCGCCGTGTGTGACGCTGTGTTTCGTTGTGAAAGCAAAATCACAGCACACCTCGCTTTTCAGACCGATGAGCTTTGTAAAAATCGACGCGTTTCAGAAAGGCGGGGCATAGAGGAGAAACAATAATGTACAGTATGTGGAAAATAATGTGTTTTTTGAACCTTAAACCGCATAAACACATTGCATTACACCAAATGCACAAAATAATGTTCTTTTTAGCAACATCACATGACCCCTTTAAAACATGCTACTTTTCACTTCAACAGTTTGCGTAGATGCTTTCGTCGGGGAGATCATGTTTGAATGTGTGTTCAGGGTTAATGGTGCTGGTGTTCTCATCTTCACATGGCTTTGATTGGAGCTGCTCGCTTTTCACTGCACTTGCGGACACATTGGTATAAATGTTCTGATCTTGGCTTGTTTCCTGAAATGCATTGATAAATGATCTTTGAACTTCTATTGTGTTATAACTTCATGAAGAACATACCATGGCAGAAAACATACTTACACTTCTGACTGGCTCTTTCCACCTGCATATACCAAAACAAGAAAACATTATCTCAAATAATGTATAGGATACATAATTAAAAAAGAAATCTAGCAAGATCCTACCTTCTGTAAATCATAAGAATAAGAAGTGCAAGAAGTGCAAATATGAGCAATGATAAAGCTGTCAAAATTGAGAGGAAAGCAGTGAAGGATATGCCTGCAAAAACAAAGGAGCAGCATTAAAAATTGTTGATGTAACGCTGTATATATATATATATATAAATGCTGACCTGGACAACTATTTACAATTATCACGCCGTCTCAAATCTTATGTTCTTGGAAAAAATAATTTGCTGTTGCTTCTAGCTTGTATAACCACCTTGAACCCCTTCAGTCAGGTGTTCATAAATTTCACTGTACTGAAACGGCCTTGGTCAAAGTTACCAAAGACTTGTTGATGGCATCTGATTCTGGCTCAATTTCTGTCCTCCTCCTTTTCTATCTTAGTGCCTCTTTCGATACTGTTGATCATAGTCTATTATGGTACTTACTCATCTTGATAGTGTTGTTTGGGGACAGCCTTAAACTGGTTTAAATCTAAAATAAAATGTTACTGACCATCACCAGTTAATTTGGGTGGTTACAGGTCTGAGATCAGTTTTGTACTCATGGTGTTCCTCAGGCCCCAATATCAGGCCCTTTAATCTTTTTATCACCACTTGGACATCCCTTGCCTCCATTATCGTTTTTACAACAATCTATATACACTCAAAATCTGGTGGAAATCTTGATGTTTGCTTCCTTTCTGATTGTGTTTCTTAGATGAAGACATTTTTCTAAAGACACATTTTTTCTCTGTTTGAACAATATTTAAACTTAAGTAATGCTACTCTTGTTTCCCCCACCAACTTTACAAAGCTGCTATATATAGCAAATAAAAAGGCACTATATAAAATTAAGTTTATAATAATAATAATAATAATAATTATTATTATTATCATTATTATTATTATTGTTGTTGTTGTTTTTAAATGATCCAGATTTTAGCCTACATTGTGCTCACTATGTGAAGACTTTGAGAAATGGGTCCTAGTGATTATTAAAAAAAAAAAAAAAAAACGGTAAAGAATAAGAAATTCAAATTAGGTGTGAACAAGAAATTAACTGTTCAGAGATCTAAACTTACTGGAAAAGTGTTCTGATTCGAGACATTGGGCCAAAATGTTTGAGAAAAACTGAAGTGTAACATTGGTGAAACTGAACAGACTGACCTATGACGGTGATCTGTAGGTTTGTGGAGTTCATTGCACCATATTGATTCTGTGCCTCACAAATGTATTCCCCAGTGTTCTCATGGGCCGCAGTGAAGGAAAGCACATGTGAGATGCCCAGTTCTTCCTCTACACCTGCTCTCTTCTTGAACCACCTGTGGACAGCAGGAGGGTTGGCATTACTTTGACAGGTGAGGGTCACTTTATCACCAAGCCAGACCAAGCCTGTGAGAGAGATCCATGTTTCCTTAGGAGGATCTGGGGCAGGAAAGAAAAGAAACAGAGTGTGCATTTTCAAAACAAACAACAATAAAAAGAAAAAAGCTACAAAATGTGTTGGGTTAAAATCTCACACTCCACACTGAGGATGACCATCTTGTGGCTGAGCAGGGGTCTGTCCTCTCTGTGTAGAGGATGAATAGAAACACAGTTCACTTTCAGCTCATGATGGTGGAACGACGGGACGAAATTCAAGATGGCAGAAACAGTCTGAGTCCCATCAGCGTTCAGCTGTGTCCTCTGTGTTACGTCACCACCTAATGCAGGAGCCCAGATTACATTTGGAGGGTGACTGGGGCAGGGAGCTGGAGCAGTGCAGGTCAGATTCACCTCCTCACCCTCCCTGAGCACCGGCACAGTCACATTCGGCTCAGCCAAGGAATCTATCCGGATATTGAGATAGTAATGGTATTAATTTATAGAAATCTTTTTTCCAAACAGTCTTAACATTCTCTAAACTGTAAATGCAGTTGTCAACAGCTGTTTCAATGGAACTTTATTACATGTCTGTATAACCGAAATTATAATTTTTTTAGTTATTGTTTGAGTCATACTGGTCAAAATGACTTGCAATTTTGAGAAAAAAAATTCTGAATTGTGAGAAAAGTTGTCAGATTTTTTATTTTATTTTTTGTACTTTTTAATACAGATTTCAGCAGTAGGTAAAAATTTAGTGGCGAGTGGGGACGGTTCCAACACTTTTTGTATTTCCTTCAGTTTCTCAGGCGGTTTGTATTGGAAAGCCTACATTTTAAAACAATAAGCCACATCTGTCAGCTACTCACCCAACCTGCTGTAACATGTGTACATGTCATAATATACAGTTAACTCTTGAATAGACAAAGTCAAATGTTGCAACTGACCCCATAATAGGGGATGGTTGCAACAGTCCACAGTGGCAGTTGCAACATTCATTAAAATGTAATTAAAATCATTCGTAAATATAATTTCTCAATTTATTTATTTTATTTGTTCACAGACAGGGTCTTCAATAAGTTAAACTGGCTGTAAAAAAAATAAATAAAAATAAATGGAAAAAAAACTATTTCACGTAACAAGTAACAACCATGTTTTGGTTAATTACATTTGGTTAATTGCATGTATTACAATACATTTGAACTACAAAATATTAATTGAATCAAGACACTAAATGTAATAATAGCCTACTACTGTTAACCTCTGTGAAAGTTTACTGAACTGGGGCCAGTTGTATAAACATAGGGCTAATTGAGCATGTGCAGTATGAATATCAATATCAGTGATAAAGTGTGCTTGCTGGCTGACAAGCTTTGCTAGTGTCATAAAAGAATGACTTGATTGAAGAATGAGTGTTTTGGAAGTTTTAGTGCATTCTGAATGTGAAATTAACTGCTGAGCTAAACGTTGTTTAGGAGAACTGTGGGAAAAGTGACCAAATATTGAAAAAAGGGTTCTAGCGAAAAAAACTGTCACTCGATTAAATTTTTTACAACTATATCTAGCTTATTAATAGTGTCATTTTTCAAAGATTTGGTGCCACTGAAAACACCTGGTTTTGGTAGTATCTTGGTTTATTATCAAAACATTTGCTCGGACTTACCTGACACATTTATATGCACAGCTCTTGTTCCAGTCGCACCGAAGTTCTCAGCTTGAATCCTGAAGTAGTAACGATCTGAATGCAGGCTGGTGAGGTTCCTCATGACAGAAGTGCAGTTTTTCTTTCGTAGGTCACCCAGCACTTCCATCACAGGTTCCTTCTGACGGTGATCGATGGTGAAACGATCTGTATCATAGAGTGACCACAGAGATCCTCGTCTCCATGTTGCTTCTGGTGAACTGTCAAGAATGTTTTCTTTCTCTTTTGAAATGTTGAATAGACAAGGAATCAGAAGGCAAGAGCCGCTGGTGCTGTTGAGGGTTTTGGGGAGTGATACGCTCAGGACTGACTGACCCCAAGCAGCTGGAATACAAATGTGCTATAATTAGACTTAATAATAATTAACAAAATTATATACATATGTATATGTATGTGTGTGTGTGTGTGTGTGTGTGTGTGTAAAATGAATAAAATAAAATTAACTTTATGGTTGTCAAACTTTGATATGCAAACAAGAAAAAAAGACCAACCTGATAGAATAGAGCTGAATACCAGAAGATCTGCAGCAAACATTCTGAGAGTCATCTGAGGTGAGCTGTGTATTTAGAAATCAAGCAGTTTAAATGTACATGATGACATTATATAAGCATAATTTATTGTCTGTTTGTCTTGACAATTGTAACCATTTACAATTAAATAATTCCTAATTCCGAACAAATATGATAGTTTACCTTAAATAGTTTTTCATGAGACTAAACAGCAATGCAGGCATGAGTGACCTGTTGTTTCAGCTGTGGTGGAGTCACAGTGTCTCGCCGGAAACTGCAGTTCAGCATCTGCCCATTACCACCAATACAGCTCATTTTAATACCAGCAGAAAATCTAATGAAGAAGTGAAGGATGTTGAAATCTATGAAAAGACTGAGATTAGATTCGGTCTTAAATCCAAAAAGCAGAAGTAAAGTAAAATGTTATTAATTTAAAATAACCTATTAAATAACTATATACAATGTAATGTATATATATATATATATATATATATATATATATATATATAAACTTGTGTGTGTTATTTCTGATGTTATCTATTTTATCAGTAAAGAAATTCATAAAGTCATTACTATTAAACTGTGAAAAGACAAGGGTAAGTAAATAAGCACAAGGGTCCCCAGTTAAAGAAATGAAAACTGTGTAAAAGATACACAGAGCTGGATGAAAAAGAACCTAAAATATGTTACAATACGTTTTAAACTGTTAAAATGATACTCTAAGGCTTCTGAAATATGGGAAAAGCAGCCAGCAACAGTGTAAAAACAGAACTCACACAGGAAACTGTTGGTGTGACTGTGATGAGTGTTCTTTTCTTTGCCTATAAATGGTTGTGTTTTGCCCCCACAATAAACACCACACTGCTCACATATGCTTTTACGCGTTACAAATAGAGTAGAGAAAGGTCGCAGATGCAACCAAGATTTTGTGATGATAGTAAAATGGAAGAAAAAGTCCATGTATTTAACACTTTCCGATGACGAAATAAAAATATGTTTCTTGTTCATTTCAAACCATCTTTCAGATACTTTTATATAAAACAGTGTAAAACATCTCCTTTTGTGTTCCACAGAAAAATAGTCATATGGGTTTGGAATGTATGGAAGCCCGTTTCTGCCACTGAATAAAAAATAAAAGAGGTAATTGCGACTTTTTATCTCACAAATCTGACTTTTTTCTCAGAATTGCATGGTATAAACTCGCAATTGCGAGTTAAAAGGTCATGATATTTGTGAGATATAAACTGTCAATTCTGAGAAATCAAGTCAGAATTGCGTGATATAAACTATAAGTTTAAGTCGGATTTCAGTAAATTGGCTTTCTCAGGCCAACTTAATTATCATAAAAGAACTGAGAGCAGTTATAGGATCTATGAAAATATTTTAAGACAGTTCATAAGTGCAAGAAAATATTTTTCCACTAACTTTTAGGGATTTCTTTAGGCTCATTTCCACAATCACTATTTAACATTCCCAGGTTTGGTTTCTGTGGGGAAATTTCCAAGTGTAGCTACAGTACATTTGAAATGACACTGGAATGTTGGAATGGGAAGCGTTCCAGAGTGTGTGGAATGTGACACAAAGAGAATGTTGCACACATATTTAGTTAGTTATTATGTATACCTTATTTATTAGATTTATGTTTCTTTTTTTGGGACCTTGTGTCTTTCACTACCTTTTTTGTTATGACACCGTGTCTACAGTAAACGCAACCGCTGTCGCATCGCGTCGCGCCGGAAGCTGTCCACACTGGACGAGACAAATCCATTTGTTCTTCTTGTCAAAAGTAGCGTGAGCGCTTGGAGTATGTCAGAAATAAAACAGGGCATCAGTTTGCTGTCGGGACATTTTCGTGTCGCGTCCCGCCGCCTTGCTGCATTCAGTGCAGACAGCAGCACCGAGTATAATAAATTGTCTTTAGTCGCGTCGCGCCGCTCGCGTCTGGTGTAGACACGCGGTGCGTCCGAAATCGCGTAGGCCTACTGTATTGAGTATGTAGGCTACTACATTCGTATTTGAATTTACTTAGCGCCCGTTAAAAAGTATGTTCTATATCGTGTGAATGTGGGTAGTGTAAATGATATTCGTATTATATCCACCATGGTGTTACTATCACATAACCTACCAGCATCAGTCGCGTCGCTTCACTGTCATTCTTAAATCCTCTCCCCTGGCCTCATGAGATAGTAGTGTCCATCGAATTAATAATCCCGGCGGAAGAATTGAGAAGGGTGTTCCTGCACAACCGGAGGCTGCAGTTTCAGGACCGCAGTTCTAGGACCCTATTCTTTTGTAATTCGGTAGGTGGCGCTGTTACAAAAGAATAGGGTCCTAGAACTGCGGTCCTAGAACTGCGGTCCTGAAACTGCAGCCTCCGGTTGTGCAGGAACATACTATTGGGAAGAATTAGGTCATCGGGTACTTTTCAACACTATCCACTAGATGTCCTTTTTTAAACCTTCTGAGTTTGAGACGATCTTTCAGAGAGGGTTCATAGACAGACTTCCTCTGTTTTCGCTGCTCTTTCATTTTCTTCTTCATTTTCTTTTCATAGCCTCCAGCTCTGTGTAAATCTGTGTAAATTAGAAAAAAATTCTGGTTCAATCTCATTAACATATGACCGGCCGTTTGCCCCCTTTATGTCTCTCCCCATCAGGGCCGGCCCGAGCCTTTGGGGCCCTAAGCACAGGGGCAGATCTAGAAGATATTTTTTAGGGTGGCATGGGGTCTATGAGGGGTGGCAACACCAAAGCAAGCCCCCATGCATAGTTTTTGGGGATTTATGGTCTGACATACACAGTTGTGTTCACAAATATTGTATTACCATTAAGTAATTATCTATACTGTTTAAAATGAAAAATAAATAACATTTCAATATCCATCATGGCACCAAGTCAATGCACAATATAAAAAGCTTCAACAGATTATAAATGTTTCTGAGTTTATATCACTAAAGAAGACATGCAGTTCTATTAAAATTACATAGGCTACTTAGATGGTATAATCACGTTTAGTGCAAGTTTAAGAGCAACAAAAACTTTTGCATTTCCTAACATTAGAAAGAAATACAATATTATCAAAGCACTGAAACGGGATCAGTTTTGATAACAATGTTTGATTTTCTGTTATTAACAGAGGTGGGAATGTCTGTAATCACCCAGAACAAACTCTATCAACATATACTCTAGCAACACCCCAGCAACTGCATAGCAAGAGCCTAGCAACCACCCAGAATATCCTAGCAACCAACTAGCAACACTTTAGCAAGCATCTAGAACATCTAACTGACCAAACCATTTAAGTTTTTTAAACAAGACTTTATAAGACAAGCCAGCATAAATTTGTCTTTCAAACTTTTCAATCTAGTTATTAGTTTTTCTTACAGGTTTTTTTCAACTGCTTACACACA
>NW_015554147.1:1278077-1295392 GCF_001515605.1 Sinocyclocheilus anshuiensis
TTTCAAAACTTTACACACAAATCCAAGAATTGCACACACAAAATGCAAAATGCCTCACATCTCTTGCCAAATGAAGCACTGCATTCAAAATATCACAAATACATCTCAAAAGCAAACATTTGCAAACACCTTTACCATAATTTTAATTCCTGTTAGATTTTTGTTTTACATAGAGAATTGTGTGTTGTGTTTTGCAAAAAGTGTTTTATGAAATTGGAAACGGAGTCAAAGGCCGAGAATTAGTGTATGGTTTTGAAGATTTGGTGTGTGCTTCTGCTGTTTGAGTGTCAGCTTTCAGAAATTGTGTGACAAGGAAAGATTGTGTCTGTAAGCGGTTGAAAAAAACTGTAAATGCTTACACACAATTCAAATAGACAGATGACTTTCCTGCCCAGTGAACACGGAGATCAATAACACTGTAACAAAAAACTCTTACTAGGATTCAGGAATTATTTTTGCAGCTCAATGTCTATTACAGTATACATACATTAAATTACAGATACAGATGTATAATTCAGCAATGAACTTTTGGGAAAAAATCATTTTCATTTTAATACTTTAAAGTAATCTTGCAGTAGATGAAAAGCACTAGAAAAGTTCAAATACCAAAGAATTGTATGAACTTGGTATGCACCACAAAACAGTACAGTAAAAAATAAAATAAAATAAATTTAGCATCCTCTGCACATTCTGCCAAATTTCATTACAGTATACAGTACTATAGCAGTTTCTTGGTCTCCTGACACAAGACTAGCTATATCTCTAGGCAGTCATTCTCAGTTCTGCAAAAATGCAGTACACATAAAAAAATGGGGAAAAAAAGTGCCAACTAAAATCAGTATATTAACAATCGAGAAAACTACAACTAGATTCTTACCTAACTCTGCTATTAGTTTCCGTGATCGGCATCTTCTTATTGATTTCGTGTTATTGTTACGGCTTATATCCATGATGAAAGTAAAGCGAGCCGCGAGCGGTCGGAGAATCGGATCACCAAACAATTACGCGATGAATATGAATCTCAGACATATCCGGACGGGATTAGATTTCTCAGAGGACTTCTGAATTACCTGAAAAGCAGTAATTATCTGATTCACGAACAAATGTAAAAACAATTCGTTAGTGAACTGGGCCACGCTTTGTGGTTTTGACTCAAAAAGATCCGGTTCATAAGAGCCATTTGTTAACGAAGCCGACCTCACTGGCACGCTGCGTGCACATTTATATTTTATTCTGTGATAATTCTGGGGTGGCAACTGCCACCCTAAGAAAAAGCTGAGCCACCCCAGTAGATCCGCCCCTGCCTACACTGTAAATAGGTTGCTGTAAATTTTACAGTAACTTACTGGCAGCTGGATGCCAGTAATTTACTGTAAAAAATGTTTACAGTATTAGTACTGTAATTGCATTTACAGTACAATAATGTCTTTACTGTATTTTATTTACAGTATTGCCGTATTTTAATTTACAGTATCAGTACTGTAATTGCATTTACAGTACAATATGTCTACTGTATTTTATTGACAGTATTATTACTGTATTTTCATTTATAGTATCAGTACTGTAGAGTTTATTTTCATTTAGTTTAAAAAAAAATTACCTGTATCGCGGGCAAGTTCACTACTGTAAATTGATTTACAGTAGTGAGGAAATGCAGTAGTGACCGTATATTTTCCCACAATCCTTTGCGATTTACAGTAAAATACTGTATACACATTTTACAGTATCTTACTGTACATATTACAGTATAATACTGTTCAAATTACAAAAATCAGTTACAGTGTAAGCATAATTTTACATGGGGGCCCCTCAGTGCCACCAGTACGACTGATAATTGTCAATGCTTGATTATTCGCACACTATAAATCTAACACACACATTATCAGTTTTATTTGTTGTAGCTGTGTTTCTTGCATCATACCAATGTCTGCCTGCTATGTTTTTACCCTTCTACGATTTTTAATTGTAACAGTAGCAAACCCACAAGAGTGGTCAGGTGTTAATTTGCACTTTAACATTCAAAGTCTTACAGTACTAAGTGGCATACTTAATGAGGTGTACTAAAAAGTAGCTAAATAAACCAGCAGACAATGCATTTACAGAACGGAATGATATTTTAACAACATAAATGATTAAACACACATCTAAAACAACAACTCTTAATCTCCAACTAGCTAACTGAGGCATGATGATATTGGAATATAGCAAAGACCCCAAAGGTAGGCAAAGGTAAATAATGTTAAGCTGTTATCAGTACCAAGTTTATGAAACAGAAGCTTGCCAGGCTACCTTAAAATGAACGAACTCAGATTAGGTGGGAGTGGGATACAAAGCTGGAACGAGGAGCAGCTGACTAAAGTAAGATAATATTAAAGTGAGTTATTTATTTTTACTGTGCAGGTGTAAAATGTAAGATGAAAGCTAAAGGCTATTTTACGCAAGTAACCTGAGACATTCTCTTTCATAGGTTCACTCAACGCTGCATAGCTATGATTCTGCATAGATAGAATCTGGGAACCAGGAGCTGCATCTAAATCCAAGCTATAAAACCTGATAAAAGTGTGAGGAGAGGACCATTGTGCCACCACACAGATATCCTCCAGGGGAACCCCTCTGAAAAGAACTTGAGAGGAAGCAACACTCCTGGCAGAATTAACTCGAATGCCTAGCAGTGAAGAGATACCTCGCACCTCATACACAAGCGAGATAGCGTCCCTTACCCAATGAGAAATCCTATGTTTTGATGCGGCGAGCCCTCTGCGGCCAGCACCAAAACACACCAACAATTGAAAGGACTTGCGCCATTGGCTAGAGTGGTCCACATAGAGCTTCAAAACTCGAACAGGGCAGAGCAGGCCCTGAAGCCCCTCGTCCTCAACAGAAGCAAAAGGAGGAGGACAGAAGGAGTGAAGCATGACCACCTGGGAGCGAAATGACGTGGACAAGACCTTGGGGCCATAACTGGATCTGGGCCGTAGGAATACCTTAACAAGGCCCGTAGCAAACTCCATGCATGACTCTCTAATAGAGAGAGCCTGCAAATCCCCTACGCGTTTGATAGAAGCCAATGCCAACAGGAGCGTCACCTTAAGCGTCCAATAAGCTCCGATAAACCCTCCAGGACGATAAACAAGTCTCTGGAAGGAACACTGGCAGGGCGCACTGGCCTCAAATGCCTAACCGCATGCATAAACGGAGAGACCAAACGATGTCTACCTAGGGAGACTTCATCCACATCCCTGCGAGCAGCAATAGCTGCAACAGAAACTCTCAAGGTGAGAGCCTTTCGGAATGAGGAAATAGCGACCGAAGAAGCCGCGATTCACGTCCGAAGGAGGGACCTCCATATCGCACCCTTGAGGAGGAGTGAGGAGACCTCCAGCTGCAGAACTGAAGCATCTAAGGCACTGTTTACCGCAGAGAATCCAAGGCGACACTCCTGGCAGACACCTCCAGGTAGCATGGGGGTCGGCCCACGAGAACTGGAGTAGGGGCACTCTCTGGTGTATAAGTAGGGGTGACTGACACGGGGAGAAAGCCGCAAGCGTCTCCCATAGTGTAAGCAGCAGCAGCCGTAATGGAAACAGGTTTTGAGGCGAGAAAGCCTGATGCTTCTCCTTTCTTCAACACCGGGGGGAAAGTCTAATTTTTATGTACTTCTCAGAAATGTGCCTTATGTACTTCTCAGAAATGTGCCTTATGTACTTCTCAGAAATATACTTAAAATGACATTTAAGTATGCTTGACTTATACTTAGAAAAAGTATAGATATATTTGATCTATACTTGTGCTTCGCGAATCCATTTTTTAACTGTTATACGGTAGGGGGCGCTATTGCACATCTTCTGTACAGAATTTCCAAAACACAAGCGAAGAAGAAACAGAAACAACAGATGCTTCCACACATAAATTATAGAATAAAATGTAGAAGAGGTACCATGAAGAGGTAATGATTGTCAAGCTTTGGGGTGTTGATCGACTCCACCTACGTTTTGATTATCATTCTGAATCCAATTCAGTCTTTTTCAGCTTTTTGTTCAAAATGTTATTTATTTATTTTTTATTTATGAAACTTACCCACATTCAAGTGTTTATAAAAAAGAATGCATGAAGCTAGAATAAAATGTTTTAGTTTTCAAGCAGATACCCTGTTCTTTCTTTTGATGTTTTGTATGTTCAGATATTCATATAACAAAATATATACAAATTAATACCTAAATAGGGACATAGTAGTATACTTAAAGTATGATGTAAAGTTCACTTAAAGAAAACTTACAAGTATACTTGCAGTATAAAACTACTAAACTAGTAGTTTACTGAGACTATACTTCAAAGTGTACTAAAATGCCACAAGCATTTAATTAGTAAACTATCAGTATACCTATACGTTCACTTTTAGCATAGTTGCAGAACTTGCAGTACAAACTAAAAACATAGAGATGTAAACTAGTTGTGTACTCAAAGTTTACTACTGTTATACTTAAAGTATACTTAAAAGTATACTTTTATATACTAGAAAGTGGGCCAATTTAGTCCCAATGAGTATTGAAATAGTACACTTACAAGTATACTTCTAGTACACTGATATTTGTGTACTTACTGCAACAAGTATACTTAAAATATATTTGAACTTTAAGTATACTTAATAAAATACATTTAAAGTATACTTCTTTTTGGTAAGGGGACAGAAACGTTTGGACAGTCTGTCCCACCCTCACAAAATGGGGGAAGCTGTCCTTCTCCTGAGACGGAGATCAGGAATGACCCAACACGGGCGCTGACAGGTCGAAGGACGACTGCGAGCTCCCCAATCCGTAAGAGGTGGGGGATGCACCAAGTCATCACTCCTGCTAAAACAGGCTCAGCAGTGTGCTTAGTTGCACACAGCACCAGGTCCGTAGCCCTATGGAGTTCTTTGACCCCTTCTGGAGTCAGGCCCCCTCCCTCGCCCATCTCATTCAGGACGTCAGCTTGATAAGCCTGAAGGATGGCCATGGTGTGAAGCGCCATGCCCGCCTGACCAGCCGCCATGTAGGACTTTCCAATGAGGGCGGAAGTGGTCCTACACGGCTTACTTGGGAGGAGAGGGCGGGACTTCCATGAGGGGGCCTAAGACGGCGAGAGGTTGAGTGGCTAGCGTGTCCTCGATCGCTGGAATAGCAGCATAACCCTGCTCCACAGAACCCACTAGGTTGGTGAAGTCAGCACCCACTGCCTGAGTAAGCCGAGCAGAGAAAGGCTGCTTCCAGGATCTGGAGATTTTGTGATGCAGATCACTGAAAAACGGCAGCTTTCTTCATGCGGGACGAGCATTAGGGAAGTGCTCGTCAAGCTTAGAGGACTGGGATTTGGGACATTTCGGTAGCACGCGCTAACACATCCACTAGCTCAGTATAAGCTGCAGAAGGCTGCGCCTCCTGGCCCCTAGACGGGAGAGCGTAGACTGAAGCGGGCTCGAAATCCTCCAAAATGTCATCTAACCCAAAGAAAGCAGCCTTGTGTGCCTCCGGGCTTTGACATAAATAATCATGGACAAACACCACCGCGAGAGCGCTCAGGCGAGAGAGGGAGAGAAAGGACGAGGCTCGTCTGCTCACGATCTATAGCCTAGAGCTCCACATCCGAACCCCAGGCCGCGGATTCACGGAGGACCTCAGCGGTTCACTGAGTCTCAAAACAGATGACTCCATCTCAAAAGCCACAAGCCTCGCGTGAAGTGTTTTGAGATGGAGATTCTCACAAAATTTACAGTTAGAAGCGCCGTAAACAGCCTTGCGTGCGTGAGACAAACCCATACATTTAACACACTTACTGCGCGGGTCATCACTCATGAAAAACCGAGAGCACGGCGGCTGGCAGCGACTGAACTCCATAGCACTTCACTGCAAAGGGGAAACGAGGTTCCACTGAATGCAGTCACTGAAGTGCAAAGAGAAACACGAAGAAATACGCTGAACACGGGCCAGATAAATCGCTTCCGAAGGGCTAAACGACCGGAAATCTAAGGAGCAGACGGCGTGGTCACTAGTATTAGAGTGGGTGATGTAGTGACGTCAGAGTGGCGCACGCCATCAGCCAATGAATTGGTGTGATTCCATACGGGCTTCAGACAATCGGGACACCCAAGGGGCGTTCCCATTCTGTCATAGCTACGCAGCATTGAGTGAACCTATGAAAGAGAACTGCGCTCGTCGAGACAATTCAAGGGTAGTTGATACACAATCTGTCCATGCTATGGACTTTTTACTGGTTTTATGTTAATGTTTATATGAATGTATAAGGGAAAGTGTTTTCCTGGTGACTATTATTTGCTTTTTTTAGTTTTTGAGTTTGTTTTATCCCCATTTACCAAATTAAGACCAATAGAAACTGTTTCTGTCAAGTAGCCTACAGAACAGGCAAAAGTTGTAAATTATTTATAGCGGTGACTTTCTAATAGTGACTGCTTAGTTGCATTTTTTTTGTATTCCATAAAGTCAAATTGAGAATTATGAGTGATGGTTGTTTGTCATGATGTTGCTGTTGTCATAATAAGGGAATAGATGCTTTTTAGGCAAACAATTAGGTTTTGTTTTGTTTGTTAAAAAAAACTGAACGTTGAATGGTGTTTGTGTAATGGGTTACACCACATGGTGGCAGGCAGTATGTGGTCAATGTAGCAAAAGCCATTTTTTTCCTTAAAGAGTGGATTGAAATAATTAAATAATGCTGAAAAAGAAAACATATTTAAGAAAAACAAATATTAAATTCAAAATAACATGGGTAATAAGATATAGCATATGCTATAAGTATATGCTTATATTCAGTCCTCCGGCCACCACAACAACAGCAGTCTATATGTTTGCTCCTCAAAACAAAGCCTGCCTTGTTCTCTTTGTATCAGTGTTTTCTGGACTTTGCTTCATTGATTCCCTTTGATCCAGCTGGTACAGTGGCCACATCTTCGTTTAGTGCTGCTCTCTTAACAACTGCCAGTGTAATAGTGTTGTAGGTAAGACTCAGTAATACGGCTAATATATAATTTTTACATCTTTGTTTTTATGTGTAGTGTATCTTTGCAAATTACTTTTAATCAGACCCATTTTATATATTTTATTCAGTTTGCTTGGTGTTCTAACAAGTTTACTTCTATTACTAACCCTTGTCAAAAAAAGATTCACTTTAACATAATTGAAAAAAAGTACTTGTTTTAGAAACAATACACTTTAAAGGGGTCATATGATGTTGCTAAAAAGAACATTATTTTGTGTATTTGGTGTAATGAAATGTGTTTATGCAGTTTAAGGTTCAAAAAACACATTATTTTCCACATACTGTACATTATTGTTTCTCCTCTATGCCCCGCCTTTCTGAAACGCGTAGAAAGGAAAAATTTAAATCGCATCATATGACCCCTTTAAAAGAATGTACTTCAATGTGAACTGAATGTAATGCTTTAGGACACTTAGTTGCATGTTATTTACAATAAAATTAAAATGCATTATAGTGTAAATTTAAATTAAATGCAGTTCGCTGAAATTAAAAGTGCTTTTTTGACCCATTTAAATATATATTTGTAATTTCAAAATTAATTCTATTGTCTTTTAAATGTGGTTAAAGTGTACTGCCAAATGCACTGACACAATTTATGGTAACTAAAATATACTCATTCATACTGAAACTTGTATGTCATATTTTTAAATACATTTGTGATCACACATTTGTAATGATGAATGTCGCACATTTAAAATAAATTAACTTTAATGTTAAATACACTACAGTTAAAATTATAATCAAGCACTTTACATGTGCTTTGCTATGCAAGTCAACACATCAAAAAAAAAAGTGTACTTCAAAGCATTACAAAGGATTATTAAAACTTCTTTAAAATAAAATGCTTAATTTGAAATTATTACAGAGGGCACTTTTTAAAAGTTGTGCTACTTGCGTTAAACATAGTCATAAATGTGTGCTCTCTTTATACACTTAAGCAGCCTTTTATTTTTCTAATATCATATTATCTGCACGTTTTTAAGTGCACATTTACTACAATTAAGCACACTTCTTTTTATATTTCATTAATTCTCATTGAACAGATTCAGTCCGAGTGTGAGCATAATTACTGCATTTTATATCAAGTATTCTGTCTTTTTTAAATTTTTTTATACTGTGGCTCTTTCAGAGAATGTCAGAGAGACAGGGACTGAGGGCAGACTCCACCCAATTCACTTTAGATGGAGCCCCATTTCGGATCCTCGGAGGCTCCATCCATTACTTTCGGGTCCCCAGGGCGTACTGGAGAGACCGGCTGCTCAAACTCAAGGCCTGTGGTCTCAATACTCTCACCACGTAAGACCATGACATGGATTTAGGGACACTTTTTCTTTTCCCCTCAGAATCTTCTTGAAGAGTCATATCCGTCATATTCATGTTCTGTCTGTCAGGTATGTGCCGTGGAATCTTCATGAACCAGAAAGAGGAGTTTATCTGTTTCAGGAGGAGCTGGATCTGGAGTGAGTGATGAATATGAACTTTATTATTGGTGTATTTATTCACAATTAACTTTATTAATGGTGATGTGTTCTGGGTGATTACTTACTAATCAGTTTCTGGTATTTTGGTTTTCATATATGGCTTGCAAGTTGTATACAAGTTGGATTCTTCCTTCTATATAAGTGTTTTTTCTGGGTTTTGATATTTTTGTGAAAACTGTTTATCGCATTTTAATATGCTGATTTGAGCACATTTTTGATTTCTGACAGATCATGTGACACTGAAGACTGGAATAATGGCTGCTAAAAATTCAACAGTGCATCACAGAAATAAATGACATTTTTAAATTTACATTCAAATAGAAACTGTTCTTTTAAATAGTAATATTATTTCACAATATTACTGTTTTCAGTGTATGACTAGTGTATGAGCCACAGTGAAGCTTGCCTCAGGAATAAACATTTCATATCACATTCCATTTTAACAAATGTATTCATTAATAAATCAAACTCTTTGCTTGATTCAAGGGCATATATTCGTCTAGCAGGGGAATTAGGCCTCTGGGTGATTCTGTGTCCGGGGCCGTACATATGTGCCGAGTGGGATTTGGGTGGGTTACCAAGGTTAGTGCCTCACCTGTTATGAAAATGCATTGTTTTGTTTTTTTTAGTCTTTAATCCTAATATAACATGTTTGCATTATTATTAATGTATACATATATAATATATAATTTTATTTTATTTTTTTACTTTTTTATCAGCTGGCTGCTGCAGGATAAGAAAATGAAATTAAGAACGACATACTCTGGCTTCACAAGTGCTGTGAACTCGTACTTTGATAAACTCATTCCGAGAATCACACCCGTCCAGGTCAAATATGTGTAATTTTTGTTTGTTTCGTTTTTATTTGTTTGGCTTTGGTCTTGAATTTGTCTCCGCTGCTCTCCCCTGCAGTATAAGAAAGGAGGCCCTGTTATTGCTGTTCAAGTAGAGAATGAATATGGCTCATATGCGAAGGATGAGCAATACATGTCATTCATTAAAGAGGTATGGCATGAGATTAAATCTTTATCATTTACTCTGCATTATGGTGATCCAGTTCTCTTATACCTACAGTTTGTTCTCAAAATCAACAGGCGTTACTGTCCCGGGGAATCTCCGAGCTTCTCCTCACATCAGACAATCATGACGGGTTAAAGTGTGGAGGGGTAGATGGAGGTACTGTAGTATTCATATATCCATTCATTTTTTTAGTGTCCCCACTCCCCACTTCTTGTTAATAATGTGACACTAACTGTTTTGCACAAGTTGAAATAATTTAATGGTGTTTACACTACTGTAAGATTTTAAAAATGTTTTTGAAAGAAGTCTCTTATGCTGACTCAGGCTGCATTTATTTGATCAAAAATACAGTAAAAACAGTAATATTGTGAAATATTATTACTTTTTAGAATAATTGTTTTCTAAGTGAATTTATTTTAAAATGTAATTTATCCCTATGATGGCAATTTTTAGCAGCCATTACTTCAGTCTTGAAATTTTAATATTACAATTTTAATATGTTCCTTTGGTGCTCAAGAAACATTTCTTATTATTATCGACAGTTGTTCTGCTTAATATGTTTGTGGAAACTATGATATGTTTCTTTTTCTTGAAACACTTTTTCTTTGATGAATAGAAAGTATAATGTCAAGCTTTTGAACAATAGTGTAGGTAAGTAAAGTTCTTCTACCACAAATTATATTTGATTGTCATCTCCTTTAAAAGTCTTGCAGACGGTGAACCTACAGAAACTGACGTTCGGTGATGTACCGCATTTAGCAGAATTGCAGGTCAGTAAAGATTTTCAGAATGTTTTCAAATTTGTCCTTATTTACAATTGTATTTATCAGTTTACATTGTTAAATGAGTACAGTGTTAAAAATGCCCACAACTGTATTTTAGCACAAATGTCATGGTCCCAGAAGAGAGATGAGACGAGGACTCAAATGCAGGAAGATATGGGCATTTATTAATAGTAAAAATAAAACAAAACTACAACAAAAACTACCCAGAGGGGGAAAAACAGGCAGGCAGGCCAAGACAGGGCACAGAACAGCAAGGCAAGGCAAGAGGAACATAGGACACTACTCTGAGATCAACATTAAACAACGAACCAGCACAGGACTGCAGACACTAGGAGAATAAATAGGGAGACTAACGAGGGAGACACAGGTGGAGTAACTAAAACACTAATGAGATAAGAAGGGCAGGGTCAGACAATAGACAGGAGAGCACATGGCACCAACAACAAACAACAAGCCATGTGCTCAAAACACACAGTGACATCTGGTGGCCAACTAGGGCACACCAGCAGAACCGTGACAACAAATGTGACCCTGGACCACAAAACCAGTCATAAGGGTCAATTTTTTTTAAAATTGAGATTTATACATTATCTGAAAGCTGAATACATAAGCTTTCCATTGATGTATGGTTTGTTAGGACAATAGGACAATATTTGGCCGAGATACAACTATTTGAAAATCTGAGGGTGCAAAAAAAACAAAATATTTAGAAAATCGCCTTTAAAGTTGTCCAAATGAAGTTCTTAGCAATGCATATTACTAATCAAAAATTACGTTTTGGTATATTTGCAGTAGGAAATTGACAAAATATCTTCATGGAACATGATCTTTACTTAATATCCTAATGATTTTTGGCATAAAATAAAAATCAATAATTTTGACCCATACAATGTATTTTTGGCTATTGCTACAAATATACCCCAGCGACTTAAGACTGGTTTTGTGCTCCAGGGCCACAAATATCTACTAAATCGATATATCCTGCAGCCCAATTAAAACCTGTACCTTCTGAAGATGAAGTATGATTCAGAAAAATGGAAATCCCTAGAAACAGTACTTGTTTATAAAATAAACAATATATAAATGTAGTCTACAACATATAGACAGCACAATGAGATTTGAACATTTTCTTTGCTGCAGCCACAGAAGCCGCTGATGGTGATGGAATATTGGTCTGGCTGGTTTGATGTTTGGGGGAAACCTCATCATGTTTTCTCTGCGCAAGGTAAAGAATCTGCCTCATCATGCCTCAAAGTGAGCATGTGGACATTGACCACCTAGAATGGACAATTTGTATCTAAGCTTACTTTTTGCATGGCAAAATGCCAAAATATATATAACAATCCGTTTGCCTTGATCCATTTCCTCTTGCCAGTATATATATATATATATATATATATTCTACTGTCTGATAAATTCTCTCTGCTTTGACATGTATTGTGTCTGCATCTCTTCTGTTATGACAGAAATGATCTCTATAGTGCGAGAGCTTCTGGATCGTGGCATCTCCATCCATTTCTACATGTTTCATGGAGGAACCAGCTTTGGATTCATGAACGGAGCAGTTGACTTGGGAACCTACAAACCACAGACGAGCAGCTACGGTTCAGTAGTTTTAATATTCATGACCGCTGGGACAGTGTGTACTACCATTCAAAAGTTTGTAGTCTCTAAGATTGTTTTTTGAAGGAAATGAATTCTTTTACTCAGCAAGGATGCATTAAAATGATTAAAAGTGACAATTAATCCATTGTATTTCAAAGAAATGCTGTTCTAAAATGTTCTATTAAACATCATCCCTTCTGCATCTCTCTTAGATTATGATGCTCCACTGACTGAAAGCGGTGATTATACAACCAAGTATCATCTCTTGAGGAGCCTGCTGAGCACCTACAGCAGTATGTTTCTACAAAGTCATCCCTGATGACAGAATCTAATGGAGCTGAAGCTCTCCGTATCTCTGTCCTTGTCTCTTGATGTCTGTTCGTCTCTATGACAGATGAGCCAATATCAGAGCCGCCAGCTGTGCAGAGCAGAAGAGCATATGAGCATATGACTCTCTATGGGAGAGTCTTCAGTGTGCAGAAACAGTAAGAGCAATGTATCTCACTATTACATTCTTTCTCTCACTTCTTTACTTTCCCCAAAAATGGAACACAAATGAAGGTATTTGTTTAAATATTCCAAATTCAAAATGTGCATAAAGACATTGTAAAAGTATTCCACATGGATAGAGCAGTTTAGTCCAAGGCTTCTGAAGAGACATGATCACCTTATGTGTCGAACAGATTTAATTTAGGCTTTTATTCACATGTAAACATTGATCGACATGGGCTCATCGAAAATGTGAACAGAAGCTCAACTGTGCTTGCTTGACTTCACTGGTTTTTGCGCATCAAACATCCATTTCATTTTCCATTTCATCAAAACTGACCCATTATACAGATTTGTATCATTAAATATCTTGTTTCACTAATGTCACATTAGGGAAGAATAATGGGTTTGCGAATGCTGCTTCATGTTGAAAGGCAGTTCAATCATGACAACTCTCTGAACATTTTAGCATGGTGATGGATATGACAATGTTAATGTATTTGGTCTTGGCGGAACAGATCTGCTATGCTTCTACTGAATTGCTGCTGCTGTTGGTTATTGCTGTAGTTGTAGATTATTGCTGCTGCTGCTGCAAGCAAGTACAGGAACTTGCTACTGCCAATGCTTACGGCGATACGGTACCGTGAGTATTTAAGACATGCTGCTGCTGCACAAATAGCATATAAAATAACCCCGTAGCAGATCTATACAGGTGGAGCTGGGGAAGGTGGAGGGTTTCAGAGAAACTCTGAAAGCGCGCTGCAGGAATCTCAAGTGAATGCTAGCCAGCCATATAAATGCAAGACAGTGAGCTCATTGGCCGCATATGCAGCATGAACCAATCAGCTTGTGCCAAGTCGTTTAACTCTCTGAATATCATCAGTTACGTTAACACCCCGTCAGAATGCGCCATCTAGAGTTTCATGACTGAACTATATATTTCATAGTAAAAGAAAAAAATATAACTAGAAACAGGAGAACAAACACATTTGGCAATAAAAGCTCCCAAAATGAAAGCCAATTTGATTTCAAAATTAAAGCCATTTGTCCAATAGCTTTTCAGAGCTGATGATCCTGTCAGCATGGAAAACCTTCCAGCAAACCACAACAATGGTCAGTCCTACGGATACACACTCTATAAGACTGACATTTATTCAGGTGGAGAACTCATCTCAAGGAACCATGTTCGTGACAGAGCTCTAGTAAGACCTTTTCCTATCAGTCTTGGCCTCCACAAAGGTTATTATTGATGATAATAAAGAACAAATTAAATCAAGGAGAGAATTGAATTCTAATTCATACTTTTTTTTAAGGTATTTATTGACAGAGAACTCATTGGTGTTTTGGACTATAGAACACAGAAAGTTAAAATATCTCACAGTAAGGTAAGTATGATGCTCTGTTGGTATATTAAAGTTTTACACAAACTTGAATTAAACTAAACTTGCCAAACAAACAAACAAACCTCAAACTAAAATAAATAATTTTATGCAAACTACCAGTACTTATTGCATAATAACAATACTATTAAAATATATATATTTTAACACATTTTCTGTCTTTGGTTAACAACATTCTTTTTCCTAAAACATATTAATTAATCTTGTGCTAAATTCATTTTATGATGAATTATTGCGCATTTCCTTAATTTTGGTTCACAGAGTGAAAGGACTTTGAGTTTGCTTGTTGAGAACTGTGGACGAGTGAACTATGATCCAGCTCTTGACAACCAACAGAAAGGTGAAGTAACAGTGTAATAAAAATGATCAAATATTGACATGGTTAAATGCATCTCACTGTACTATAATAGATATGAACGGGAGTGTAGTGACCATAACAACATACTCATTCATTTTTATTATTATCCACGCAGGGCTTGTTGGAGATATAACTCTAGACAATGTACCTCTAAAAAAGTTCACCATGCACTGTTTGGATATGAAGACCAGTTTCATAAACAGGTTCATTCTGAGTATTTTCCCCCTGTCTTGTGTGTCTTTAATGCTATACTGACTTGGGTAACTTCAGCTGCAGGAGATACTGGCCTAACTGGTTTATCTGGGGTTTAAGAACTGGTGTCATGTCTCACTTTAGTTACTAACTAAAGATATAATTGCTACAGGTGAAATGAATGAAAATGTCATCCTTTATTTTGATCCTACTGTGTCTACGACCTACTAATTATCCTCACATTTTTCTAATAAAAACATTATTAGGGTAAACAATGCTGATCGTTTTTAAAAGCATAGGACAAAACTGAAATGAATAATCCACCCAAAAATGAAAATTGGCTGACAATTTACTTGCTGTCACCCATTGGAACAGATCTGGAGAAATTGAGCATTACATCATTTACTCACCAAAGGTTCCTCTGCAGTGAATGGGTGCCGTCAGAATGAGAGTCCAAACAGCTGAGAAAAACATCGCAATAATCCACAAGTAATCCACACACCACTCCAGTGCATCAATTAATATCTTGCGAAATGAAGAACAGAGTGTTTGTAAGAAACAAATCCATCATTAAGGCATTTTAACTTTAAACCGTCGCTTCTGGCCAAAATACAAGTCCATAATCCATAATAATGCTTCCTCCAGTGAAAAAGTCCATCCCCTGTTGTCATCTCACATCAAAATCCACCCAAAACAAAATACTTGTAAACAGTGCTTAATCAGTTATAATCATATTTCTCTCCTGATTCAGATGAGATGATCACGTATAATAGTTTTATTTTAGCTGGAAGCAACATTTTCAAGGATTATTTGCGTTATTTGTGGATTATGCTTTTATCAGCTGTTTGGACTCTCATTCTGACGGCACCCATTCACTGCAGAGGATCCATTGGTGTGCAAGTGATGGAATGCTACATTTCTCCAAATCTGTTCTGATGAAGAAACAAACTCGTCTACATTTTGGATGGCCTGAGGGTGTGTAAATGTTTGGTACATTTTTGGGTGAAATATTCCATGAATCTCTAATTTATTCTTAGACTGCAGTCACTGAAATGGACATCTGTCGGTACAAAGCCCACCTACCCTGCGTTTTTCAGAGGATCCCTGGTAGTGGATCAGCCCACAGATACTTTTGTGAAGCTGCCAGTAAGAAATTCAGCAGATTTCTGTACAGTTTTATTTCCTCGCGTTTGCTTTTCATCCTTGACTGACATGTTTGCTCATAGCCTTAAAAAAACAGAAGACACAGTTGTTCTGTATTGTTGGCAGGATTGGAGTAAAGGAGTGTTTTTTGTGAATGGCCAAAATCTTGGATGCCACTGGTCGGTTGGTCCTCAGAAAGCCCTCTATCTTCCTGGTCCCTGGCTCAGGAGTGGAGATAATGAGGTGACTGGCTGCATGTAAATATGTAGGCAAATAAACATTTGACTGTGGTGAAGTACGACAAAAGCTGTCTTTCCTGTCTGGTTCTAGACAATTAATTCTGCATTAATCAATACAAATTCTGTGTCTTCCTTTTGATGTTTTAGATTATTGTTTTTGAGGAACTCAAAGCTGAGGAAACAATCCATTTTGCTGAAAATCCAGAATACGGCAAGACAGTCGACGTATCTACACAACTGTTTTGCACCCTCATATGAAACACACCTGCGGTTTTACAATGAATCTCAGGCGTATATCCATCAAAACAGATCTGAACTTGAATTACTTAAGGCAAGACACCACAAGTGAAAAGAGTACACATTTTGTAATAGACATCACTTCCCCAGTTGATTAAAGACAAGTTTTGTTTTGCTTTGTATTACAGGTTTTCTCAAATGTTATGTTTAAACATGCAAATGAGGCATTATCTGATTAAATATGTACTAATTTGCATAATTTTCCAGAACATAAGTCTTAACATTGGATACATTTCAAAATAGTTTTTTCATTTTCTTGACATATTGGAGTTAAGGGTTTTACAGATTTTGGATATCTCTTTTTATCACTCCATGAATCAAAAGCAACAAAATGGGAATTTCAACATGTTTTAAAGAATAAAATGTTATATAAATGAGGCTAATGATATATGAACAAACCCTGTAAAAACTGTAAACTGTAAACGCCTTCAGAATATAAACAAGAATCAAATGTTTGTAAAAACAAAGTTTTTTACCAAGTTTTTGCACATAAAAATGTTTGGTGTAGGTAAGTGCTACTAAAGTAGAGATTTGGCTCAGTGCAGAAGAAAAAGCTCATGGTCTTTAAAGATATGTATTATAATTGAAATCTACAGACACAAATAGATAATGTGTAATAAAGGCTTAAATGTGTATTTTAGATGTTTTCTTTCCATTAGTCTGAAAGAAGGCTTGGAAGCATAGGCTAAATATAAAAGAAAGACCATTGCATGTCAAAAACTAGCTTGTAGCGTCTTGCCTTTTAAAGGGGTCATATGATGCGATTTCAATTTTTCCTTTCTCTTTGGAGTGTTACAAGCTCTTGGTGCATAAAGAAGATCTGTAAAGTTGCAAAGACTAAAGTCTCAAATCCAAAGAGATATTCTTTATAACAGTTAAGAGTTAACCACACCTACCTAAAACGGCTCGTTCTAACACGCCCCCACATATCTACCTCACTATGTGGGAAGATTTGCATAACACCACCCAAATGTTCACGCAAAGAAAGAAGGCGTAACTTTTATTCTCGCTGTAGTATTGTTGCTGCCGCCATGTCGTGAAGACGCTGTGTGCTGCGTTGTGAAAGCGAAACTACTCTGTTTGGTCTTCAATAATGTTCTTTTTAGCAGCATCATATGACCCCTTTAATATTCCTCCTGTACTAGCTATATTAACTGTAATTAATCATGGAGCATATAAATATGCACAACATGTATTACTAGCAAAAGGCAAGGCAAGGCAAGTTTATTTATATAGCACATTTCGTACACAATGGTAATTCAAAGTGCTTTACA
>NW_015554147.1:1295725-1301114 GCF_001515605.1 Sinocyclocheilus anshuiensis
ACTTTAAAATCAATCCTAAATATAACTAGAAGCCAGTGTAAGGAGCTGAGGACTGGTGTGCTGTCTAATGGTCTTCTTGGGAAGGCCGGTGAGAAGACCATTACAATAGTCCACCCTGCTGGTGATAATAAAGGCATGAACAAGTTTCTCCAAGTCTTGACTGGAAACAAAAGCATCTAATTCTTGCAATGTTTTTGAGATGATAGTATGATTTAGTTGCTGCTTTGACATGACTACTGAAACTAAGGTCTGTCTCCAGAATCACACCAAGATTCCTGACTTGATTTTTAGTTGTTAGACCCCTAGAGTCAAGGTATGCATTCACCTTGAGAACTTCATCTTTGTTTCCAAATGCAATGACTTCGGTTTTTTCCTTGTTTAACTGAAGAAAGTTCTCGCACATCCAACTGTTAATTTCATCAATGCATTGGCAGAGGGAGTCAATGGGGCTGTAGTCATTTGGCGATAAGGCTAGGTAAATCTGGGTATCATCAGCATAGCTGTGATAGGCAATTTGATTCTTTCTCATTATTTGACTAGGTGGGAGCATATACAGGCTAAACAAGAGCGGTGCAAGAATTGAGCCTTGTGGGACTCCGCATGTCATGGACGCCCACTTAGACTTATGCTCTCCTATACTCACATAATAACTTCTCCCTTCTAAGTATGACCTGAACCATTTGATTACCATCCCAGAAAGCCCGACCCAGTTTTCCAGTCTCTCTAGAAGTACGTTACGATCGACAGTGTCAAATGCAGCACTGAGATCTAGTAGTACCAGCACTGATATTTTGCCAGAATCAGAATTTAAGCTAATATCATTTATTATCTTAATGAGCACTGTCTCTGTGCTGTGATGCAGTCGGAAACCAGATTGAAAATTGTCCAGGTATCCATTTGAGTTCAAGTATTTGTTCAATAATCTTGCCTATAAAAGGAAGATTTGATATTGGTCTATAATTGCTCAAAATGGTGTTATCAATACAAAAGGATTGCCTAAAATTTTATAACATGCTAGATGTAATATAACCTGTTTAACAGCCTTATTCAGACTACCCAAAGTAGTTGTCCAGAAAAGTCTTATAAATATAATTTTTACTGACAAAGTAAAAGTTTTCTTAAGTGGACGTTTTGCTGACATTTCACTACACACCATGGGGTAAAATACCTGTTTCAGTGTCTTATTGTCTGTTTTTATGAATTATGGAAATAAAAAAGGTCCTAAAAAAGGTCCTTTGTTTTATTCTTTATTATTACAGATGGCTGTGTAATGTGCAGTACATGTTTAAAGGCTGAGCGATAGGCAGCTGTCAAAGTTCAGAGGTTCTTTTGTTCGAACAGTATTAGGTTAAAGGTCATTTCAGGGTCATACTGTATCACCTATAGTCACATGCATTGAATGACACCGTATAAATTTAAATAAATGTAAAAAACATATTTTATGCCTGCGTAATTACAACAAAACACTCTTAAATAATAATAATAAAAACAACCAATCATTGACACTACCCATGTGTTTCCTGGTGGTTATACAGTACGTTACTAGAGTAACAGAGAAACGTATCAGCCTTCGTTTGGATGACTGCGCTGTCAATCACGGTATGGCGCAGCCTGCTATTCTCAAAGAGAATCAACTGAGAGCGCTGAATGTGCAAAGACAGACAATTACGCAAATAGCGGAACAGTTGTTCCGCCTATTGCGTAGCTCCTTCTCTCTCGGTTCATTCAGTGCTTTCTGTTTGTGTTCCTGACGCCGTCAATAGGAATGCGTTCATCGGCCTCAGCAGCAACTGGAGCAGGGGAGGAAGAGTTGGCAGGTACAGTGTTGTCTGACCTTAATTAGGCCTTAACAACATCAGACATGACAGCGTGTTGAATAATGACCGCCGTCTCGTCATTTGTCCACGGGAAAAGTCGACTTTGAAACCCACGACGCGCGTTTCCATTACAGATTTGCGCAAAACTTTGGCGATATTTTATCGGCTTGCTGAGTCGCTTGTTTTCCTGCATTTGCTGGACAGGTTTCTAACGGGACAGGTGGACATTAGGTCGTAAACCACCAACCCACTTTAGCGATGGACATTTCTGTGGTTTTGGGCTGCTCTCTGGGTGCTGTCCTTGGGGGTGTGATCCTTGCATCTTATAAACTGGGCTTGCTTTATCAGCTATTTCATAAGGTATGAAACATTGTGACAAATGTGCATTATAATATGTAAACATTACACAACGTAGTTTGACAGATATCTATCTATCTATCTATCTATCTAGTAGTGACTTTCACAATAATAAAACATGCATGTTTAATAACCATTCAAGAATTGTAAACTATCAGGTGAAGAAGCACAGTTTTGCACAAGGATGTGTGCCAGGTGTACACACGTATGGCTACTTCTGCGTAACAACATCAGCAGGACTTGGGTTATTGTTGATTTTTTTTTTCAACAAAACAAAAGGTGCTGTAATGCTCTAATAGCAGGCCTGCTGTCACCTGGCCAGACTCCAACACTAAGCAATTTTTCACCTATTAAGCATTTGTATTGCATTGCCAGAAATGTATATAACAGCGTATGGTTTGTTTGTAAGGATTAAGTAAACAAGTAAAACCGGTAATGAGCGTCTCTGCACAAACCCTGTCTAGTTTCTTTTTTTGGAAGAACAAAGAAACAAAGTAAGATTTGACTGGCATTACATTTTTTTTTAAAATGCATATATTTTTATTTTAAAATTTCCAAAGTCAAATGATAGCTTTGTGTGAAAACAGATTGAAATGAAAGTTTTTACTTGCTGATAACATTCAGCTCCAGTGAGCTGCTAACTTCTCTGAGTGGATTGTGTGAGTTGAATTCAAAAATCAAATCAGTCTGTTTCGGGAACAAATTATTCATAGTTTTTGAAAATGATCCATTAAGAAAGATCTGACAAATGCTGCATTAATTATTAAAGTTGGCATGAAATGAAAATTCACTTATTTTTTTTTTAAATGCATGCATTTATTTTATAAATGCATGCTGTAGATCTTCTTGTGATCTTTTTGACCTCACAATGTATAATCAAAATGTCATAACTGAAAATGACAGACTTCTCTCTGGTGATGTATGCAGAAGTTTTCCAATCATTTAGTCACTTAAAACTGCCCCTGCAAGCTCACTTTCATCTGCCTTCACTTTTGGTTGCAGCACCTGCATCTCAACATCCAATCAACAACCGATTCATAGAACCAAGTCCCGCCCTAATTTTTTCTGTCACACTTAGATGCACTGAAAAAAAAAAGTGTAGTCAAATTTAGTAAATTTCACAAATATTTTCAAAAAAAATTGAGCAATTAACATTGCATTAAATATGAAATTTTGAAGTAGAAAGACTCTTAATTTTATTTACAACTTCGAAATATCTTTTTTTTTTTTTTTCTAGTGTGTACGTCACAATATGAATGAAAATATCTGTTGCTACATCCGTTTCATTGCAACTTTAATATTCATCATTCACAGACTGAGAGACAGAGCCCTCGACATGGAGGAGAGAGTGTGGCGGATGTTTTGCGAGCTCATGGGGTCAAATTTGTCTTCACGTTGGTGGGAGGACACATCTCACCCATCCTGGTGGCCTGTGAGAAACTGGGCATCCGCATTGTCGACACACGCCACGAGGCCACAGCTGTGTTTGCTGCCGATGCCGTAGCAAGACTTTCCGGTAAGACTGAATCAAACAACAAAAAAGCGGACGCATCATGTTAGAAGAAGTAGGAGAAGCTGATAATCTTTCGTTTTGCTGATATAGGTACAGTTGGTGTGGCTGCGGTGACGGCGGGGCCGGGACTGACGAATACAGTGACTGCGGTGAAGAACGCTCAAATGGCCGAATCACCGCTGCTGCTGATTGGTGGTGCCGCTGCTACTCTCTTACAGGTCAGGAAGTGCTGTACAGACTATGATGAGTCACGTGCACTTCATGCGCATGTCACCTGCATGTTTGCTCTCTGCTCTGCTTGACTTATACCTCTGTAACTGCCTTATCTTTCTTCATAATTCTGTCTGTGTCTTGTGCAAACACTGGATTTTATCTCAACTCCAGAGTAATTCTTGGGGAACTAGCCTTGAACCATGATAGCAAGGATTTGATTTTTAAAATAATTTTGAAAAAATCATTTACCCAAACATTTTGCAATCATTTACTGACCCTCTTGTCATTCCAAACCTGAATGTCTGTTTGGTAACTAACCAATGGAAGCAACCAAATGTCACAGACAATGAAAAATATAACGATTATTATAACTTTATAGTTGTAGTTTTCGACATTGTTGTGAACAGGCTTTTAATGATTTGAATTTTAGTGAAAGAATTGTTGGGTGTCAGCTGCATCATACTTTTTATTCATTGGTCATTCATTAATATTATGTCTGATGGTTTCTTTGCAGGGTAGAGGTGCACTACAAGATATTGACCAAATGTCCCTCTTCAAGCCTCTCTGTAAGTTCTGTGCATCAGTGAGGACAGTGAGAGAAATTGTTCCCACTGTCAGAAAAGCCTTGGCCATCGCACAGTCTGGCACACCAGGTACAGCTGCGCTGAAATTTACTCCTACCTGCAAACTTTTTTCCTTTCTGTGAAATTTGCCATTTTGACATTGAAACATTCTATTAACATGATTTGTTTTCCCAGTTCAATTCGTATAATGTTATACACCAAAAACAAAAGTTCCTTGGATTTGCACAAATCATGTTAATAGAATGTTTCAATGTCAAAATGGCAAATTTCATACATATATGGGTCAAAGACGAAAAAGGGTTTAAGCATAAAAACAATACTGCTTTAAATTGTTGTTGTCTCCCCATGAACTTCAGAAATCCTATGTAATGCACTACTACAAAATGTTCAAAGTATTTATGGGTCAAAGACGAAAAAGGGTTTAAGCGTAAAAACAATGCTGCTTTAAATTGTTTTTCCAAAAAAAAAGAAAAATTAAAAAGTTTTCTGTTTCATGTAATTGTATTTTTGTTTTTCTGAGCAAAAAATAATTATTATACATTATTCCCTGATTTACAGAAGAGACCCACTAAATTGTCATTCAGTGTAACAATCTTGTCGGGCATATTTACAACAAAAATCAATTTATGACATTAAAAGACTAATTACTTTCACCCCAAATACTAATTAGTTGTTATTTTACATTTTTTAAATTTCCCACTATCTTAGGTTTTGCCCATTTGTCAGTAAGAATGTTTTACTCATTTAAAACCCAATAAAATGTTATATGCTCACTTATTCTTTTATATATTTTAATATGTACAGGTCAGAATAAGCATGTTGTTTGAATTTTTACATAAATATTGTGTTACACTGAATGACAATGTAACATTATTTCAACCAAATTTTAACATTTTATTCTCCAA
>NW_015554147.1:1302265-1305938 GCF_001515605.1 Sinocyclocheilus anshuiensis
CTTGAAAAACTTATTTGAAACCTTAACAGTAGACACTTTACTTGCATTTAATGTGCTTTCTATGGACATATAATCACTTTTGTCAATTTCTTTTGATGCGGACATCTTAACGTCTTTGACCCATATATACACACACACACATACGCACGCACACACACACAGTAAGACTTGTAATGTTTTTTTAAAGAAGTCTCTTATGCTCATCAAGGCTGCATTTATTTGATAAAAAATACAGAAAAAAACAGTAATCTTGCAAAATGTTATTACAATATCAAATAATGGTTTCTATTTTAATATCCTTTAAAATATAAATTACTACTTTGATGCAAAGCTGAATTTCCATCAGCCATTACTCCAGTCTAAAGTGTCACATGATCCTTAAGAAATAATCCTAATATGCTGATTTATTATTAGAATTATCAATGTTGGCAACAGTTGTGCTGCCAAATATTTTTTTGGAAACTGCAATACTTTTTTCAGGATTCTTTGATGAATAAAAAGTTAAAAAGCATTTATTAAATTATCTATTATCTATTAAAAATAGCATTTATTCAATATATAAATATTTTCTAACAATATAAATCTTTGCTATCACTTATAAATTTAACACATCCTTGCTGAATAAAAGTTTTAATTTCTTCCAAAAATTTAATTTAAAACAATAAATGACATTTTAATGTATATTAAAATAGAAAAACGCTATTTTACATCATAATAATATTTCACAATATAAATGTTTTTTCCTGTATTTTTGATCAAATAAATGCAGCTTTGATGAGCATAAGAAACTCCTTTAAAAAACATTAAAAATCGTTCTGGTCCCAAACTTTTGAACGGTAGTGTATATAATTTAATAGTAATTAATTTGAATAGAATGTATAATTTCTCCTTTTCTTAAGCAGTAGTTTAAATGTGGAAATGTGAGGTTTGGCTTTTTTTCTTATTTGAACTGTTTAAATTGTTTTGAAATTGTTTAATTGTTTTTTTTGTTTTTTTACCAGCATTTCATAGTATAGGATGTTGACATAGACTTTGCAATTGTTTCAAAATCATTTTACCAAAAGATTCTACTGCTGATTCCAATATTTTTTAAAAGAAGAATTAAAGAGTATTAATGAATATTATTTGTTTAATTTGACACAAAGTATGTAATTATAATTATGCAAATAATTATTAGATAACCATCACTTTTTTGCACCAATCCAGAGTTTTCAGATATGTTACTACAGCACAGATGATGCATTTTTTGTTTTATCTCATTGAGCAAATTGAATTACATTTATAAATTATATAATTATATGTAAATGAGCACTGTTTGTAATTCTGTGAGTATAATTCTACAGTATTTCTTTGATTTTTTTTTTCCACAGGCCCAGTGTTTATAGAGTTTCCCATAGACACACTGTACCCTTACCATGTGGTGGAGAAAGAGTTTGCCCCTAAAAACACTCCCAAAGGCCTGATGGGGAAAATCATTGCATGGTATAAACACTTTTCACTATAGGCTTGCTGTGATTGTCGGTGTTGACGGTGTTACCGGTGTTAAGCCGCAACACCGATTACGTCACTTGCCCACCGCGGCACCACCCCCCACCATCTTTTCGATTTTTATAGTAATAAAAATCATTTAGTTCGGTTAGATAACAGACACTACAATTGAAAACTGAACGCGGCTGCTCAATGCAGCGTGCCGAACGACAGTCGCATCACAGATCAGCAGCAGCAGTCAGATTTCATTTATCACGTGAGGAGAGTGAGTTGAGCTGAGCGACAAGATGAGAGAGGTGAGACAGAAAAGACCATGGCGAAAGATTTAGTTTCAAAACAAAATGCAAAAGCGCCTAGCTGTTTGGCAATATTTTAGATTTTGAAAAGCCTGTTGACTTTTGCTGTTTATCTAAGATGATTTTGTAAGTTTTGTAAGTCGTTTCTTATTTATTTTGTACCACAGTGTTAGCTGATTTTTACTTTAATTTAAACTTTGTGTAATTTATTTATTTTATTTATCAAGGTGTATGCCGTGCCTCCAAGCGTTCTTATTCGTTTTGCTAATAAACCGTCTGTTCTTATTTATTTGGTTGCACAGTTTTTGCTTAATTTTTTTTTGTTTTTTTTTACATTTAAACTTCCTGTAAGTTATTTATTTTATATTGGGCCTATAACATGGTGTATTTTTATTCGGTTTGTTAACAAAAGTTCTACGTTTAATATAAGTGAGTTTGTGAGTTTTGCAAGTGACGCCGAATTGCCGCTAATTCGTAAGTGAAAGTAAAATGCGCACGGGCATTTACAAGCTATTTAAAAGCTAAGGAAAGCGAGGAAAAGAGGGAAAACTCTTAACGAATCCCACCACCCCGGTAATACCGGTATTACCGGTGTTGTCACACGTCAGTTAACCGGTGGGAAAATGTCCTAACCGTCACAAACCTACTATTCACATACTATTATTCCTGCACATGATCTTGTTATTAAATGACAAATGATGTTTTTTAATAACTGTCTTTAGCATGACTGTCGTTCTTGTCATCCCATAGGTATCTCCAGAATCATTTATCAAACTTGTTTGCTGGAGCTTGGGAGACATGTGATCTGTCCCCACTTCCTGTTCACATCCCACACGCCACAGAGGATGAGGTGAAACTTGTCTACCCTGTTGTGGCATATATAGTATTGGAAGTTAGACAGTAGATGCAACTGATTATGTTAATGATAACGATACAAGATTTTATCATCATCATCCAGTCTCAATATAACACATAACATAAACTGCACCAGGGGCCAGTTGCATAAACTTAGCCTCAATGTTTTAAGACAGAGAACTAGTCTTAAGAACTAGGCTGACCAACTAGCTATTAGCCAAGAGGTAATCAGTCTTGTTTTTTTGGATTCAACTTAGACTAATCTATGTTTTTATGTAACCAAATAAAAAAACAAAAAGACCAGTTTTAAAGGGGACATAGCACACACAGTTTCTTCCAAAATCTCATGTTAATCTTAAATGCCTATAGAGTAGTAATGCATCCTTCATATATTAGAAGAGTTGTATCAGATTTATAAAAGAAAGATACAGCTTTATGATTCACTCCGAAAAACAGCCAAGCTCCTGGAGGCGTGCCGTGGGCAGAGCTAAAGAGTCGCAAACACGTTCGTGCTGTTTACATTATATGCACTTATGGGCCGATTACAAACAAAACAGAAATTTGTTGCAGTTTTACATTCCGCCTGCGGTTCCGACTCATTAAAGATGGGGTAAGCGATTTCTGGTAGCCAATGTTGACATTTGAAATCACCAAAACAAACACGCCCCTACCCCAAAAGGATCTCGCCCCTATTTTGATAGCTCCGCCCCACACATACGTACGCAACCCAGGCAACGATTAGTTCTGTGAAACAAAGCAAAACAAAATGTTGTTTTTTTGAAAAAATGAAAAAAAAAAAATGTTACACCGCGTCTACACCGGACGCGAGCGGCACGGCATGACAAAATACTATAGAACTCATTATAATCAGTGATGCTGTCTACACCATAGATATATATACAGTACATATCTATGGTCTACACTGGATGCGGCGCGGCACGACACGACAAATCCCCGACAGGAAACTGCTGCTGCGTTCTATTCATGACGTATTGACACAAATTTCAAATGATTTTCAACGGTCGCTTTGTCGC
>NW_015554147.1:1305973-1306548 GCF_001515605.1 Sinocyclocheilus anshuiensis
TCCCGAATAAGTTTTCTAAAGCGTTTTTGAAAAATCGCTTACCCCACCTTTAACAGGACCTTTTATCACTGGGACTGCTCCATCTTTCAGTATCAAATGATGCGCAAATCCAGCATCGAACTGGGCCTTGTTTATAAAACATTTGTCACCGAAATGATGGGAACAAAGAAACACATTTGCGCAACTCCTTTGCTGCCTCGGAAAAACAAACTGCATCCATTGTTAACGTAACGCTGGGTTCTTTGGGAAGCTGAACAAGGTTATCTTGCCCTCACATCCAAAAACACACTTCTTTGGAGACATTCTTCTCGAGCAAGTCCTGTGCAGCGCTGCCAACGACTGCCGTAACCCGAATGAAGCACGTTGATGCGCTGCTCTTGATCTCGCTCTGGTTGATGTGTGCACACGCTCTTCCTGGAGAAGTGCCCATACAAGGAATTCCCCCCTTCATGACGTCATGAAGGACCATGCTCAAAAAAAAAAAAACTTTCTGAAAACTTATACAAACCCATGAGAAGTGTATTTGGCACAGAAATACTCCATCATATGTCCAACTCATTTTTTTTTTTTTTTTT
>NW_015554147.1:1306704-1311121 GCF_001515605.1 Sinocyclocheilus anshuiensis
CACCCTCTTCCTGGAGAAGTGCCCATACAAGGAATTCCCCCCTTCATGACGTCATGAAGGACCATGCTCAAAAAAAAAAAAACTTTCTGAAAACTTATACAAACCCATGAGAAGTGTATTTGGCACAGAAATACTCCATCATATGTCCAACTCATTTTTTTTAGTTTTTTTTTTACTTTAGCCATGTTTAGCATGAGAATCCAACTCTTTAACAGTGTAAATAAGTCAAAATGCATGAAATAACATTAGACCCTTTAAAGAAGAAATTAGATGACTAACTTGTAAGAGTAGTATAAACCTTTTATGCAACCGGCCCCAGTAAAGAAAGCTCAAGAAATCTGCAGGGGAAATGTTGAAATGTTGACTTTTGCCCCAAATACAGAAGATAAGATCACATTGCACTTGACTAGCTCTTCACCCTTGACTCTTCCCAGGTCCAAAGGTGTGTGGAATTGGTGAGCAGAGCCAAGAAACCTGTCATACTGATGGGTAGTCAGGCAACATTGCCCCCTACACCAGCAGATGATGTCAGGTAAATTGAGTAGCCGACTAGCCGTCTCTTCAGATGTTCATTGAACGGTTCACGGGTCACATTGTCAGGTCTGTGAACCTCTGACCTTTGTGTCAGCAGTCCAGATTTACCCACTACAACTCTCCTGTAAATTAAAGTAATGCTGGCATATTACATGAATTCATACATTGCCAGTCAAAAATGTGGGCGCACCTGCTTAAAGACATAAAAAGTATGAGATAAAGTGTGAAGAATAAGAATTATGTAGTGAACAAAAATGCTAAATACATCAATACCATCCATATAAATACATCAATACCATTTAGTGTCACAATATTTTGTCTTGATTCATGAAATCAGTCCTGAGATGCTGTAAAACATTAATTTAATGTAAAATTTTTTTTTGTGTTTTTGTAAATGCACAGGCACAACTGTGTACATTTATTTACAAATGACATTTCACGTATTTCAGTGTAAACTTTAGATCAAAAGCATTTCTAAGATCCTAAGAAACATAAATTGAGTATGTGTGTCCAGACTTTTGACTCTTGGTACTGTATATATAGATTACATTGATCCGGCAATACATTTGGTTTCTAAGTCCAAATCAACAACAGCCAGTGATTTAAATGATTGATCAAAAACACCCATAACTCATGACTGAAGTCAATTTTTAGACTCTCTATGCTTCTGTCACAGAAAGGCCTTAGAATCTTTAGGCATTCCCTGCTTCCTGGGTGGAATGTCCCGAGGGATGCTGGGAAAGAACAGCCCACTGCACATTAGACAGAACAGGAGAGATGCCTTGAAAGAGGCTGACCTTGTGCTGCTGGCAGGTGGGAAACATGGCCACCTACTGAACAGTTGGAATATGTGCGGAACCCTAGATTTTGCATAGTTAGGGCCCGAGCACCGCGGTGCAAAGACCCTACTGGAATTGCTCCGTTTATTAGTTCTTGTTCCTGAATGTGTTTGTTTTGGTGCATAGGCACGGTGTGTGATTTCAGACTGAGTTACGGAAGAGTGCTGAACAGACTGAGCAAAATCATCGCCGTCAACAGAGACAGGAGTCAGCTACTAAAGAACTCGGACATGTTCTGGAAGCCAACAGTGGCCATTCAAGGTGAACAACTACAGTTTACTTTAACATAATATGTTAAAAAACATAAAAATGTAACCATAACATAAGGTGATAAAATAAATGTTTACAGTTAGCAGATTTGCACAAAACAGTGAGCAAATAAATTTACATTAAAGTGCCCATATTATACTAATTTACAAGATCCTAATATTTCTGCTAGAATACATTTACATCATTTAAAGTAAAAAAAAAACAAAAACATTATTTTTCTCATACTGTTCATTTTTGCAGCACCTCTTTTCACCCTCTGCCTGAAACGCTGTTTTTTACTAATAGCTCAATAAGCAGTGGCTTAAATGAATCCGTGAACTAATTCACTACAATGAAACTTTAAAGATATATCATGTATCCTGTTATGTAACAAGGTTTTCTTTCCCAACTTATTCAGGCGATGCTGGTTCTTTCCTCCTGCGTCTCTCAAAAGCCCTGAAGGGACACAGATGTCCAGAGGAATGGCCTAGGAGCCTGAAAGAGGGAGATGCCATCAAAGAGAAAGCTAACAGGTAATCTTACCTCTGCTGCTTGGATTCATGGTCTCTGGAAAAAGAATCAGGCTTACACTACATGGCCAAAAACATATAGACAACCAAACATTTGGCAATATTCCCTCCTGTTAATTAGAAGGGATGTCTGTCCATATTCGTTTGGCTACGTTTGATGTTACCTACCCATTTAGTTTTTCATAATGCCCATGTTTGCCTTCAGAGCAAAAGCGGCTGAGAAGACAGAGAGGCATTTGAACCCTCTGAGTGTTTTGCATCGTGTGGATGAGCTCTTGGCTGAGGACAGCATCATAGTGGCTGATGGGGGTGATTTTGTCGGCAGTGCTGCATATATCATGAGACCACGAGGCCCGATCCGCTGGCTGGACCCAGGTTAGAGGCAGAGCCGTCACACAAGAACCCAGTGTTAAGTCTTTAGACTGTGAGCATCAAAGCAACAACTTTAAAAGAATCCACAAAAAAATCAGATTCCATAGAATAGAATAGAATAGAATTATCCTCTATCATGACTGAACTTGTGAACTCTTATGGAAGTTTGTTAAATGCTCCCAGTTAAGCTGACTCAGGCTTCTTTGAATTTAAATACATTTTACATACTGTTCATACACATACATTTTAAGCTTCATTACACACACTTATCCATTTTATCCATTTAAAACAAACAAAACCTATGTATTAAAAAGATATCAATATCTCTTTAAGGGAGGGTATTTTATAAACAGTTTATAACAAAAGTTAAGTGTCTGCCTGGAGAAGAGACATTTGTCTTTGACAACTGACAATGTGAACATCTTATTTATTTATTTATTTGAAATCATAAAGAAAAAAAACATTTTTGAACTGGGTTAAAAACATATAAGTATGACATCTAATATATAAGATGACAAGTTACAATTCAAGACAGGTAGTTTTAAGGAATATAGTTTATTGAATGGTTTAAAGAGACAGAACTGTTACACTGATCTTTTATAGATTTTATCGATTATCTTAGTTATATTAACTTACTTCAGCTGCCTTAAGTGTCCAGCTGAGAAGGGAGATGATAATGAAGATGACATTTCGAAAAAGTAGTCATACATATAAGACTACCCAAACCTTAAATGTCAATTACTAATACACAAACAAGTCATTTCCACTAAAAAAGAACAGAGAATCGCATTCAGATCGCTTTCCATAATTTGCACCACTGAAGTCTCTACTTTCAGGTCAGGGAGCTCTTCATCCAAATCTCACTAGCCAATGAGTGTAGACTGCTGTTAAGCCTGTCCACACGAGATTTTTGTGCCGTAATGGTGAATGAAACGTTGCAGAGCATTAAAACTTCGAAAGCTTAATAGAATTGTGGCAGCAGATTCATAATCCATGATTTTGACGTTTTATTTGAATAACATGTTTATTTTTGCCATTCAATGTTTTCATTTTCAGAGTGATTTTATAGTTTTGTAAATTTCTTGAAAAGTTACGTTTAGTTTTGGTACAAATCTAATTCCACAATAATCGCTAGCTTTGACAAATCCACTCATAGTGTTTGTGTTCATCATGACTTGTGGCTTGTCTTTGCACCAGGGGCCTTTGGGACTCTGGGTGTCGGAGGAGGGTTTGCTCTTGGAGCAAAGCTTTGTCGACCTGAGTCTGAGGTAAGGTCTTAATGTCAATATGAAATAAAAAACGTTTTTACATTAAAGGGGTCATATGACATTACTAAAAAGAACATTATTTTGTGTATTTGGTGTAATGCAATGTGTTTATGCGGTTTAAGGTTAAGAAAATATGTTATTTTCCATATACAGTACATTATTGTTGCTCTTCTTTCTGAAACATGTCAATTCTAACAAAGCTCATCATTCTGAAAAGGGAGGTGTGCTCTGATTGGCCAGCTATCCAGTGCGTTGTGGGGGACATAATTACGGATTATAATGACTTATATTGTCTTTTTACAATCGCGCCACGTAAGCATAAAACCATGTCTGCATTTGCGATCGGAGAAATGACAAACAACAAGCGCTACTCCACACTGCCCAAAACTCGCGTTTGAATCGTCAGTGGCAAATTCTCTAAATATGAAAACGTACTTACAGGCTGTGAGTCAGAAGCGCCAGACTGTCCTTGCAAAGTTGGAACTGCCCCACTTTATAGAAACAGCTTTTGCTCTCCCAGGTTCAGGAAACAGTCCTCCGTAAAATGCACTGCACGCATCTGAATATTTGGGTTGAACTGTTCTGGAACAGTGTTGTAAATACAACTTAACCACTGATTTCTAGC
>NW_015554147.1:1312066-1350157 GCF_001515605.1 Sinocyclocheilus anshuiensis
AAGAGAAAGGAAAACTTGAAATTGCATCATATGACCCTTTTAAATAATTTTTTTTCATTCAGAGCACCAGTTTAGTCACAATACAGCCTTAGTCACGTTTTTGGGGTGCATGTAAACAGCCAATATCTTGTTGACAGGTATGGATCGTTTACGGCGATGGTTCCCTCGGATATAGCGTGGCTGAATTTGATACCTTCACACGCCACAAGGTAGCAACTTTAACATGCGTAACAAGCCCTTGCAGCACTGATTGTAACTTTTACAGCATCAAGTTCAGAATGTATTAAAAAAATGTGTGTTTTGTAAAAATGCTAACCTTGTCTAGGTCATCCAAACCCATAAGACTTTCGTTCATCTTCAAATTACAAATGAAGATGCCTGAAATGACGAAACTAAGAGATTTCTATCCATGCACTGAAAGTCCATTGAAACTTTGGCACTTCAAAAAGTTCATAAAGATATCATAAAAGTAACCCATATGAATTGAGCAGTTTAATCCAAGTCTTTATAAGAGATACCACCACATTATGTGATGAACGGATTTATTTTAGGCTTTATACAGTACATTGATCAACAAAGCTCAACGGCAGCTCAACCGTATATGCTTGACACTCAAGAACAAACCTCAGTGGTTCTTGCAGAAGCTCAAATGAGCGCAAGAATGTATGTGCGTTGATCAATATTTATATGTGAATAAAAGCATAAATGAAATCTGTTCGTTATTTGAAGCGTTTGTTTCTCTTGGATTACACCAGTTGATTGATATGGATTAAGTTTATGTCTTCACAGACTTTCAATGGAGGGAATGATAAAATCATAAGAGAATATTACAAATATTTTCATTTGTGTTCTGAAGAACAAAATTTACATTGTAACTTTGTTTGTTATAACCAACTTGGATATTTTCTGTGGAAACCTGGAATATGCCTTCAAAAACATCCTCGCTGTGGCTTCTATCTGCTTTTCTCTTGAAAACTTGTAACGACTCCCTTGTCATCTCACGTCAGACCCCAGTGATCGCTCTGGTGGGAAATGATGCATGCTGGAGTCAGATCTCCAGAGAACAAGTGCCTATGCTCGGGAGCAACGTAGCCTGTGGTCTTGCTTTTACAGGTGAGAGGCTTTGGCACAGTCATTAAATGGTTGTTCACTGCATGTTTAAATGTCAATGCTATGTTTAGAATCTGCAGTAAAATGTTGTCTTCTGATCCACAAAAATGTTTCGTATTATGATTAAGCTCTTTTCCAAAGGGAAATATTGTATGTTGATCATTCATAGTGATGAGTTGCATCACATGCTGTTCTGCTTACAGATTATCATATTGTAGCCGATGGTTATGGGGGCAAAGGTTACCTGATTGGCCGAGAGGATGAGTCGCAACTTGATGACATCTTTAAAAAGGCACAGAAGGAGTGCAGAGAGGGAAAGGCCATTCTGCTGAACGTTCTGATCGGAAAGACCAGCTTCAGGGAAGGTTCAATCTCAGTTTAGAGAGAAACACTGTGCACTATCCTGCCTAGATACCCAAAGTCTTTCTTGTGTTGTAATGCTTAAAATATACCACAAGACACACACCCTTCAGCTGTTTTTTGAACAGAGATCAAAGCAACATATCTGATGTTATGTTGTGACTAATACAATGTTCAAAGCAAAACTCTCAAGAACATGTCTCGGTCATAGTTCATCCCAAAACAAAAAAATAAGTAAATGATATGATGTTTAAAGAAAATTAAGCCTGTGTTTCGGATCATTATGATTTTTTTCACGTATGACAACATTTCCCCCCAACTCTCATTACCTTAAAACAAAAAAGGGAGAAAATAATGATAAATTATTTAAATTGTATTTTAAAAAGTATTTATATACAGTGGTAGTATTTCTTGTTCTTTAAATTATGCTAATTTGGAAAAAGTTACATACTGGGCAGTATGTAATATTACATTGTACAGTAATAAAAATATATATTTATAAATATTCTCATTACTGTACTATTTCGGGCTGAAATGTGAGCTTGGACATTTTTTGCAAGTACTTTTTTCATTGAGCTGAAAAGGAACAAGCACAGTGGCTTCACTCTGTACAACATTTTGTAAAATACTAGAAAAATCTGAATCCATTTCAAGATTAACAGTGTGATGGTCCAGTAAATTTTGATTGAAATATTATTTTTGAAACTCACATTAAGAATATATGACTATATATGACATAACACTAATGCAATAATGGAAGACTTGCTTGTGTTGTGTAAAAGCTTGCAGGATTGAATTTTTTCTGCTTTATACAGTGGAGTGCCTGTAATTACTGAATGTTAAACTGATCTTGTTCAGAATCAAATTTGCTAGAAATAATTTTCAAAGAACGGCATCTGCAGCTATTTTGGATATTAATATTTCACTAAATAATGAATCAAATGTTTGTTTATCTAGAAATATCAATCTAAACCAAAGTAATATCCGAACAAATACTTGGAAATGCAGTCCTGTTTTTGCTGCAGTATCACACCTGGATATACCATAATGCCTCTCCTCGGTTTGTGATTGATCACTTCAGCATCACCCACAAAATGACCATTTGGATATGGCTACATAATTGATCAACATTTGTTGATGTAATAAAATCTCTAAAGAACAGTCCTACAATTGTTTTTTTTTTTTCCCTCAAGACATGAACCACTAGATGTCAGGCTCTGTCAGACAAACTATGCATCTACTAACCCATGAGGAATCATTCATCAGCTAGTAGTAAATACTAACCGTGTTAAAGTCATTCTGAAGAATTTGGAAAAAAAAAGTCTGATAGGACTCTAAGTATGTCACCTCCAAATCCCTAGAAACAAAAAACAGCAAGGCCATCACTTTTGCATCTGCTCATGCCCAGAAATCACTGCAGATTTATAAAGATAAACACACTCATGACTTGTCTGATCCCAAAATCCTATTAACTAGAGTTACCTGTTTAATTTACATTGTTGATTTTCATGTGCAGTCAGTGAGAAGCAATCAAATACATGGCCAGTGGGTGAAAAGAGAGAACACTAGAGGAAGAAGGTACTGAAAATAAGGATGCTCTCCTGTCTCTGCGCAACAAGCTATAAAAAAACGTAAAGCTTCATTAACCACAGGCACATCATGACCTCTCCAGAATAAGAGCATGCCTTGCTATTAACCCATTAACTTTTTTATTGTAGACAGCATTTGAATGGGAACATATCCTACTTTCACTGAGACTGAACCGCTATAAAAGAAGCAACTTACAGACTTGAGCTCTTTCTTCAGCCATCTGCCATTGAGTTGCATGTTTGCAAATGCTATAAATTATTATATTATATTATGTTTATAAAACAATACAATTTTTAATGATTTTTTTCTAAATGTTTTGTAAACATATCAGATTTTTACCAAAGGGCAGAACATTAAACACTATTTATCCAATATACAATATTATTTAATATATACACAATAATAATATTTCTTCTGTTATCAACATGATTAAATATCTCGCTTTACTGTTGTCAACTAAGTTACTAATACAACACCGCCATGTAACTGAGCAATAGTTTGGTAAGTGGATGCTAATTTTCTTTAATATTTCATTGATAATAGTTCATATAGTGAGATTACATTATAGTATGTTATTATGCAAAAAAAATGTCATGTGTCTGACCAAAAATAAGACTAGAATGTCAACTATGCTACCTGTCAACTATGTTAGTCATAGACTTGTATCAGTATAATTTGTTATTATGTTTAAGCCTAACTATACTTGTCATAGTTTGAGTGTAACTTGCATTACTGTTCATAGTGGGGTCTGTAAGATTTGTGAAATATTATTGGAATGAACAGAAACCGTTTTCTATTTGAATTATATATCTTAAAATGTAATTTATTCCTATGATGGCAAAGCTGAATTTTCAGCATCATTACTCCAGTCTTCAGTGTCACATGATCCTTCAGAAATCATTCTGATATGCTGATTTTCTGCTTTATGTAAAACATAACATTTATACACTTTATTCAGGATTCTTTGATGAATAGAAAGTTCAATGAACTGCAGTTATTTGAAATAGAAATCTTATAAATGCCTTTATTGTCTCTTGAATGTATCCTTTCTTACTGACAACTAATTTTGAACGGTATCTCCAGTAAAGTACAAAAAAAAGTAAATAATCAACACTTTCCATGATTTCCATAGATGTCAGCAGCAGAGAGACAGCGAAGATACAGGGCTCGACGGGATGCTGATCCCTCAAGAAGGGCACAATATTTAGAAAAGCAAAGAGAGGCCTGGTACAGACTAATAAGACACGGAAAGGTGAAACCAATCGCAGAGTTGAGTGAGAGCGAGAAAAAAAAAAAAGAGACCAATGGAGAAAAGCACAAGAGAAGACGACAAAGAAAGCGAATGCACACGATGATTAGTTCAACAGACAGCCATGAATTTGAACAGCCGCCTACAGAATCAAGGTAGAAAGCTAGAAAAAAACGTAAATTATTAATTGGAGCTTTTTAAATGTAAATTACTACTCTGGTCGACTATTAGGTTTAAGTGTGTGTGTGTGTGTGTGTGTGTGTGTGTGTGTGTGTGTGACTGTATCAGTCTGGCGGATTAAACCTTCACGTCCCAGACGCACGCGGGGGCACGCACACATCCGTTACTCATGTAAAGCCTCAGCTTGTGTACAGAAGGATTCGCAGAGGAAAGTCTGTGGACAGGTACTTCTCTAAAGGCTGAACTGATTCATTCAAGGCTTCAGTATTTTGGACTCTGAAGGCTGACAGGCACTGATACCCTACTGATACAGAGATCTTATATAGGAAGCCGCTTCAGAGTTTGTTCGATAAAAAAAGAGAGTTTGCTTTTAGTGTTTTGTTTTATCATTAGTAAACGCCTCGAGCAATTTTAAGAAAGTATTCGGATCCTAATTTTTTCCTCTGTTCATCTGGGTAAGTCGTGTTTTAAGACCCTTTTTGTCGTTACTTTATTTTAGTCGTTTGATGAAATTTAGCGGATTGGTAACGTACGTTAAATCTCCTCTTTCCCGTTATCTCGCCTTCCCAGTTGAACAAATTGTAGCTTAAAGTATACAATTTATTATTATTATTATTAGTCTTGAAGTTCGGAGATTAAATAATATCCATATAGACAATAGTGTAATATCAGCCTGCATGCTAAAGCTGTGTTGTATCACATATGGAACAAAAGCAACAGGTGACTGAAGGCTTCAAGTAAACGCCCCCGCTAAAACAACCAAAACATGTTATATAATAATAATTATGTTATTAGTACTCGTAATGGATTGGATTCAAAGATTAACAGAAAATAAAGTTATTAGTTTATAATTGATTATTTGGCGCTAAAAATACAGCTGTAGCTAGCCTGTTAGCTTGCTAGCTCGAGGATGTCTGGTCAGTGTTTGTTGTTAGGTTATGATTGATTTTTTGGGCCCTTTATGTGCACCCGAATCTGTCTGGCATGATTTTGAAAGAAAAACAAAGAAAAGAGATATGCCCTAACATCTTTTAGCTCCTGAGTGAAGTATTTACAACAAATCACTGCAGCATCTTCAGATTTCTTCCTTGCATCATGAGTATGTAAATCCTCTGAAACCTGTTCCTCCAGACACAGGAGAGTAAATCTCTTTCAGTGTCAAGATGGCAAAGGACAATTAATTCAGTTAAGCTTTATTAACCTTCTAAATGAGCACTTGACATTGGTCTAATTAATTCCTACTAACAACAGTAATCTTAAATTCACTAGGTTTATATATAGTGAAATTATGTTATAAAACTGTGTAATACTATGTAGTATTGCGTATAAATGAATCCTATCTGTATCTATCTATCTATCTATCTATCTGTCTGTCTGTCTGTCTGTCTGTCATCTGTTGTATAGCCTTTTGGTCAATAGTGTTGCTTTATAAATGAATTGTACTTGGGGATCTTTGTTTCTCAGGAGTCGAATGGCCTCTGTTGTTACAGTGAAGACAGAGAAGCGTCCTTCCCATGACTCTGCGGATGGCGACACAGTGGCTAAGAAGGCTAGGTATGAAAACAACAGATGTTCGTGTCTTGCTTTGCTGCCAGCACATTCCCAGGGCGAGCCAAATATTTTTCATTGAAGTCAGCTCCTGTTTGCTGACTTGTTCTGATGAACGTGTGATTTTTCAAAGACCTGTACTTCCTGATAAGAAAAACTTCACCTTTTCCTATTCTTTGGAAAAATGTTCTGTCATCATTTACACACCCTCATGTCATTCCAAACCTGTATAACTTACTTTCTTCTGTGGAACACAAAACAAGATATTTTAAAGGGGTCATATGATGCGATTTCAAGTTTTCCTATGACCCCTTTAAAGATAGTTGGTAACCAAACAGTTTTGGTTCCCATTGATTTCCATTGTAGTTTTTTTTTCCATACATTGGAAGTCAATGGGATTTGAAACCAACATTATTCAAAATATTTTCTTTTGTGATCCGCAGAAAAACACAAAAGAAACGATACCTTCTTTTGTGTTCCCTTTTAAGCATTGGATGAGACAGATTTTGAAAGAATTAGAGAGACAAATCCCATGCCGTTGTTGTGAGAAGATAAACTAGTATCTAACATACTTTTAAACACATAAAAAAAGTCACACAAACCAGGGGTTTTAATTGCATTTAGACATGTCCAACAGTTTAGTTAACAGTTTGCAAAAATCACCAACCTTATAACTAATAAATAGAAAACATCTCATGACGTCGACATTTTACTGATAGTTAAGGACCTCCTTTTACTGATTGTTTAAAAGTTTTAGATCATATTTTTAAAGTCCGTTTTAAACCATGTTTTGCATGCAACTCTGTAGCGTAGTTCCATCCGTATGCATGTTTCCTCTGACCTGTTTACATTTCCTCCTCCTCGGCTGAGTAGGAAGTTGTTGCCCAGCCTGAAGACCAAGCGCGCCCCTGAGCTTGTGCTGGTGATTGGCACGGGGGTGAGTTCAGCCGTAGCTCCTCAAGTGCCCGCATTACGCTCCTGGAAAGGTCTGATCCAGGCGCTGCTAGATGCTGCCAATGACTTTGATTTGCTTGAGGAGGAAGAGAGCCGCCGCTTCCAGAAAAGTCTGCAAGAGGACAAAAACCTGGTGCATGTTGCTCATGACCTTATCCAGAAACTTTCACCGGTAAGATGTTTTTTTCATTTTCTTACTACTTGTATACAAAAATTTAAATTGCACATAAGGCAGTTTTTATGTTTAATGATATAATTGTTTCTACTCCAGTTCATTGTTCTTTAATAATATTAAACAACAACTGGAAATATTGAAATATTTATATTAATTAATCTTGAAACACCGATTGAGCAATTACAAGAAACATTTCAGTATGTTTTACTGTTTCTTTTAACATACCTTCTCATGTTTGTTTATTTTGTGCAATAACCAGTAGTAAAGAGGAAGAAATGGTTGGTTCACGTGCTGCTTCGACTGATGCTGATGGGCTATGCCAATGTTTCAGTTTCTGTGATTAGTGAAAAGTTGTCAGGGCAAGGAAAAATCTTGAAAAAAAAAAATCTGTATTGTTGATCCCTAATAAACATGTTGATCCATTAGGACAATGCTAGGCAATGCATGGACCGCAGAGCACAACGATGAGTTTGGCCATCATTAGTCCCTTTCTTTCTTTCCAGACAAAATGGGGCGTAGAACCACGTGCCACCAGTGTTTTTTTTGTCGCTCCGTCAGAACAGCACTCAGTGATTTATCCCTGTTTTTCATTGACAAAGCCCCAGTATCATTTGCATCCAAACCCATCAGTGTCACTAGAGGATTTAGATGGCATTAGGCCTGTGAAAGGGAGTTAGGTAATGAATTTCAGCTCCAGTGCTGGGGTTTCATTACCTGGAATGGTCATAGCTGAACAATAAACATCAACAAAACAACTCTCCTAGAAAAACATCAGCCTGCTGTCTGTCTCTATCCCAGTGAATTTCCAAGCTCGGTTTATTTGTTGTTGTTAGTGTGAGGTCTTTCAGTGATTTAACCTACTTGTGAGTTTTGAGTCTCACATGAGCAGAGCAGACCCCAGTGGCACAAAAAATTAGGTTAATCTGAACGTGTCAAGGATTCACACCTCCAGAACAACATGCTGTGACTAGACGCTAGTCCATTCAGCTTCGGCATTACGTATTTCTTTAGTTATGCATTCTTTGTAATGTTTGCAGCAAGTCAGTGGATGCCAAAATACATTTGGACTTTGACATGTTTGGGCATGAATATGTAAGTCATGCTTGAGACATTCAGACTGCTTTTTTGATTCAGGCATCAATGTTATTGCGCTACTATGTTGATGAGCACAAAAAAGTCCACAACTTTCCAAGAATGATTGCATGTTCATCTCATTTCTGAATGCTTGTTGCTCAATGCTGTCATTTTTCATGAGTACCCAAATCACGGCTCCAGACAAAGAAAAAAAAAAATCAATAGACCTTAGTGAGGGTAGACACAATATTGAATTTGGCACAGATGAAAACAAGGCTGTAAGGGATAAGATCATATGTCATTTTCACACCTTTTTTTTTGTCTGCAGTGAATGAGTGCCATCAGAATGAGAGTCCAAATAGCTGATAAAAACATCACAATAATCAACAAGTAATCGTCATTACTCCAGTCCATCAAATAATGTCTTGGGAAGTGAAAAGCTGCATGTTTGTAAGAAACAGTTAGCTATTTCATTTTGACGGCACCCATTCACTGCAGAGGATCCATTGGTAAGCAAGCGATGTAATGCTAAATTTCTCTTGTGAAGAAACATACTTATCTACATCTTGGATGGCCTGAGGTTGGGTACATTTTAATCAAATTTTCATTTTTAAGTGAACTATTCCTTTAAGGAGCCAATGCTCCTATGAGAAAAAAAACAACCACCAAATTATTTTTCTAAAGTCCATTCTCATCCTCATTTGTGTATGTCTACCTTCCTTTTACAGCATTATCATTTTTATTCTTTTTTCTCCACTGAAACTTTCATGCTCATCGTCTCATTTTATTGCATCAACACAACAATTATATAATAGATTACTCCTCACAGAACATACAACTAAAAAGACATGACATGCATTTTTTTAAAATCATATAAAATCATATTTTCACCAGTGGTGATTTTGGTAAAAATATAATTTGCATATTAATATTTTTATTCTCAAATCAACTGTTTTAGGTGTAGTCTGGAGCCCTGAAAAATTTTTATTTGAGTGGTTTGATATAAGAAAGTTTTGGACCCCTTTTACATCTGTATTTAATGCTGAGCGCATATGATCAGATGCTGAGACGGAGGTTAATACCAGGTGTAAACAGTTGAAAGACATTTACACCACTGAGATCAGAGGCATTAGTTCACATCAGGTGTGGAGGTGCTTATAATCAGCCTCTTCCTAAGAAAGTGGATTCTGCAAGCTATTCATAGTAGCAAACCCCTGATTTGATTTGTTTTGTCAAATTTCTTTGTAGCGGACGGGAAATGTACGCTCCACCTTTTTTAAAGACTGCCTCTACGAGGTGTTTGATGACTTGGAGTGTAAGATGGAGAACGCTGGGAAGCATCTCCTTCGCTCCGTGCTGCAGTTAATGGAGAGTGGCGCTCTGGTCCTCACCACCAACTTTGACAATCTGCTAGAGATCTACGCTGCCCACCAAGGGACCAAGCTGGAGTCTCTGGATCTCACAGATGAGAAGAAGGTACCAGCTATGTTTTCTGTATAAATGAGGTGAATTAGCATTACAGTTCAGACTGCCTTATTGGACACTAACCATTTGAATAGTGAATGTCTAACTTTTCATTTTGGATTCCATCCATCCATCCATCCATCCATCCAAACAAATTTGAAATAACTGTTTTCTATTTGAATATATTTTAAAATGTAATTTATTCCTATGGTGCAATGCTGAATTTTCAGCATTATTACTCCAGTCTTCTTCAGAAATCATTCAATATCGATATAAAACACTTCAAAATTGTAAAGTTTTTGTCGGCAGGTCATTGGGACCTGAAAGTCCATCAGCAATGTGACGTCATATATATAGCACAATTATTTATTCTATGATTGAATTGCATTATGTCTCATAAAAGTCACTGATAAATAACATTTGAAGAAGAGACCATGAGGACCCATCGTCAGATCATCAGTTGCTTTAAGCTTAAACTAAAAACAATGTGTGCTTTGAAATAAAGCTGTGAAACGCTGTTCCTCAGATGTTCAGTGCATTGGGTTCATCTCTGTTTGTGTTTGGCCATAAATTTCCTTCAGCACAAAGCAGTGAAAGCTTCAGCTATTAGCCATAAAATCAGCCTTATGGTCTCTGGCCAAGCGTCATGTAGTGCATTAGTGCATGTAAGCTGTACAGCAGCTCACCTGAAGGGCCCTCGGAAACACAAGTGACTGCATGTTCAGTTCCCTGTGTCTTTATTCATCAGGCCGTGTGTGGTTTTCCATAGCGTGGCCTTTAGGCAGGGTGTTTATGCACCTTTTCCATCAGATGTCTCTTGATTAGAACCTGCAGTCATTAAAAGCAGCTGGACGCTCCTAGTGGGAGCCGGATTGGGAGCAGTGGAGTATGAGATGCCGCGCTGTACTTGTGTGTGCAGGTTCTGGAGTGGGCTCAGGAGAAGAGAAGACTGAGCGTACTTCATATTCACGGTGTTTACACCAACCCCAGCGGCATTGTACTGCATCCTGCTGGCTACCAGAACGTTCTGAGGAACACAGAAGTCATGGTGAGTGAATGTTTTCTGCTCTCATGAGAAAATAAAGTCACACCAATGGAACGTTGATAATTCACTAGGGTGGAGGACACTGTGAACCAAAGCATTCTGGGCTGAAGAGATACTCCCTTTTGTGGCAGTTTTTATTGCTCACTGTCCAGTCCTTATAATAATTTACCCAAATACAAACTGTTATGACAGCATTATATGAAGTTTATATGATGCTGATAAAAGCAGCATAACAATTTATGATGTTATGATGGTCTATGACAGGGGTGTCAAACTCAATTCCTGGAGGGCCGGAGCCCTGCAGAGTTTAGATTCAACCCTAATTAAACACACCTGATTCAACTTATCAAGTTCTTAAGGCTTTTTTGAAAACTACATGGTATGTGTGTTGGAGCAGGGTTGGAACCAAACTCTCCAGGAACTGAGTTTGACACCCCTGGTCTATGACATAATGCAGTTTTTTAGTCTAGATCAGTTAATTTATTAAAAAATGCATTAAAAATGCAATTCATATACATTGAATACACCTCTTCTATGATGAACATGTTTTAATGTCTGAATTCATATTCATTTTGATGTTTTCGGGGCATAACGTCAAAAATGTCAGGGTGATACATAGGGATTAATTGAAATAAAACCAAAATTGCGATATGCTCAGTGCGATTATCAAATTGGAATTTACTGAAGTAAATGTGCTGTGTTTTTCAAAGTGAAGTGTGGCACTGTGCTTATTAAGGGCTCCCTGTGGTTTAACGTTTGAAAATGAAATAAAGACACCAAAAAATATTAGTAATGTAACTTTAAAAATATTACTTTTCTTAAATGCTCCTTTTTTATTTTATTTTTTGTTATTGTTATTTTTATTTAGTAGTTGTAGTAGTATTAATAGTAATAATTGTGATAATAATAATAATAATAATAATAAATGCTAAAAAAATAATAAAATGTAAAATATTATATACGTATGTATTATTATTATTATTTTATTATTAGTCATACTGATATATAATCACAAAACTTTACAAATTGTAAAGCTGGATTTTTTTAAAATAGTGTTTTAAATCACAACTGCGATTTTTATCAGAAATTAAGGCCCCCCCCCCCCAATCATATAGTGATACAAAATGAAGAGAAAAAAAAAAAGAAAGTTTAGCATAATTTTTTATTAAAATAATTAACATATACATTTTTAACTTCTGCATTTGCTACTAATATGTGAATAAATTTTGTTCACCAAACCAAAGTCATGTGGTGAGACTAACATGCAGAATAAAATTAATTATATCACAGAGACCCCTGCATGATTGTGTGTCAAGATTAATAATTCTGTCAAAATATCAGATAATCTGATCTTTTAAAGGCAAGGGTAGTTCAGGTTTAAAAACTGAAAAATGATTGATATTTTTAAATGAATAATTCATGATATACGTAAAGATAATTTTTACTTTAAAACGTACATTTAAATTTTAAGTATTTCTTTTTATTTTTTTATGAGTAGACTCGCATGTATTCAAAGTGTATGGAAAATCATCATATCAGTCCATCACTTCAGTTATTACATTGTTGCATGTTTTTGCAGAGGGAGATCCAGAAACTCTATGAAACCAAGTCTTTCGTGTTCCTGGGCTGCGGGAGGACAGTGGACGACACCACCTTCCAGGCACTGTTTCTCGAGGCGGTCAAACACAAGTCCGACCTTGAGCATTTCATGCTGGTGCGGCGAGAGGACGTGGGAGAATTCAAGAAGCTCCGAGACAACATGCTGGACAAGGGCATCAAGGTCATCTCGTACGGCAATGAATACGCCGACCTGCCAGAGTACTTCGAACGACTGGCCAATGAGATTTGCAACCGGGATGTGGTGACCAATGGCTGGGGTAAGTTGTCTTCACTATTTAGATATGTTACGTACAACTGATGTGTTTTTTCACTGATTCATTTGCTGGATTGATTCAGGATCTCCCATCTCACAAGGCGAAGAAAGTCAAAATGGCTTTACGACCCAGAAGAACCTCCTGCAAGGTTAGGACGGCTTTTGTGTTGGCACCTCAACCAGCTTGCATGCTAAAGGCAATTTGGGCATTTGACTGGAGCATGACCACGCGTTTTTTCCTTTTCCCTTCTTTCCTTCAGTGCATGCTTCTAGAACGATAGAAACATGAATGCAGCACAAGGGCTTCTGTTGTTGTTTTATACTCACCTTCCCACTGTACTCCTCTGCACCCGTGGCTTCCCATGATGAAATCAGCTGATGCGCATTGTTGTAACGAGATCTTCATTGTAGCTCTTCCTCTCTCCCTGTCCAGACTTCCACTCGTGACACAAGTGGCAGTCTGGGAACGTTTCCACAGCTCCGCCGCCCCCTTCCGCTCGGATCTGGTATGACTAGATCTTCACGCACAACAGACTCATTTTCTCATACTAAAACCGAGCGCTGCCAGTACTCGTCCGCTTCACACGGGAAAGGCGTGAGTAAAAGTACCACTAAGCAAACTGTGAACTCCTGCAACTCGGAAAATGTTTATGAAACTCTTCATGCGAGTGAGGGAGAAATATAATTTTTTTTAAATGTGGTTTTAAGTGAAGTTGTGGACCAAGAATGATGTTCAGGACCAGTCTGACCTTAAACATGAGCTGTTAAATACCAAAACAGCTGAACAGGAGCGTTTTAGCAATGCAGTCTCACTTCCCGTTTTTCACAACAGTAAATACACCAGCAATATTTAAATGGTCATTGTGTGAAATGTCCATGTCATATTTCACCCCTAAATAACTGTCTCTGTGTGTGTGTGTGTGTGTGTGTGTGTGTTTGTATATATATATATATATACATATATGTGTATATGTATGTATATATATGTATATGTATGTGTGTGTATATATATATATATATATTTATTTATACATTTTGTGACATTGTTTTTATTACATTTAAACACTGCCCAACTTCAAATTCTGATTACGGTAATGTGAAAAATCTCTCATTTCTGTAAAAAAAAAAAAATTGTACTATTTACATAGTACAGTACAATTCTGTTTAATGATATCATTTGCTGTACTGTATAATGAATTAAAATAGTGATTTTAATAAAATGTAGTTTTCATGACTTTTGCAAACAATTTTTACAAACAACAAAAAGCGATGCTGTATATACACACTCACACAAATTCTCATCGTGACTTTTTGACACAGTATCTCACCTTTTTTCCTCACAATTTTAACAAAAAAGTCTGAATTTCAAGATAAAACCTCAAAATTGCGAGATACACGCTTGTTATTCTAAGAAATGTCTGAAATGTTAGATATAAACTCGCAAATGCAGGAAAAGAAGTCAGAATTGCAAGATAACCTTTTTCATTTTTTATTCTGTGGCAGAAACAAGATTCCATATACAGTATTGTGAGAATTACAGTATACAGAAATGTGATGTACACTTAGTATTCTAAGAAAAAAAAGTCATATTTGTTAGAAAAAAGTTGCAGTTTTTTACAATTTTTTTTTTGTTTTTTTTCTGTTGTGGAAGCTTCCATATACAGTATACACACACACACACACACACACACACACACACACAGCTCTATTGGGTGAAATATGACTCTGGACATTTCTTTTATTACTAAATCTGTCCTGTAAGGAGGAGGAAATGCAATAAACACCTCGTTAGGGTGACTGAGGTGTGAATCAAAATTCATGTGATTTCTCAGGCTTTACTTATAGAAGCATCTCCGCTTCCATGAATCTACTTGAACTTGTCACGAGACTAATAATGAGGATAATGATATAATGCCATCAATCCTCTCAAGCTACACAACTTTCAATACATTTTATTGCACTTTGACACTGACAGTTAGTCCCCATTTCTAGTTGTAAATGCTTGGTCAGTAAAAAGAAATGTAAACAGTTGTTTATAAACCTTTTGTATTTTAACTCCAGTGGTCCACGGTTTTATCATCTCTGTCCACAAATGTCTTTTAGGTATTTATAATGCTATTTTAAAATAAAGCATCTGTTTGGTACCAAATTTGCAGTGAATATGTTTTCAGGAATTACATCTACCCACCTTATTTTTAAAGTACAAGCGATAGCTGCCATTTGTAACTTGAATGTGCGAGACTTCCGGTGTCATCCGCTTCTGGTTATTCTAGCTGTGCAAAAACAGTACTTTTGAGAAAATGTTTGACTGTACGCTGTCATAAACAGCTGTTACAGTAGTTCAGTAACCACCCTGCTAGATTTGGTGACTAAACTGATTTAAACCGATAAGTCACCAGTTTGTAATTCTTTTTGATTCATAAGATTTTAAAAAATTACACCAATCATGAGGTTATGTTTGTTTTTGCAAAACAACAGACATGCCTCTTTGTATTACTTCTGTAGAAATGATATATGGAATGTGAATTCTATGGAAGTCTGTTTCGCCATGGAATTAAATGTTTCTGAATTTTTTAATCCAATTCTGAATTTCTCTCACTATTCTAATTTTTTTCCTCGCAACTGAGAATATAAATATACAGAATTGCTAGAGGTAAAAGAGAATTAATAGGGGGGAAAAAAACATTTGAGATGGAAACTTGGAATTGTGAGAAAAAAAGTCAGAATTTTTGAGTTTATATCTTGCCATTCTGACATTTTCAAATTCAGAATTGCAAGAAAAGTCTGAATTGAGATAAAAAGTCGCAGTTCAATTTTTTTTTTCCTGTGGCAGAAAAACAGGCTTCCACAGAATTCAGCATTGGTGAGAATAGAAGTATAGGAAACAATTACGAACTACTAGTACCAAACAAGACACGTCATTACAAGCTATTATAGCAGCTTTATTTAAGAAATATTACACATTCTCAAAGTACAACAAATCTCTATGAAGCTCTCCAGTCTTGCCATTGTGCTAGCGCAAATTAACATGAGGTGAAAGAGAATTAAGACCTGACTTTGTTCTAAAATAAAAGGGCGTAGGGATCTGAAAGAAAAGAAGATGGCAGTACAGTCACTAATGAATTAAAACAAATATGTAACTTCGTAGGGCTTCAGACAGTTTGGTATACGCAGCATTTTAGAACTCTTTGCTGAGGTGCCTTCAAACCTCAAGCACCAAACCTTACAATACCTTATAATACTTTTCATCTCCAGAGACATGAAAAGCCTGAGTATAAAAGGAAGAATGAGAAAAGGCAGCGTTTGCTCAGAATTGTTTTGGGAACAACAGCTAATGTAATGAGCTGAGGCACTATGGTAGTGATTTCATGAGAGTGTTTGGGTTGCTGGGCCATCATCTGAATGTACCTACATTAATCAAATAAAAAGTAGACAAAATAGATTTAGAATATATTATATATCTTTTATAACATTTGAGTAACACCTCAGTCCATCTTTTTTTGGGTGGGCAGAAAGTACAAGAACACTTGTTCGTAGAGAACAGATGTGGAAAAGTGCAAAAATACTTTCCTTCTCGTTATTTAAATGAAACCCAAACCACTGCTGTCTGATTGGCTGTATTGCATGTCAATCAGAAATGGTTGCTTAGGTGAGATCAAGCCAAATGATATTCCTTCCACTCATTAAACTGAAACACTTTTTTTTTTTTCCTGGAACAAAACACGAGGATCCTAAATATGAACTGAATTTCAGTTAAACCTGTAGGAAAGCAAAATGTCTGCATTCACGGGAAGCTGAGAGGGTCACAGGGTCTCATATCTAGCTGTAGCAAAACCGTCGCTGGAGCAGCAGAGGCAGGTCTTGTGGGTGGTGCATCTCAGGCCTTCATGAGCGCGCTGACCACAGCCCTGGCGTTGAGGCTGCGCAGGTCGCTGTACGTCTGCCCGGTGCCCACAAACACGATGGGCTGACCTGTGATGTAGGTCATGGAGATGGCAGCGCCCACCTACAGGAAACAATGTGGAGTTTCTCCTAACCAAGATCCATTACTTGAAACTGTTAGGGTGTTCACACTTGTAGTTCGGTTCGTTTGCTTCATTTGGTCCGGACCAAAAAGGAAAACGATACATTTGGTCCTGGTCCGCTTAGCGTTCACATTGGCATTTTTGACAGCGAACCTAAAGACAGCGAACCTAAAGGCATAGTGATACGTTCACAACCTGATTGGTCGGCTTGAATGACGTATATATCGTGACGGAACTCACCGAACACCCCAAACAAAAGGTGCGTTAGACTTAAAGCGGCGCTGCGGGTGTATGATATCAAAGCACCCATTAACCGATCGGCCTGCTCAGCGCCGCTTTAAGTCGAACACACCTAATGCCGTCTGCTGGAGTAAGTGCGCTCATTCTTGCGTGTACATATAATTTTATTTTCATCACCTGCAAACAAAGGAGCTCATAAAAGGCACTTTACCTCATCGTTGCTCCACGTTTGCCCTCTGCTCATTTTGTTTTGGTTACATCGCGTCGTCAAATCATGTCGCATAGCGTCGCATCTTGTCACTACTTCCTGTTTTTGGTTCGTTTAGAAGTATTTGGTGCGTGTTGTGTTCATATTTCATTCGAACCTCACCAGAGTTCCTTTGGAAGCGGACCGAGACCCATCTTATTAGTGGCCTCGGTCCGCTTGTTTGGTGCGCACTAGGGTTCGGATGGCAGCGTTCACACTTACTCAAACGAACCGCACTAACAGAGCAATCGCACCAGAGTTCGTTTTAATCGAACCAAACATGACAAGTGTGAACACACCCTTAGAAAGGCCATGAAAAAGGATCCTGGAGTCATACCTTGTCATCAATGGTGTCAAACTTGGTGAGAACGATGCCATCGATGAGCCTGGGTTTGTCAGTCTTGGAATGATCAGCCAGCGCTTGATTAAATTTAACCTACAACAAAGCAGAAAACATCCACTACATCAACAATGACCTGGAATATTTCTGAAAAGCTCAGGACTGGTTTTCAGATATCAGTTTCCCACATGCAAATGGATACAATAGAGACAGAACAAGTGAGAGAGTGGTAACCATCATGAATATCCTGTGATAGCCCAGATATAGTTTCTAATTGGCTGAATTATACCGCGTTAACTTTTCCTTGTGTATGTTTGATTTAAAGGTGCGTTCACGCCATATCGTAATTACCGTGATTCCAACTTGTAAAACGCATTCACATCCTCGTAGAACCCGTAATTACCAATTGTGAACTGGGAGTTTTCTGAGAGCTACAACTTGTACCACTACCACCTGACCACCTCAGATTCATTGGGTGCTATATTTAGGCATTGATAGTGCGATAATTCCGAGTCCAAGGGTGTGAACAGCTCCGAGCAGAACGTCACGTGTTGTCATCTCGAAATCACTGTAATTACGACATGGCGTGAATGCAGCATAAGTCTCTCAGTGTTATTATACATAGATGTTGCCATGTTGTACCTGTTACTTTTCTCAAAGTAGTTCAAACGGACCAATCCATTTTTGTTATTATATAGCTTGGGGTCTGTGCGATTATTTATTTATTTTGTTTGTTTTTGATGTTTGCTTACCGTGGCTGCGTTTATTTTAGCAAAAATACAATAAAAACAGTAATATTGTGAAATATCATTACAATTTAAAATACGTTTTTTTTTGGATTTTAAAAAATAAAAACCTATATCGACAAAATTTTTAAGTCAAAAACAACAAAATGACTAAACTTCAATTAAAAATAAAATGAAAACAAAATATAAAAATAATTCAAAATATGAATAAAACCTATAATAGTATCTCAGTAATACTAAAATAACACTGCTTCAGTCTTCAGTGACACATGATCCTTCAGAAATCATTCTAATATGCTGATTTGATGCTCATAAAACATTTCTTAATATTATCAGTTGAAAACGGTTTTTACTGCTTAATATTTCAGTGCAAACCATGATATACTTTTAGGATTCTTTGCATATAAAGTTAAAAAGAACAGCATTTGTTTTAAATAGGGATGCACCAAAATGAAAACTCTGAACCGAAAATTCTTTGTAATAATTATTTTATTAAATGATATAAAGTATATTTGTACTTTTTGTTTTTCTCTTTTGGACGAAAACCAAAAATGCCATTTTCGGCCAATAATTTTCGCGGCCGAAATTTCGGTGCATCCCTAATTTTAAATATAAATCTTATGTAAGATTATAAATGTGTTTACTGTAATTTCGATAAATTTAATGCATCCTTGTTGAATAAAGGTATCAATTTCTATTTAAAAAAAGAAACCCTGTCTAAAGTCTTCCATCATAATTTAGTCACTTTCACGGCATTCTTTCGATCTTCCTTGAAAGACACGAGTGTAAATTTTGGAACAATATCCTGGCCACAATTTTCAATTGAACTTAAGTGGAAGCAGAATTTACTGAATTTGTAACAGCCCATTATTTTAATACATAAACGGCTCTCTGAGACATCAAGCACTACCTAGTTCAAAAGCACTTTTTATTGTCCAGAAACATTTGTTGGCCAAAGATGAATACTTCATATGACGCATTATGAAGCAGTGCCATCTACAGGCCATATGTGTCATTACACCTACCAGCTGATCCACAGCCTCATTTCCCACCAGCGCTTCTCCCACAAACAGGACCAGGTCCGGGGTGTTGACCGTGATCAGCTTCGCCAGAGCCGTCATCAGAGGAGCGTTATCCTGCATCCGGCCGGCGGTATCGATCAGCACCACGTCAAAGCCCTGGTTACGAGCTGCAGAGAGAGAGAGAGACGTGTTAACAGATGAATTCTTGTGAAGTTTCATTTCTTCTATAATCACATGGTTTTTACCAAAGGCGATAGCCTCCATGGCGATCCCAGCAGCATCCTTGCCATAGCCCTTCTCGAAGAGCTGTACGGCAGGCTGCCCTCCGTGCTTCTCAGGGGGGTGCAGAGAGTTCAGACGACGCTGATGAGTCCTCAGCTGCTCCACGGCTCCCGCGCGGAAGGTGTCACAGGCTGCGATGAGCACCGTGAAGCCGTTCTCGATCAGCCAATAAGAGATCTGTACAAAAAAAATAAAATAATACATGTCACATGACCTATGATCTCTATATTATATTCAACATTGCTGTTCAAGAAACATTTCTTATTATCAATGTTGAAAACAGTTGTGCTGCTTAATATTTTTAAATATTTAAGATTTCATGTAAAAAAAGAGATACGTTTAATTTAGAAAAGACGCATTAAATTAATGTTACAAATGTTTATTTCAAATAAATGCTGTTCTTTTGAGCTTTCTATTTATCCAAGAATCCTGAAAATGTTTCATGGTTTCCATAAATATATTAAGCATCAAAAACGGTTTACAACATTGATGATAATGAGAACCATTATTAATAATTGAGCACCAATAATAACTGATCATAACTGAGCTCCAAATCAAATTAGATTGATTTCTGAAGGATCATGTGACAGTGAAGACTAAAGAAATAATGCTGAAAAAGACGCATTAAATTCATGTTACAAATGTTTATTTCAAATAAATGCTGTTCTTTTGAGCTTTCTATTTATCCAAGAATCCTGAAAATGTTTCATGGTTTCCATAAATATATTAAGCATCAAAAACGGTTTACAACATTGATGATAATGAGAACCATTATTAATAATTGAGCACCAATAATAACTGATCATAACTGAGCTCCAAATCAAATTAGATTGATTTCTGAAGGATCATGTGACAGTGAAGACTAAAGAAATAATGCTGAAAATTCAGTTTTGCATCACAGGAATAAACTACATTTTAAAATGTATTAAAATAGGAAACATTTCTTTGAAATTGTAATAATATTATTTCACAATATTATGGTTTTTACAGTATTTTTGATTCAAATGCAGCCTTGTTGAGAATGAGACTTCTTTCAAAAACATTAAAACCCATAAACTTTTTACAGTTAGCATGAAACCAGAAAACATAAAAATTCTCAACTGCATATACATTTTTCTTTTTAATTTCAAGCGCTTCTTAACAAAAGTCAATTCCCTATGGAAGCCCGTTTCCGCCACTGAATAAAAAAAAATGTAAAAAAGGTAATTGCGACTGTGAAAAAAAGTCAGAATTGTGAGATATAAACTCGCAATTGCGAGTTACAAAGTCAGAATTGCGAGATATAAAGTCAGAATTCTGACTTTTTTTCTCAGAATTGCGAGTTAAAGTCCAATTTTGAGGGGGGAAAAAGACTGATATGTTCTCAGAATTGCGAGTTTATATCTCACAATTATGACTTTTTAAAAAATGAAAAAAAGTCAAAATTGCGAGATAAAAAGTCGCAATTATCTCTTTTATTTTTTATTCAGTGGCGGAAACGGGCTTCCATAATTTCTAGTTATTCCACACCGTAAATTTCTATTGGGTAATTTCAAGAATTTTAAGGACCATGTGAGTTTTTTTTGTTTTACCTTGGCGAGGTTGGTGGACTTGCCGACGCCGTTCACCCCACAGAAGGTGATGACGAAGGGTTTGCGCTGAGAACGAGCCTCTAGCACGTCCCTCAAGATGTCCACACGCCGCTTGGGCTGCAAGATCTGCACCAGAGAGTCCTGCAGAGCCTGCTTTACTGTAGAGGCCACAGCTGGAGAGAAGGAGCCAGGAGAAGATTTAGAAGAGCTAAATAATCCAGGAAGGCCAGAAAGCAAGACAGAAGATAAACAGGTGTGTGGGAAAGCTCTTGTTTGGACGGGCTGTTCAGCAGCTGAGCGCTGTACTCACTGGTGAAAGTGCCCATGACTTTGCCTTCCAGTTTCTTGGCCACAGAGTTGCAGAGCTGGGAGGCGATTTCAGCTGCTACATTCTTGGCTAGAGAAACGAGAAGAGACAAACTGCAATTAGTTTGATCAAGTTATAACATAGGCTGTATACACAGTATATCAGATAGTTTCTAGTTGTTTGTGATGAATGGAATCTTTAAGCATTATTTTGATCAGGCCCAAATCATTTAGACTTATTTGTGAACTTTTCAATTCAATTCATTAAAAAAAACGGACTGAAAAAAACAATTCACTCATGAATCAAAAAACTTTATGGCTCACGAGCAAGATTTATAAACATCAATAACTAGCTGTGGGGTTTTTAATCCCCAAATAGGATCATCCACATGTGAGATATTTTAAAAGGCAGCTATATATTTTCCATGTATAAAGACCCAGTTTATGCTGCGGAAAATTAATATTCTAAATGTGTAAAATTATATTTGGAAATTATTTAGTTTCCATTATGCTTTTTTAAAACCTATATTACTGTACTATTAGACATAATTTTTATGTAAATAAATTTTAACTTAATTAAATTTTTATTTAATCAAATGTTCATTTATTTTAATAATTTTCTTTTATAAAAATAAAATACCTATAGTTTTTATACCTATAGTACTGTACAGTTGGTTGTACTTATTTATATCATTTTTATTCAATCAAATTTTTCCTTATTTTAATCAGATTATTTTTGTTTTTTTTCTACATATATTGTGCTGTTAAGATTTGTTTATTCATAAAATTTTATTTAAAATGATTAATTGTAATCATTTTTTAATAAATTTTATTACAATTTTGTTACATGTATTATTAATTTATATAATTTTTATGCATTTTAATCTCTTTATTTGACTCATTTTTTATTTTAATCACAATATGCTTCTCTTTTACTTTTACTGTACTGTTAAACTTCTTATTCATTTATATCAATTTTACTACTTAAGAATTTTTTATTTGATTCAAATGTTTTTTAAACAAAATTTTATTACACATTTTCAACTATAATATCTTATTTTAAGATATATCATTTATATCAATGTTTATTTATTTATTCTAATCCAATTTTTATCACATTTACATTTAACTCTAACTCTGCTCATTTAGCAGACGCTTTTATCCCAAACGACTAACAAATGTGTGCAATAGAAGCAATCAAAACAACAAAAGAGCAACAATATATAAGTGTTGTGACAAGTCCCGGTTAGTCTAACGCAGTACATTTAGCAAGTTTTTTTTTATAATAAAAAGAAAAAAGTAGATAGAATAGATAAGAGCTAGTTTTAGCAGGTCAAGTTATTATTATTTGTTTCATAATAATTAAAAAGAAAACAAGTAGATAGAATAGAGAACACTAGTGTTAGAGTTTCAAGTGTAGATGGAAGAGATGTGTTTTTAGCTGTTTCTTGAGGATGGGTAAAGACTCAGCTGCTCAGATCGGGTTGGGCAGGTTATTCCACCAGCAGGGAATAGTTGATTTATCTGAACTTTATTTTTTTTCCTGATCAGCTAATTAAATATTTTAGAACAAAGCATATATAGTCAAATTTAATTTTGGATGAATTTTCCAGGCCTAGAAAACACAGGTTTTCCATGACCCTAAACCCTACAAAATAGCAACAATATATAAGTGTTGTGACAAGTCCCGGTTATTCTAACGCAGTACATTTAGCAAGTTTTTTTTTTATAATAAAAAGAAAAAAGTAGATAGAATAGATAAGAGCTAGTTTTAGCAGGTCAAGTTATTATTATTTGTTTCATAATAATTAAAAAGAAAACAAGTAGATAGAATAGAGAACACTAGTGTTAGAGTTTCAAGTGTAGATGGAAGAGATGTGTTTTTAGCTGTTTCTTGAGGATGGGTAAAGACTCAGCTGCTCAGATCGGGTTGGGCAGGTTATTCCACCAGCAGGGAATAGTTGATTTATCTGAACTTTATTTTTTTTCCTGATCAGCTAATTAAATATTTTAGAACAAAGCATATATAGTCAAATTTAATTTTGGATGAATTTTCCAGGCCTAGAAAACACAGGTTTTCCATGACCCTAAACCCTGTAATCGTTTTAAAAACATGTAAAAAAGTGTTTTCAATTAGGTGCCATGGGACAAGAGCAATGTCATACCGATGAGGTGATCCCTCATCTTGTCCAGAACTGGCTCCATGTCCTCCTGAGTCAGATTCTTAGATCCCACCAGGCCTTTCAGCATCCCAAACATTCCCCCGAAACCACCCTTTTTGGCTCTGCAGAGAAACCACACAGAATGCACATTCAATATCAATTGTAGATGCAGAAGCAGCAAGTTCAGATGAAGAAATTCAACATTTTGAGGCCGTGTTGAAAAGACAGAATAGTAGTGAGTTTAAAATGTTACCCTTTCTTGTTAGTGTTTGCCACTATAACTCTGTCCTCTTCTTGCACTTCTTCATCCTCATCATTTGAGGACTCATAATCGACACCTCGCAGGTCACCCTTCATTGAATCCACCTGGATCAGCTGGGAGGAACACAGAGTTACTTGACAATTTCATCCGCAATATCTGAATTTCACTGAAAAGTTTTCAACAACCATGCAAACTAAACTTCCGGCAGCCTTCAACACTGAAACCGCAGAGTTAGTGCTTGCTAGTAAAAAGATGGTGCAGTGAATTTGAGACTTTTTGTCAGGAGTAATAATGGACTGCTCACCGGTTCAGCTGTGGCATCAGGGTCTTGGTTCTGTGCGTCACTGAAGTTGTCACCATTGGTTCCACTGTAATCCAGCTCTCCAAAGCTCTTCCCGCTCATATCCCACACCCGCTTCATCTTCCCCTTTGGCTTCTGGGGTTTAGGGGACTTACTGTACAATACATTTAAATTTACATTTAATCATTTAGCGGACGCTTTTATCCAAAGCGACTTACAAATGAAATACAACAAAATAAAAACTTGCGAATGATACTAAAATGTGATAGTATTATATTGTTTTTGTTAATATTTTGAATTGATATATTTTCACTTTAATTTTAGTTAAAGTTTTAAAACGTATTTTGTTGTGTTTGACATTTTTATTAGATTCATTTTTTTTATTTATTAGTTTTAATAATTTTAGCTTTAATGAAAATTAGAAATATGTTGCTTTGTAAACTAGTTGAAATAATGTGTTATTATTAATAATATTTTATTTCAGTTAATGCTTATTTTATTTCAAGTTATAAATTTTTTTATGGTTTAAAGGTATGTTTACATGACGACGACTGTACTAAAAACAGAAAAAAATTTTCCTTGGCATTTTTGAAAAGTTTCGCATATAGAGAACAACGTTATCAAAACGATCCCTATTCACACAAATCCACAAAAACAACTAAAAACGCTGTATTATCCATGCCAGGCCAGTAGTTGGCGATGTCACTTTGTAAAAAAAAAAACACTACGCGCCTACAAATATACATATAAGCCGGGTTTCCATCCAAAGTTGCGAATTTAACTTATGCGCAAAACTGGAATACCGCATAAAACATTTGCGAACAAGCATCGTTTCCATCCAACAAGTCAAAGAGAACTAAATAGTCACTTCCTGATAAACTGGCACTATAAAGCACTAAGAAAAGTAGGAGAATATAATAATTTTCATATATAATAAATTACTGAATTTATTCGCAAAATGCATTTCCATCTCCCATTAATCGCATCAACACTTTTTCGCACAAGTCAAAAACCACCTCAAGCAAGCATAAAAACGTTTTTGCGAATTAAAGGGTTACTCCACCACAAAATGAAAATTATCATTAATCACTTAACCCCATGTCGTTCAACCGTAACGTTATGAAGCGACGAGAATACTTTTTGTACGCGAAGAAAACAAAAATAACGACTTTATTTAACAATTCGTCTCCTCTGTGTCTCTCCGCATCACCGTAGCGCCATTTTGAAGAATATGCGCTGAATGCAAACTGCGTACGCTCTTCTGTGTCAGCCGCGACACAAGGATACGTTTTCTACATGTATTTACGCTTTGATTTGAACGAAAACAGCGCATTCATGCAGCGCGGCTAACACAGAAAAGCGTACGCTGCTTGCGTTCAGCGCATATTCTCCAAAATGGCGCTACGGTGATGCAGAGAGACACAGAGGAGACGAATTGTTGAATAAAGTCGTTATTTTTGTTTTCTTCGCGTACAAAAAGTATTCCCGTCGCTTCATAACGTTACGGTTGAACCACTGATGGCAGATGGACTATTCTGACGATGTCTTTCATACTTTTCTGGACCTTTACAGTGTTATTTACTTGGCAGGCAATGGGACAGTCACAAGCCTCCTGGTTTTCATCCAAAATATCTTAAATTGTGTTCCGAAGACGAACGAAGCTTTTACGGGTTTGGAACGACATGGGGGAAAGTAATTAAAGACAAAATTTTCATTTTGGGGTGGAGTATCCCTTTAAGGGATTTTAATTCGAAATTTGGCGTTTCCATCACTCGTGCGATACTTCAAAATGCGCATTAAAATAGGGTGATGGAAACAGCTATACACTGAACACGTAATATGCATGTGCACGACGTCACTGTTTTCACAAATTCATGTTTTTGTAGTTTACACAGATATGATACCGTTTTCAAAAACTTGCACTTTGAAACCCATTTTCAAATGTTTGTGTTTTCAGTAAATGAACGGCCTAAATTTTTTTTGTTGAATAAAGTATCGTGTAAACACCCCCTTAGTTAATGATAATAACCCTACTTTAAAAATCATCTTTAGTCAGGATAAATTATTATAACTATGTAATCAGATGACCAATATGTTGGTTTAAGTGATTTAGTGAAAGCCATGTTGAGATCTGTGACACCCATATGGCCCAAAATTCAAAAGTAGGGCCTCATTTGCCATAAACAAAGCTTTTTCTCACAATTCACAGAGTGTCTTACCTGGACTTTTCTGGCTTTCCTCCACCCAACTGCTTGCTGATGAACTTGGCACGGTTCCTCTCAATAATCTCCTCTTGGGTCAGGCCCTCGTTTCCATTCTCCACAGCTTTTTTCGAGGCAGTCTGTGAGGCAGCTTTAGCCTGATCCCCTCCTGATTCAGCTGAAGAGAAGAAATGAAAGAACGGTTACATTAACAAACCTATAGCTTCGGAAGAGCCACTGGCTCTCGTAGTTGGTTTCCTTTTTTAATCGTCTCTCACATTTCTCACCCTCCTTTTTGGCATTTTTACTTTTCTTGCCTCCTTGCTCCTTGCTTTTGTCTCCATCTTTTGTCTCAATCATAGACTTCACAGTTTTCTGAGATTTCTGGGACTCATTGAAAGTCCTCATAGAGACGGAGGCCTTGGCTTTGCTGCAGCCCTCTGCCTCCCTGCAAAACACACCCATCATATAATGATGATGCCTAGAGTTTAAGTGCTGAAAATAATATAACAATGTGGACACAGCTCTGTTTCTACTGGTAATTCTTCAGTTATTTTGATCCTTTTGAAAGGTTTAGCTTTAGTGTGTAAAATTATTTTTTTCAGACAATAATATGCTTTTTTTTGACAGATATTTATATTTATTGACCTAGGAAAAGGTCTCGCTCACCGCAGAAGTCTGCGGAAGTCATCTCCAAACTCAAAATTATTGAGCAGAAACTTTAGGGCACCTCTCTGCTCCAGCTCATTCTTGTATCGATCTCTGAAGTGCAGCTGGACATCATCTATGAACTTGTCCACATACGTCAGCGTCAGGATCTTTTGAAAACCCACCTGAGACAGCAGAAGCACACGATCAGACATACGGACAGCTGAGTCATGGGACACTGACTGATCTGAAGGATCACATTATTTGCATCGAAAAGAGGAAAATAAGCACTCACCACAAACACAAGCTCAAACTCATTGTCCAGCTTGCATTTAAGACTGAGGGCATTGTGGGTGAAGGAGTTATTGCCACTCCTCTCCTGCAAATGGAGAGCCAAAAAAACAAACATTCAACTTCAAATATGTCTTAACATACATGTTGCTATAATCTAAATCTGAAATTTCATGATGAATCTTTCATCAAATTAAATGCTATACTTGGCTGGAACACAGACCAAAAGTCGTTTTGAAGTGGTGGATTGCAATATAAACACGTGTTCTCATGCTAGATTAATTTTAAGTTAGATAATAGTTGATCAGGACTTTACCTCGGAATTGTGAGCTATTGAAATATAATTTTGATATAACAATAAACTGATATAACAATTATTTTCTAATAATATGATATCATTTTATAAGAGTTATTATTATTTATAAGACGACATACTAAACTTGATTTGACAGTGTGCTATAAGCTATATTTTTTTATTGAATCTTACAAGCAATTAAAGTTTTAGTGTTCTTTAAAGAATTCAAATATATATCAATATCTTGAAAACAAGATAGATAGATAGATATACATACATTTATGAATATGGGTCAAAGATGTTAAGATGTCCACATCAAAAGAAATGTACAAAAAAGTGATTATATGTCCATAGAAAGCACATTAAATGTAAGTAAAGTGTCTACTTTTAAGGTTTCAAATATGTTTTTGAAGAATAAAATGTTAAAATTTGGTTGAAATAATGTTACACTGTCATTCAGTGTAACAATATTTATGTAAAAATTCAAACAACATGCTTATTCTCACATGTACATATTAAAATATATAAAAGAATAAGGGAGCATATTAAATTTGATGCATTTTAAACGAGTAAAAAATTCTTACTGACAAATGGGCAAAACCTAGGATAGTGGGAAATTTAAAAAATGTAAAATTACAACGAATTAGTATTTGGGGTGAAAGTAATTAGTCTTTTGATATATGTCATAAATTGATTTTTGTTGTAAATATGCCTGACAAGATTGTTACACTGAATGACATTTTAGTGGGTCTCTTCTGTAAATCAGGGAAAAATGTATGATATTTAAATATAAAATTAAAAAGTATGAAAACTTTTTCATTTTTTGGGGGGGGAACAACAACAACTTAAAACAGTATTACACTTATTGTTTTTATGCTTAAACCCTTTTTCGTCTTTGACCCAGATACAATTTTGCAAGGAATAGTAATAAGATAATTATAAACAAAACATGAAAAGCGTCTACTTTGAGCTCTCTCGGTTTGTCTAGGCTGGTTCATGCAGCATTACGCAACACGTACGACTGTCCAACACGCACAAACTCTGAAACTCCGACTCAAACGCATCTGTAAGTCAATATTCGAGCTATTTTACATCATCCTACACAGTAACTATAGTAACCTACATCACCCCCTCACAGCTCCGCCCGTGTGTTTGCTGGGCCGGACTGTTGATACACTGACGGGATACAACAGTACTCGGCTGGACAGTTTACCTGCAGGATGACGGCGCGGATGAGAGCGTTGACGGGCCCGGTGAAGGACTCGGCCACTCCGGCCCCCTGAAAACACCACAACACGATCCCCCCTTTACTGAAGATGGCGAAGAAGTCCAGCATCTTTGCCAACCACCGACGAACCCAATACTGCGAGGAACAGAACAAACACCGTTCAACAAAAAACGAAAACGTGTAAAAAAAATAATAAAAATAAATAAGTGCTCCAAAGTTGGCCTGCGCCTGAGTGAACGTGAACGTCAGAATGAAGACGCAACTCACAATCAGACACGTCAGTGGCACAATGAGGAAGTGACGCAACTTCAGCTCTATTACATAGATCATTTGGATCCATTAACATTAAGTTAAGAAAATTCCGATTTTTGCGGTTTTTGTAATGAATGCTTTAATTACGTTTTTAATCGATATTTGATTTATGAATGCAGATTTATGTTTCTTAAAAATAATAAAAACCTCCAGGTGCATACGTCTAAAAAGTAACTTTTACTAATATACCGATTCTCCAATTTTTATTTTTATACTATTATATGTATATGTATTTTCACGTTTTTATGACATATAGTTTATTCTGTTATTAGTATATATATATATATACCTTGGGAGTGCACTTGAGCTTTATCAGGTCAGTCTGGACTTCTATTGTTTTTCTCTACTTATTAAATTATGCCGTCATGTGAATGTCAGTCAATGTTTTTATTCACCCATGGTGTTACAGAATGTCACATTAATTAGTTCGCAAGAGTTCGAGGGTGAGTTAAAGTGTAGAATATTGTCTTTTCAGATCCACAGAGCTGGATTCCAACTGGAGCTGGTTTCAGCTGAGATGTATGCAGGTTGGAGGAAATGCCAACGCGGTTAGTCCCTTTATCCCTGACTCATGTTTTATTTGATTGTGCTGGTTTTAACCCTGTGAGAACTTTTTTTTTTTTTTTTTAAACCGAGTTAAGCCAAATACAGCTTGAGTTTTAGCAAAAAATAAATTGTAAAAACCTGATATAATTTGGCCATACATTTTTCTCTCCATGAAAATAGCCACAGAAGCTGGCATGGTGTTAAATACAAACAAACCAACGTGCTTAGTTCTTCTTTTTCCTACCATATAGTATGCATGCAGTTGCATCAGTTCTGTCTTTAAAACTTAGCCTATACTGTAGACACTGTGCATGTTACATCACTTCATCACTCCCATGTTTTCTCTGTGCACAGATGGGGTTTTTCTGCCAGCATGGCTGTACCACCAATGACACCAATGCGAAGTATAACAGTCGTGCGGCTCAGATGTACAGAGAGAAGATTCGACAGCTTGCCAACGCTGCGAATCTCATACTGTTCCATCATTATCGCTGCCAAGAAAATGAACTATGCCCTGTGGATTTGTTGTCAGCATTGGTTATTTAAAGATATTTTCGTGTCATGCTATTAAAATGCGCTTTAAAACTGGCTTTGCTTCAAGATTTTACTTTGGACATCATGTGTGGGTTTTATTACAACAGGCCTGTGTTTATAAGTAACCTGAATGTTTACTTTCCAAACCCCAATAATTCAGAGAACTACACATTTGTTTAGTTATGTAAAGTAATGCAAAGATATATTCGGATGTCTTCTTTTTATATGCAGCTGTGGTGTTTGTGATATTGAATAAACTTTGAACTTGAGTCACTGAACAAACTCCACGTTACATAGCTACGTAGATAGCACAACAGACAACAACAGCACAAATACGCACTGTATTTGGAGAGCTGCTTTCAGGACATTTATTTAGATGTTTTTTTCCTTTTCACCATTTAGCTGTGGATTGACAACTCAAGCTGTGCTCAGCCATCACCTACAGAGAAGAGAGAGACTGACTTCTTTGACGAGCACACACAGGTAGGACACACAGATTTGTGCATTTTGAATTATAAATTGTAAATGAGTTTTGATGTCTAAAGGAGCACTTATTTTGTTTATTTTAAAAAAGAGTTTGACTGATCATTCAGGGCGGACCAGTTTACCTGGTAACAGGATTCTCACAGTCAGAGAAACCTAGAAATATCAGAGAATTATGTATTGAACCCTTTTCATAGACTTTGGTGAGGTTCCACATTTATTAACATTGTAAATCTAGCAGTTTCTTTTTAGAGAAATTCCTAAACAATTATTACACTATACTGTGTTTTATATTGCCTCGCATTAAATTAAAGAATACTATTTAACACTTAATCAGTTAGTAATCAAGTGATGTTTTTATGTTCTGTTACATTTTGTTAAGTCCATATTCTGTTATTGTGAATGACTGAAAATGATGTTGATGTTCAGTTTCGGGTGAACTATCTCTTTAAGTTTGTGCTCGTGCAGATATGCCATTATTATTATGGCTTGATGTGTTAAATTTGATAATTGTTCTCTTACCTGCAGCCTGCCAACAGTTGGAACATAGCTTCCCCATCCCTAATGGATGAGAATGGAGACGTAACCCCTCAACTGGAGCAGAGCAATCTTAAGAGTTCAGAAACCAGCACTCGTGAGTGGACCACATTACACATCATAACACATGCGTTTCATTGTCAGTACTTTCATATTTAATCATTTCTTGTCTATGTGAACCAGAACCTGAAGAGGGTCCGAGCATTGAAGGACTGAGCACAAGTCCTAAAGCCACAATAGGTGAGTGTTTCCTGGATTGTGTGTTTGAGCGCTCAGGAGGAATGTACATTACCATCACAACACCCAATGTTTCAGTTTCTCTCTTCACCACCCAATTCCCCATATTATTTTGGAAGTATTTTCTCACCAAACATTGGTGAATCACTAAGTAAGTCAAGCTCCAGGACCTGTTTGGAAAACTAATGAAGTATCCCATGCTATGGAATGAAGTAAAAAAGTGCTATGGTACTTGTAAAATTGCATGGTTTAAAAAACATTTTATAAATATGACAAAAACACAACTATGTACTTAAGGCTCTTAAAATCATGTGTATGTGTAATAGCAAGCCAACAAATGTAGTTCTGCAACATTCTTTGCAAATGAATTGAAAGCCTACTGTCTGTTCTGTTAATGTAGATGACTCAATGAGATTGACGTCTGAAGAGTCTCCTGAAGGTGATTTTAATGATTTTGAAATGGCAGGATGCCTATTGGCTGATCAGAACGAAGCAGCATGGGTTCTGCGCTTGACTGATACTTAATTTGAGTGTGTGTGTGCCTCTTTGGCTCCACCCCTTCCTCTTTATCATAATATTACTGCAAAACTGATCATATTTTAAAAGCTTGGTGTTACCATAAAAATAGTCTTTACTGCTTTTAAATAATAATGCATTTTCTTACCAATTCAGATCTATTCAGGGTGTCAGTGTATATATTGCACTGACACAATTGTTGACTGGGATTTAATTTAAAATTGAGAAATTCAATGCTGATCAACATTATGAAATATATGCTGTTAATAGAGCTTAAAGCCCAAAGTATAATTCAGTTTTGACACGAACACACACGTACAGCTGAAAACATAGCCTTTATAAGGATTCTCCATTTGATAGTGTGACATGTGCGGACTAGATAGTGTCCGCAATATTTTATATATATATTTTATTAACAAAAATGCCTTTGTACTCGCTTAAACTAGTTGTGGGTATCTCTTAATTCCCCCCATATTTTTATATATATTTTCATTTAACAAAATATGTACTTTTTGGCATGGTGCTAATTTTTTTTTAACATTTTTAATGCTGCTGTGTGAGTGTTTCTAACACTTGGCTGAGGGAGTGACAGCAGATTTGACATCTTTCTCTGTTCTGACCAATGTAATCAATCTCTCAATTCTTTTTCTTTTGGAATGTCACTGAAACGCTATCATGGATTTTTTTTTTCTTTTGCTATTAGGGAACACAGAAAACCAAAAATGATATAAATTCACTCAGCTATGACAACTTCTGCTTCTGAGAACCACAGAAATGTGAAAAGGGTCAATTGTTGTTGCACATGTATGGGCTGGGCGTACAAAGTATGCACGATTTGGCTGTGCGCATAAAGTATACATAATATGCTGATGATAAACTTTGTGCACTTATTCATACCTTAGGTTACACATAAAAACTTAAGTATATTTTGGGCTTCACTTCTGTTGAACCTGGAACATTACTTGAAATTGATCATTTTAATGACTATCAACTACGAGCATTTCTGCTATTATTGACGTCCCTATTATATGTATTTATAGCAGAACTAACCTATATGCTGTGTAATTATTCTTACTTGCTGAGTATTTGCCAGTTCTGACTCCTAAAGTGGGGCAAGTTGTCACTGAACCACTTTTTGTGACCTGAGTTTTTCTTCATTTGAACAGATACAGAGAAATGTAGAACTCACCAGTGGATCCTCTGCAGTGGATGGGTGCCGTCAGAATGAGAGTCCAAACAGCTGATTAAAAACATCACAATAATCCACACCACTCCAGTCCACCAATTAAAGCTGCACGTTTATAAGAAACAAATCCATCAAGCTATCTTTTTTTCCCCCTAAAATGAGTCCTTTTCTGAATCAGGAGAGAAATATGCACAGAGCGGAAACCGTTCAAAACAATCGTGTGGATTATTGTGATGTTTTTAACAGCTGTTTGAACATTTTCAGCAAATTTTTATTTTTGGGTGAACTATTCCCTCCTATTCTACTCAAAAGTGGCATATCTTGTCCCACTTTCCCATAGTTGGTGTGTAAAGTTACTCGCTGACAAAAAAAAGTGTAATGTAGGGTCTTCTAATCTCATAAAGAGCTCTCATGCACTTTCCAGACTGGACCCAGAGCTCTGCTGTGTTTTTCTGGTCTGGATTGAGATTAGAGTGGCTTTTCATTGTTGATCAGGATGCAGTGGATGTAAATCTTAAAACCAGTTTCAGCATTTGTCTTAGCACAAAGCTTCCAGACGCCCCAATTTTCGGCTAATTTATGGACTCATTGGATCAATATGCAATAGTAATGCTGCAGGAATGTTCCCAGTGTTCATGTGTACACTTTAAACACACTCTTGCTCTGATAATCGAATTGATTATGTGAGGTGTGACCTCTTTCTTTTCCTCAGGCTTTGCCGGCATGATATTTCTCAGGGCACTGTTGGCTCTATCGCCATGCACTAATGATCCTTGTCTGGAGAAGTTGTGTTCTCTGGAATAATCTAGGAGAACATGGTTTCCCGTTTCCCTTTCTCTGACTATGCTGTCTGTTTTCAGAAGTGAAACCCTCCATTATTGGAAAGAAGAAGCCAGCCACTGCAAAGAAAGGGGTAGGTGAACAATCAGTGCCCTCAGTCACTTCCTGTAGAGGTAATTGTGCTTCCTGATCTCGCAGTGTTCAGTTTTAGTCAGTAGGTGTCAGTCTTGCGGCACTATACAGAAACTGGCTCTGCCTAAAACTAAAGAAAACCAATAATCATTCGGAATTTATTTTTTATAGAAGTTACTCAATTCTCTTTATTATAGCAGGAGATATAAAAACAGATGACAGTTGACACTTAACTGCAGCATTTATTTAAGAGTTTTAATGAATTTCACAAAATCTGTGAACAACATGTCTGGGTCATATTTCATCTCAAAATCAAATATTTTACTCAGAATTATAGTTTCATAACAAGTAAGCATAATCGACTTTTAATGACTTTTAATATTATGGCACTGATATAATTCAGTTAAATGTATTGTAATAAAAATGTTACTGTATTTATATGTACTATAATTGCAACTGTAAAAGCATAATTCTCTAGTTCTCATTCATGAGAATGACATTTTTATTTTAATATTATGGTACTGAAATAATTCAGTTAAATGTATTGTAATAAAAAATTGCACTGTGTTTATATGTACTGTATTTATATTATTTAAAATTAAATATTAGTACTTTTTGAACTGCTTTTATATAGATAAATGTAAATTTATAAATTATTCTGTTCATTCTATTGATCTGTCACATACATAAATATATGTGTGTGTGTATGACGGATCAATAGAATAAATATAAATGCAATTAAATGTACTTTTATATAAGTGCTGTCAATTGATTAAAAAAAATTAACAAATGAATCACTCAATTAAAAAAAAAAAAATTAATCGCGATTAATCCAACCTAACATTAGTCTTTATATATACTTTTATATTGCAATTTCACATTCAATCTTCAAATTAATGTAATGTAATGTATTTTTTAATATTTATTTAATGGCATCTTTTTTTATGACTGAAGGCAAGTATTACTGATACCAATACTATTGATGTCTCTATGAATTTTTTCCCCTAATATTTAACCATTGACTATAGCTATTTAACATTACAGTATAATTGAGAGCTATCAATTTTTAATTTTATTAGACTTTAAAAAATAACAGCCTCTAATTTAATTGAACTTAAAACAATCTTCACATAAACCCATTATAATAAATATCATATTTAGCTACCTGTGCCCTTCAGCATGTAGGAAATATATACAGAAATTGAATTAAGTTATCAAACTCTAAATTCTAATTTAAATTAGATTAACCCTTAAAGCTACAAAAGTCATTGATTTCCTCTTTTTTTTCTTCTTTTGTTCTTTGATGAACAGACATCACAGCAGCTGGTTATTAGGTTATATTGGCTGCCGCTGCTGAACAAGATGCGGATCGTATTTTCTCGCAACTCTTGACCTTTTCTGACCCTCTTCAGGTCTTAAAGTCTCTACTAATGAGCTGACGAGTTGAATCGGGTGTGTTAGATGCTGCTGCTCCAGGACAGTTTTGAAAACCACTGCATTTCAGAGATATGTTCTTAAATCTGACTCACTTGCATTGCATGCAATCGCCTTTTTGGTAACTTTATGACTTAACTGACGACATCACTACATCATTGCATGCTCATAGTTTATTTTGCGCTTTAATATGAAATGATACAGGCTTCAGCCCGAGCCGCCACATTTGTGGCTGCAATTGAAGAGCAGGTTCTACGAGCACAGTATAAGAGCTGACGGGACAGGAGAATTCATTTTTACTGACATATGGCCTGACAACATCTCATCTGACCGCAGTTCACTGTTGTTCTGAAGCTCACTCGTCACCTGTACCTTTATCCGCACCCGGTGAAGGTGAAGTTGGATATATATATTAGTATTTTCATGAGTTTCATTAGGTACTTTTATGTATAAATATACATTAATTATAAACCATCTGTAGAAGCATATATTGTTGTCAAAACTCATGGTTATGTTTGCAGGTGCTACTTTGTTAAAAATGTTATAAATAAATGTCTTTACACTGTTATCATTTTGATTTTAGCTTGGCGCTAAAAAGGGTCTTGGTGCCCAGAAGGTGAGCAGCAAGAGCTTCACTGAGGTGGAAAAACAAGCCCAGGTGGCAGAGAAAATGAGAGCGGAACAGGCCACTGAGACCAAGAAACAAGCCGAAAACTCCATGTGAGTCTCCAGATGCCACAAATTCCATTTGCAGATGCTGTAAAAGAACTTTTTTTAAAAAAGATTTTGATTCGAGCCTATTGAATGGTCAAGTGTATGTTTGAGAGGATGGCTCCTCTAACAGTGCAATCAGAGCTATAGCTTCAGCAGTTTTTTTTCCTGCTTGCATTCCCTCTTTTCTCACAGAGTGGCCTCGATGCGACTGGCCTACAAAGAGCTGGAGATTGACAGGAAGATGGAGGAGAAGAAACTGAAGAACCTAGAGGGCAAGAAGAAGGAACAGGCGGAGAGGCTGGGCATGGGATTCGGCAACAGGAGGTAAAGACACGGCGGTAACCTCGATTAAACCACTGTCACGTTAATTACATCACTCCCCTCAAGCATGACATCAATGTCTGCAGCAGATTAATAACCCAGAATGCTGAGCGATGTGTGTCTGGTTGTTGGTTTTGTTCATTTTATTGTACATTCGGCTGATATGGTGTGACTTTGATTTTCCGCAGTGCCGTGTCTCATTCCGTGATGGCCGAGATGCAGGTGATCGAGCAGGAGACCCCGGTCGGAGTCAAGTCCTCTTCTCGCTCCAAGCTGGACATGTTTGATGAGCCCGGGTTCACCTCTGGACCACCAAAGTATGTTTGTGACGGACAGCATTTGTGAATGTGAGTGTATGCATGTGTGTAATTTGTATGAATCATTGTGATCTCAGGTACAAGGACAACCCTTTCACATCAGGAGACAGCTTTGGTTCACGGTGGGACAATGATGGGGGGTCCTCGTTCTCTTCCTGGGCTCTGGAAAAAGAGGAGCCTAAAGACAGTGAGGTCACCATCTCAAGCATCCAGCCAATCGGAGAAAGGTTTGTTGAATAACGTCCTGATCCAGTAGACGGCGATTTGATTTGTGGCTGGTTTTATGACTGTTGACACGATGTGTCTCAGGTTGGCCAGCCGACGGAAGCCTGAGGTGTCTGTGCCCGTCACAGAGTCCAGCGAAGCACGACAGAAGTTTGCCAATGCTAAAGCAATCTCATCGGACATGTTCTTCGGCCGTGAGAGCAACCCAGAGGTACAGTGAGCCCACTAGAGCTTGAGTTCTGAGACTCTGACTGGCGGTTTTGACACTAATTTTTCACATCCTTTTTTTTTTCCATTTTATTTCTACATATAAATATATTATTATTTAATTTTTTTTTACACATTTTATCTGTAATTAAATATTATGAAGGATTTTAATGTTCATATTATATATACAAATTTATATAAAATGTATAATATAAATGTATGTATATTTTGTTATTTAATTATAATAGTAATACATATACACAATTTCTATTTATAACATAATATATATTTGTATTTTATAAAATTGTAATTTTACCTTTTTATACGCGCGCGCGCACACACACACACACACACACACACACGTTTTATATATGGTTTATTTATTCACAATATTACTGTTTTACTGCATATTTGATAAAATAAAAAAAATGCAACCTTGGTGACCAGAAGAGACTTCTTTCTAAAACATTAATGCTGATATTATAATCAATGTTGAAAGCAGTTGTGCTGCTTCATATTTTTGTGGATTTTTGTGAAAACTTTTTTTTTCAGGATTCTTAGATGAATAGAAGGTTCAAAAGTACAGCATTAATTTCAGAATTTATGAATGTCTTTATCACTTTTGATCAATTTAATTTGTCCTTGATGAATAAAATGTATTAAATCTTACCCCAAACATTTGAATGGTAGTGTAACATGGTTTCTACAAAAATGTCCACAAATTTGTAATAATTTAAATGTATACATTAATATGTCATGTATTTTTAACACACACACACACACACACACACACATATATATATATATATATATATATATAT